>NW_027205037.1:640000-1175325 GCF_024711535.1 Dipodomys merriami | reverse complement strand
GACTATGAGGATGGAGATGCATGCAGTCAGGCTGAAGATACCCTAGGATTCACATCACAGCAACAGGTGCAGCACCAGTTGGGGAAGGAAAGAAATGAACATGGCCTGGGTCCTGAGACTGCTGGTGGATGCAGTGGATTCAAGAAGCCTCAGGGTGGACCCCGGAGACAATGCAGGGCAGATTCCTGAATTCCCGCTTCTTTTTTGGGTGGCCACTGTGGTGACACTCACATCCAGGTGGGTGTGCATGTGTGCGCGTCTGTGCATGCATGTCCCTCACCAGCGTGCATGATTATGTGCAGTGCATGTGCATTCTCTTACCCTATGCACACGCACATGCCCTTCTCACACACTTCTGGGCTGGGATTCTAAATTTCCTGAGAAGCTGGAGGATTAACAAAAGGGATGGGAATGTCGCTTAGTGGTACAATGCCTGTCTAGCATATGCATGAAACCCTGGGTTCGCAACCCAGATGCCCCTCAGTAGATGAATGGATCAAGAAAATGTGGTATTTATACACAATGGAATTCTATGCCTCCATCAGAAAGAATGACACTGCCCCATTTGTTAGGAAATGGAAAAACTTGGAAAAAATTATATTAAGTGAAGTAAGCCAGGCCCAAAGAAACATAGGTCCCATGATTTCCCTTATTTGTAATATCTAGTATAGTATGAGTCAAGCGGAAAAGGTCAGATAATGTGATGTCAGGAAAATGAACCCATATATATGTATTTTAATGTTTTTTTTCTTTCATGCATGTGTTTCTAACGCATTTATAAGATTATCTCTTTGTTGCTTTGTATGTCCGTCCCCCACAGGATAACCCCTGCTTTCACTATATTTGATGTCAGTATAACTTGTGAAGGAGATGGGGAAAAACTAGTTGTTTAAGGATACAGGTGGACCTGTTGCAACAATGAGAAGTACAAGTTGTCATGTCCAAAATGAGCTTTACAACGTTGGTGCGGGGGGCGGGCGGAGGCAGGAAAGGAGAAGGATTGGGATGGGGGGAGGGGGGAGGCTGGGAAGGGATGTGAAGGGTAAACAAAGGAGGAGGAGGCAATGCTTGGTAAGAAATGTACGCATTATCCTGCCCATGTAATTGTAACTCCTCTGTACAGTATGTTCACAAATAAAATAAAATTAAATTAAAAAAAAAAGAAACCCTGGGTTCGATTCCTCAGTAGCACATAAACAGCAAAAAACTAGAAGTCGCTCAAGTGTTAGAGCTCTGGCCTTGAGCACAGCAAGGAACAATGACAGTGTCCAGGCTCTGAGTTCAACCTCAGGACTGGCAAAAAAAAAAAAAAAAAAAAAGAACAAAGCTCACTCGTAAACGGAATACAAAATCTATTTTATAGATAGTGCTCCAACCGAGCAGGGTGCCATGCTACATCCTCCACTGGATGCTTTCCAGTAGCAACTGGGAAAGTCTCACCTCAGGTCTAGATTCCAGCGGTCATGGGTCCTCCAGCCTCTCAGGAGATATAGAAGCCCAGCCGGGAAGTGTGAAGAAGGGGCATGCATGGTCACAAACTGTGACAGTACAAACGTGCAATGGGCATAAGCACAAATGCTGGTGAGGGACACTCATGGGCACACACATGCACACAGTCCTGGATGAGTCTGGAAGCACACCACCATAGCGGCCACCCTTTAAGGAAGCAGGAGGCTTGGAGTCTGTCTGCCCTGCATCCTCTCCCGGCTCCGGCCTGAGGCTACTTGGTTCCACTGCATCCACTGTGTCCACCGACAGTCTCAGGACCCAGGCTGTGTTTGCTGCCATCCTCCTGCAGCTGGTGCTGCACCTGCCGCTGGCACAAGAAACCCAGAAATCTCTATGCCCTAGCTGCGTGGATCTCCATCCTCCTAGTCCCTGTCGGTATGTGACCATGCATGCCTATGATGCCCACCTGGAGTACGGCTGGTTTGAAGTAAATGGGCCACTTCACCCCACCCCTTCTTCAGCTAAGGGTTAGCTCTCTACCACTTGAGCCACAGTACCACTTCTGGTTTTCTGGTGGTTTATTGGAGATAAGAATCTAATGGATTGTGTGGGGGGGGCGGGGAGAGGCTGGAAAGGGATGTGAAGGGTAAACAAAGGATGAAGCTGCAATGCTTGATAAGAAATATACTCATTATCTTGCCCATGTAATTGTAACCCCTCTGTCCAGTATGTTCACACACACACACACACACAAAAGAATCTAATGGAATGGTCTGGGAAGGTGGCTCAGTGGTAGAGCACTAGCCTTAAGCTGAACAACTGAGGGACAGCGCCCAGGCCCAGAGTTCAGGCCCCACAACCGGACCCAAAAACAAAAAAAGAAAAAAGAAAGAAGAAGAAGAATCTAATGGACTTTCCTGCCTGGACACTGTTTTTTTTTTTTTTTTTTGTTTTGTTTTGTTTTTTCCAGTCATGGGGCCTAAACTCTGGGCCTGGGCACTGTCTCTCAGCTCTTCAGCTCAAGCCTAGCACTCTACCACTTGAGCCACAGCACCACTTCTGGCTTTTTTTCTTTTTGCTTCTGGCTTTTTTTCTTTTTGCTTATGTGGTGCTGAGGTATCAAACCCAGGTCCTCATGCATGCAAGGTAAGCGCTCTACCACTTAGCCACCTTCCCAACTCCTGCCTGGACATTCTTTCAATTGCTATCCTCAAATCTCAGCCTCTTGAGTAGCTAGGATTGGAGGCATGCGCCACCACTGCTGAGCTATCTCAAAGATCTTTTAAAGGGAAAAGAATTAATAATGCATTAGGCACTGGTGGCTTCCACCTGTAATTCTAGCTACTCCGTAGGATGAGATTTGAGGATCTCTGCTTAAATCCAGCCTAGGCAGCAAAGTCCATGAGCTTCTTCTCAACAATTAATCACCAGAAAACTGCAAATGGCCCTGTGCCTCAAAGTGGGAAAGAGCTAGCCTTAAGCAAAAAACCTCAGGGATAGTGCCCAGGCCCTGTGTTCCAGTCCCAGGACTGGCAAGAACAGCAGCATTAAAAATGAGCTTGGTGTAATAAAGCCATACTCACAAACACAGAAGGCAGAAGGCAGAGACAGGAGGTTTAGGGATGGAGGACAGGTTGGCCTGTATAGTGAGTTCCAGTCCAACCTGGGCTACGTAGCAAGACTTAGTTCCAAATCCATTCTCCTCTTACCCCATAAAAACCTAGTAAGTTCACTCACAGAAGAATCTCAGAGAGCTGTTCCTCCATAATGCTATTTCATTTGGTCAAATATTGTCACATGCTACTTTATTCTTTCTTTTTTTAAAAAGTCTCCATAAGTAGTTACTGACATTTATCATTGTTGGGTCATACATGAGGGTTATTAAGCCATCCCAACATATACTTTTTCCCTATTGTTGGTTCTTTTTATTCTCTCCCTCCTTTCTTTCCTCTGTTTACCCCTACCTTTTCTTTACTAGTTCCTGATTTTCTCTTTTCATTTTCTTGTTGCACTTTTCCTCCCTTTCATCTGTTCCTCCCTTCCTTTCTGAGATAGAATTGGGTGATGTAGCCCAAGATGTACTGAAATTTATAATTTTCCTCCCTCAGTATTGTGTCTGGTAGTCCTACAGGAGTATGCTATCATGACTGGCAAATTCCCAGTGGGAGAGAATACTGGCCCATTATCTTTTTCCATAAAGTTCTCCCAAGATTCCCTAGGCTGTTCACACACATTAGGCTGTTTCATGTCTTATATGTCTCTTAGGCTCTTTTCTGAATTTCCTTTTTTGTTTCCTGTCCCATTCTGTGGCCCTTAGTCTTGGGATGGTTCCAACTAGTGCCTCTCTGAGACCATGAATCTTGGGCACAGACTCATTCAGGCACTGGATACGGCAAGAGCATAGATGAGGTGTAGATTGTCCCTTCATTTCATGACCTATGAGCATTAACTGAGCAGGACCCCTTAGTCCCAGTTTCAAAACTATACCTGTCCTGACAATTGCCTGCAATCTCTCATTTTTCAGATGTGGCCACATCTAGTTATTGGTTCTAGTGAATAAAACGTGGAAGAAATGAGATGAGAGATATCACTTCTCAGATTGCAATATAAATGGCTGTTACTCTCACAGTGGGATATTTCTCTTGCTCTCTTGCTCTCTCTCATTCTCTTTCATCCTTTGCTCTGGCCAAAACAACTCCATGTGTGAGGAGTCTATGGAGAAGGCCCCATGACAAGGAGTGGGAAGTAGTCATGTCTGGAAATTACTCTGATTTACATCCAGGTTTTGAATCTATCTCTTTTGGTTTATGAATAAAAATAGACAACTAATGAGTTGGGCACAACTTCCCAAATGAGAAAATGATATCCAAAGGTGGCAAATGGCCATTCCTATGGACTAAGAAGAAACGAATCCTGAATGGCAAAAAGTAGATTGTTCCAAGTTTCTGATGGCTTAACAGACAAGTCTTCTCCAGCAAAGTTTCTCATTCCTCTCATGCAACAGAACCTGGCTGCATTATGCTCCCACTGCAGACCAGTGCCCTGCAGTGATTGAAACAATGGCCATAAAGAGGATGCGACCACGTTGTTAAAATGTATCCAACAGTAACAAAGTCACCTAGAGGAGATGTTACATTCTAAACATTACTGCACAGAGAAGCAGACATTGTGGTTCCAAAGCATGCCCTTTTGCTTTGTGCAATACAAATCTTAACTTCCATTTAGAAAGATGGGGCAAAGAAAAGGAGGTCTTTCTCTAGGCTTTTCATGATGGAGCACTATGATATCAGATGAGGCCACAGTGTCACAGGTACTGTATCTCTGCAGAGACCTGTCCCCAAAGAAGAGTGATGGATGTAAGTCACCTCTGAGAGAATGAGTTTCAAAGTATCGCTGACTAACATCTGGGGATGGCCCTGGCTAGATTATCCATCTCTGATAAGTGTGTCTCTGATAAGTATCTGGAGATACTTAAGTCTGGAGATGTCTAAGCACAGGCTTAGATAAATGATATACACAAATAAAAACTCCCACAGAGCAGGCAATTTATAAACCTTTTCCATTCCCAGTCAACTGACCTGATTCAATAGTTCAAGTACATCAGCGTTTATAAATGTGCCTATGAGCTGGACACTGGTGGCTCAAGCCTTTAATCCTAGCTATTCAGGAGGCTGAGATCTGTGGATAAAGGTTTAAAGCCAGTCCTAGGAGCAAAGTCCGGGGACTCTTATTTCCAATAAATCACTTAGAAAACAGGAATCATCACTTTGGCTCACATGGTAGAGTGCTCTCCTTGAGTTGAAGAGCTGAGGGCAGAGCCTAAGGCCCAAAGTTCAATCCCAATGACCAACCAAAAAAAAATGCCTTGCATGTTGCTTTTCCCATATTGAAAATACATAAGAACACATTAGTAATGCTTTTTGAATGCAAAAAAATGTTACCTGTTGTTGCAGAGAATAATTACACAGCATGTTTGAAGTCTCCAAATCTTGGTTTCCTATTGTGTAAAGATCACCGAAATCTATCTACACCATTTTATTTTATTCTTAATAATCATCCTAAGAATTGTGTCTGACAATTCTTCCCCCAATATCATTCTCTGTGAGAATCTTCTAAGATATTACCTTCTCTAGGAAGACTTCCCGAGCACTGTTGCTACCAGATCATGTGAAAGAATCATCACCAAGTAGTCACACTTTGGTGTTCTCAGACATGTCATTATGGTTTCTATTTTCTTCCTCTACTCCAATACAGTTTTTAAGCAACTGATACACTGTAGCCAGTAAACCAAATGCATCCTTCCACCTTATTTAGTAAACCAAATTCCCTAGAAGGTTGTTGGGCTCATTAATGTCCCTGCAATGAGCTTTCCCATCATGACAGCAAACCAGAGGGACTGTGACAGAGAACAACCACGTAGATTACAAAGGCTTCCAAGTTTCATATCCAGCCCTATGATGAAATGTTCATGCCCTCTCTCTTAAGAGAAAAGGAAATGGGCAGTTCACATTTGTGACCCCCTTCTTAGGTCATTGGCATAATCTACAAGCATAGTTAAGTACTTCAAAAATGTTGCTGGATTAATGAAGGTAATGCAGAAATTACTTGACCTCATTCCTTTCAAATTGATCAAAATAAAATTGATCAAAAGTAAGAATTGTTCAAGATTATATACCTTAAATGGAAGCACTTAATGTAACTTTTAGGGCAAAATTCCATAGAGAGGCCCTTGAGCAGCATTTTCTTAAAAATATAATTTTGAATGTCCTTATTCTTTAGTTGTACAAAGGAGTTCCCATGTAACAAAGCAGTTCACGAATACAATATATCTTGATCAATGGTACCGCTTTCAACCGATCCTTTCCCTACCTAGCCCTTCCCTCACTCTTAATTTTGTAGCAGATACATTGGATTCTTGACTGCATTTCCCCCCTCTTTACTATTTGTTCACACTTTTCCTATTGACCCCACCCATTTTTTTCCAGTATCTGCTTCCTGATGTTTCATTTTGCTAAAATCTTTGTCTTTCTAAGGAATTACATATTTGAGATCTCCCTTCAATCCACCATATTTCTGTGAATACATTTGTGTATACATGCTTATCACCAAACGTATTTACTGATGCGTTTATAACCTAAATCTACCATCCACAATAGAAGGGGAAACATGCATTGACTTCACTTATTTTTTGAATGTAACTTACTTAAATCTCAATTTTGGTGACATTAGATGGCAGCTCACAAGGAGTTCTCCACCTCACACACACACTGGAACAGGAATTGACTAAAGTAAGAATCTCTCCCTGCATTTCCAGAGTAAAAGACATGATGCTCATTTGTCTTATTCTTAGCAAAGGTAGCAAAATGACCTTTGTTAATGCAACCTGCAAAAGCAGATCTTTGAACCAGTACAGGGCAGCACTGAGAAATGGTTCCATGAGCCTCTAGGACATTCCAGCTCCAAATCTCAGCATCCTAGCTTCAGAAAGCTCCATGAACACAACTCAGTGACACTTGGTATTGCTCAGCTGTGAAAGGAGGACAAGCAATGAGTTTGGGGGCACTGGGAACACAGGAGTCTACTACTTATAATGAAGGGCACGGTGTTTAGAAGAAAAGAAAGGGGAGAGTCAACCAGCATCCAGGAAATTATAAATGATTAGGTTTATGTAGTAACGGACAAAAAAGCAGACAAAAGACAAATAACCCAATTGAGATTGAACAATTTCACTTCATATGGTGGCACAACGGTTCTTTCTGAGGGCACAGCTTGTGTATCAGTACTCCTGAGGAACAAGTGGAGGACAAGAAATGTCCAAAAAAAATAAAAGCAAGCAGTAACCTGTATTTCTTTTCACCTCTCCAATTGCTGCTTTTTGCCACTAGAACAAACATGGCCTCTTGGGCACTGGCCACAGCATCTATAACCACACTGGAGGCATGAATTCAAATTGAGCTTTGCTACCTATGGGAGAAGGTTGCACAGAGTGCTTTGGAAGCAAACATATGGATCGAAAAAGCCTGATGAATCCAGCAAAGATAAAAACTCACAATCAGTACTGTCATCTTCCCAGCACTCTTTCCATTCTCACACACTTTGGGATTCTCCTGGAGACTTTATTTGCTTTTATGCTATATCCATGCCATCACAAAATACTACATGTTGGGCTTTTAAACTGCATGCAGAAACTGAACATACCACTGTGTCTACCTGTAATTCAATCCACATGAGTGCAATGCATCCTTATTCCCATACCTGCAAACTACAGTCCCTAAACAAGGTCTCCCATCCCTACTCTCTTTCAAACACTATCACACTATGAAGTGTTTCTTGGCTGGAACTTCACAATGGCGTCCTACTCATTTCAGAAGGAAAATGAAATGTCTCTGTGTTATGATACCCTTCCTCACTGCCACTTCTCTTGGTCATTCTCTTCTGGCTATTGCTGTTTTCGTAAGTGAGTCACCCACATTCCCAAAACCCATCTCGGGGCCGCATTCACTGGCTCTGAATTGCTTTTCTCCTAGATAAAATCATGTCTCTCTCTCCAAACTCTGGTTTCAATAAAACAGCCACATAGTTGAGAGTTCCTCCCAGATAAATAACTCCTTGTTCTTTTTCTTTAATCACATTTTTCATGACCTAATAATACTCTGTTTGTGTGTGTGTGTGTCCTTGTTCTTTTTCTTTAATCACATTTTTCATGACCTAGTGTGTGTGTGTGTGTGTGTGTGTGTGTGTGTGTGTGTGTGTGTGTGTGTGTGTGTGTGTGTGTGTATGTGTGTGTGTGTACTAGGGCTTAAACTCAGGACCTAGGATGAGCTGTCCCTTAGCATTTTCACTCAAGACTAGTGCTCTAAAACTTGAACCACACACTCCAACATTTCTGGCTTTTTGATGGTGCATTAGAGCAGAGAGTCTCAAGGATTTTCCTGCCTTCGATTGACTTCACACTGTGATCCTCAGATCTCAGCCTCCTCAGCAACCAGGCAAGAGCCACCAGCAATTTTCGGTAAACATATTATTTTCATGACCTCTTTTCTCCTACCTGACTGACGCTTCTTATGGACTCATTTGTTTTCTACAGCTATTGCACATTGGTGCTCAATGTGTCATGGATAAATAAAGACCCACAGAGTGTTCAACACTGGTGGTTCATGCTTGTAATCCTAGCTATTCAGAAGGCTAAGTTTTGATGATCATGGCGAGAAACCAGCCTAGGCAGACAAATCCATGAGACTCTTTACCCCAAGTAGCCCACAAGAAAAACAAAAGTAGAGAATGGTCAAGTAGAAGAGTAATATCTTGAGCAAAAAAGCAAATGAGGATATGAGGCTCTCAGGTTAAGCCTCACAAAAATAAAATAAAAGACCCACAAAACAACCTCTGTGAATCAAATGTGTAGCTTGTTTATCCACCCATCCAACTTCACCCTCAGAACACTGAAGACCTACGAAACATGTAATGGAAATTTCTATTTTAAGATAAAGCTGTTTATTGACTTAACACTAAAATGACATGCTAAGGAACTGAAATGTTTGTGCACAAATCAATGTGGAATCAAAGCTATGACATTAAGTACATGTATTGAGTTTTATAAGACCTATGCTGATATTTTTTGTTTGGATTTTTTGTTGTTGTTGGTGGTCTTTTTGTATAACTTTTTTATAAACCCCAAGATAAAGACTCAAATGTCTTTTTCTTTCTTGCTATTGTTTCCAATGTATTTACAAGATATTTCTTTGTTGCTTTATACATCCCTCACCCACAGTATAACCCTTGTTTTCACTGTATTTAATGTTGTTGTTCTTTTTGTCAGTGGTGGGGCTTGAACTCTGGGCCTGGGCACTGCCCCTCAGCTCTTCAGCTCAAAGCTGTAGGTTAGTCTACTTTATACAAGTCCATTAATTTTATGATTGGATAGATAAAAGCCTATAGCCAAACTACACTGAGATTTTTTCTACTTATCACACAATAAGGAAATGCATTATTACCTTGAAATTAGATTTCCAGAAATATTTCCTTGACTGAGAACAGCAAGATAGATTGTTCAGATTGTTTCTGATAGTTTTAAAAGTAAATAAAACAAGCAAATAACAGGTGTTATTTACTTAAGTTGTTACCTGGATACGTCAATGTAATAGTTGCTTGTGAAGAATTCAAAGAAAGAAAATACTGATCTGTAAACTAGGCATGGTAGTAAATGCCTGTAATCCCAGCACTTAGAAAGCTGATGATACAGGAGGATCATTTGCTTCAGGTCAACATAGGTCAACAGGGTGATATACTTTCTGACAAGAAAGAAAGAAATGAAAATACAGGGAAGAGATACTGGCATGTATTTCATTTTAGCCTTGAGGCAGTCCTGTGAAAAGGCACTATTAGCACATTTTTCTCTACCTATAGAATATTGATACTTAGAGAGGTGAGGGCTCAGAGCTCGTGTCATATAGAACTGAGACTAAAATCAATTCTCCTGACTACATAGCTGACACTCTTTCTTCTCCACCATAATTAAAGGTCTTTTTCCATCTCAAACCAACACTACCCATCAAGAATTAGATTGGAATTATAAATTCATCAACTATAATCTGAATCTGGCTACACTATACTACATTTATCTAAGCCTATTCTTGCCACCAATATTTTAGAAAAAACAGTGCACATCTGCATTTAAAAAAATAATAATGTGTTGAGCTTCACTTGAAATGAAGAACCCAGAAAACCAGGCAACAAATAGAGCTTGCACTGAGACCCAGATAGGTGTCTATATTCTCTAGAGATGGATAATATTCTCTATATACCAGCACCACTTGGGTACCTGACTGCAGTTACTATAGCTGTTTTAACCTTTGAGACTAATAGATTATAGGAGAATTATTTCATAGTCTATGAGATCTGGTTCTATTAAATATTGACCCATGTATATTTACAATAAATATATATTTTAAAAATGACCCATGGCAGCGTTAGTATGTCCTTGTTTGTGATCATTTCGGTAAATGCCCAAAAGTGGGATTGCTGGGTCATAGGGAAGCTCTATGTGGAATCTTTTGAGGAACCTTTATACTGCTTTCCAAAGTGGTTGAACAAGTTTACACCAGACCAACAATGCAGTAAGGTTCCCTTCTGTCCACATCCCTCCAGCATCTGTTGTTATTAAAGTTCCTGATTATAGCCATTTTAACTGGGGTGAAGTAGACCAGCAGAAAAGATCAGAAAAGTTGATGTTATGCAAAATGACTCCAAGATAAGGATTCAAATGTTTTTTTTTTTTCCTTTCTTGGGATTGTTACTAAAATGTTGATGAGTTCTTTATTGCTTTGTACTTCCCTCCCCCACAGCATAATCCCTGCTTTCACTCTATTTGATGTTGGTATAATTTGTGAAGAGGAAGGGAAAAAACAAATCATTTAACTCTGGATACAGGAGGACCCACTGCAACAATGAGATGTACAAGTCGTTATGTTGAAAAATGAACTTTACAACTTTGGCTGGTGTGGGGGGAGGGGGAGTGGGGGTGTGGGGGTAAGTAGGGATGGGAAGGGGAAAAAGGAGGAGGCAACAATTCTTGATAAGAAATGTACTTGTTACCTTGCCCATGTAATTGTAACCCCTCTGTACAGTATTTTCCCAATAATTTAAAAAATGACCCATGGTTTGCCTCATTTGTAAGAACTACAATATGTCTATGATATTCTATAACAAGCTCTCAATACCCCAAATTGCTAAGTGCATAGGACCACATATAATGAAACATAACAACATGAACTCCAAGAATCAGAAACAAGAGGCTCTTTTCATATCTTGTATGTAGTTATTATTTTTTTCCTCTTATAGTTTTCTGTACCTTGTGTCTTTTATATAAATTTATTCATTCTTTGGAAAAGAAAGGGAATCACAGAAAAAGCAGGACAAAGGATGAAGTAATGCAACATTAATACTCATTTGACACTAAGTTGGAAATTAACCTTACAACTGTGGGGAAGGGGACTAGGGATGGGTAAGATGGAGAAAATAGGGATGGGGTAACACTATTTAAAAACAAATGTATCCATTACCTTACTTATGTAAGTGTATACCCCAGATCATCATCTTTTCAATAAAGATAAAAAATTTAAAAAATGTTTTCCTAAAAAGTCAATTCAGCCAAAGGACACTGGATGGAATCTGCACAAGTTAAAGTAACAAGATTATTGCATGCCAAATTCAGTGCCAGAGTTCTAACAGGCACTAAGTATCCTGGTGCCAGTGGCTCACACCTTTAATCCTAGCTACTCAGGAAGCTAAGATCTGAGGATGACCGTTCAAAGTCAGCCTGTGCAGGAAAGTCCATGAGACTCTTATCTCCCAAAAAAACACCAGAAAATGGGAAGTGGCACTGTGACTCAAGTGGCAGAGCCCTACCCTTGAGCTGAAGAGTTTGGGTCAGCACTGAGGCCCAGAGTTCAAGCCCCACCACTGACAAAAAGAAAAAAGAAAAAAGAAAACTGGTACTAAATAAATACTAGAACCCCTAATTCCTTTGAGATCCTTTGATACCCTCTTGTTACATGCGATCTTTGGGGAATGATACTGTTTTCCAAAACAGTGGCTCAGGGGTCATCCAAATCAAAATCATATGAAAAGCTTGTAAAATGAACATTGTCTCAGTCCCAGACAAGAGATGCATTTGTCTGCATCTAGAGAAATAACCTCTCTGTAACAGTCTGGATCTTAGACTCCCTCTGCGTTCCATTACTTCTGGTTGGAGCTGTACTGCAAAAGATGCTACTTGCTGAGCAAGCCATTAAGAACAGTGTCTTCAAATTCACACATTATGGCTGTCCTCATGAGCTACACTCATATGACTGAGATTTCAGAGGCCAGAGAATGACTAAGATACAAAAGCAAAAACTTTTGGCAGGAAAAACTCATAAATACACAAAGTCCTCTACAGACAGACAACAGGAAAAGCTGGAAGTGGGAATACTGGGTAAGGCCTTGGTCCTTTGAATCTCATGATCTCATCCCAAGGTTCATACTTTGCACTATCTCAAACTCAACCCTTCAACTACCTTGGTCACACAGTGAAATTATCCCTGCTGTTGTTTGGTTTGT
This sequence comes from Dipodomys merriami, assembly GCF_024711535.1. NCBI lineage: Eukaryota > Metazoa > Chordata > Mammalia > Rodentia > Heteromyidae > Dipodomys > Dipodomys merriami. Next base: position 1,162,776 of record NW_027205037.1, on the reverse strand, counting down.
AAATAATCTTAAATTCAAAAAAGTCAATGTTTTTTAAGACTATGAAACACGTGGCTACTTTTTTTGAAAGACTAAAAAAGATTATACATTTTAGTAGAATACTAGAAAGAAACTAGTTGTACCACACCTTACACAAGAGACCATCACAAAACTGAGGCTAGGAAGCACTGCTCTGACAGTTCAAATCAGCAGTTTACAAGAAGTGGCACTGTGGCTCAAGTAGTAGATTGCTAGCCTTGCACAGGACAAGCTGAGGGACAGCGCCCATGTCCAGAGTTCAAGCCACATGACCGCCAAAGAAAAAAAATCCTCTGTTTACTCACACAAAATGAGATGCTACTCTTTTTTTTTTGGTGTGGCTCAAGCGGTAGAGTGCTTGCTTTGAGCTGAAGAGTTGAAGGACAGTGCCCAGGCCCAGAGTTCAAGTGTCACAACCAACAACAACAACAACAACAAAGAAGAAGACCACTGAGGTTCAAAATCTATATAGAAGCCCAGCAATGGTGGCTCACACCTTATATAATCCTAGCTACTCAGGAGGCTGAGATCTGAGGATCACAGTTCAAAGCCAGCCCGAGCAGGTAAATCTGTGAGACTCTTATCTCCAATAAACCACTAGAAAACAGGAAGTGGTGCTGTGGCTCAAGTGGTAGAGCTTTTGCCTTGTGCTGAACAGCACAGGGACAGCTCCCAAGCCCAGAGTTCAAGCCCCATGAGCAACCAAAAAAAATCTATAGAAAGAATTATCAAATGTGATTATAGACCAGGCACTGATGGCGCTCACCTATAATCCTAGCTACTTAGGAGGCTGAGATCTTAGGATCATGTTCAAAGTTAGCCCAGGCATAAAAGTCCCCAGGAGACTTTTATCTCCAATTAACCACTCAAAAGCCAAAAGTGGCACCATGTTAAAGTGGTAGAAGACTAGCTTTGAGGCAAAGAGCTCAACGACAGCACCTAGGCCCTGAGTTCAAACCCCACTACCAAATAATAATAATAATAATAATAATAATAATAATAATAATAATAATAACCATAACCTAAATTGCTAACAAAAAGCAATATTGCTTTACAAACACTCATCTGAGCCAGGCACCGGTGGTTCATTTCTGTAGTCCTAACTACTTAGGAGCCTGAGGTCTGATAATAATAGTTCAAAGCAAGCCCCACAAGGAAGGTCTCTGAGATGCTTATCTGCAATTAACCACCTAAAAACTAGAAGTCAAACTCTGCCTCAAAGTGGTAGAGTACTGGCCTTGAACCAAAAAGCTCAGGAACAGTTCCCAGGTCCTGAGTTCAAGACATGACCAATGACCAATGGAAAAAGAAAAGAATAGAAAATAAAAGAAAGCATGAGAGACAGAAGGGTAGGGAGGAAGGGAGGGAGTCAGGGAGGGAGGGAGGGAAGGAGAGAGGGAGGGAGGGAGGGAAGGAAGGGAAGAAGGAATGAAAGAAGAAACGAAGGGAGGGAGGGTGGGAGGGAAGTAGGGAGGGAGGGAGGGAGGGAGAAAAATCTCACCTAAGCATTTTAAACATATAAATTTAATCTTGTTTCTTTGCCAGTTCTAGGACTTGAACTCAGGGCATGTGCACTGTCGCTGAGCTTCTTTTGCTCAAGGATAATACTCTATCACATGAACCACAGTACCACTTCTGGCTTTTTCTGTTTATATGGTACCTGCTGAGGGATCAAACCTAGGGCTTCATGCATGGTAGGCAAACACTCAACCATTAAACCACATTCCCAGACTCATAAATTCAATCTTTTTAATAACACTGCTAGATAGATACCTGTTAGAGAGATACCATTATGACCCTGATTTACAAATCAGGAAAATAAGGTCATTTGCCCTACTTAACAGGACTAATATGAGACAGAAATGGAATTCATACTTCACAGTTTGGCTCCATGATATGTCATTTTAACCTATAATGCCTTTCTGGAAGAAAAGAAATAATTAAAGGAAATAAAAGTAGACATTCTGAAGAATATAATTCAATGTGTGTTCAATGCTGAAAAATATCAGACAATGGAGTTGGGAGAGACCCTCCAGCCAGGTGCCAGTGACACACACTAAATCCTAGCTATTCAGGAGGTTAAGATCCAGATCATCAAGGTTTGAAGCCAGCGTGGGGAGGAAAGTCCTAGAGACAACATCTCCAAAATATCCAGAAAAAAGCCAGTCGGGAGGCATGGCTCAAGCAGCAGAAAGCCAAGCATGCATAAGGACTTGAATTCAAACCTCAGCACAGATAACAGTTCCTCTAATGAGAACTGTTTAAACTCTAAGTCTCATTCAAGCCAGGCATCCTCCCACTTAAGCTATACCATAGATGGGATCACAGATATGCACCACCATGCCAGGCTTATTGACTAAAAAGGAGTCTCACTAACTTTGTGCTCAGATTGGCTTTAAATCCTGGTAATTCTCCTGTGATCTTCTCCTCCCAAGTAGCTGAGATTACAAGTGTAAGACATTATGCAACTCTACATAAAAGATTAAGAATTATTTTTGGCATCAACTCTCAAAAGAAACACTTGAAATTAGAAAATAATGCTGCAATGCCTGACAAAATTCTAAGGAAATAATTTCCAAGTTAGAACTTTTGCCTTGTCAAAGACAAGACAGTAAGGAAGGCTACTTCAGATTTGCAACCTCTCAAAATATATACCTCCCATAAAGGCTACTTCAGATTTGCAACATCTCAAAATATATACCTCCCATAAAGGTTCTTAGGAGGCTAATGGAGAATATGCTCCACCAAAATAAGGACCTAAACTGAGAGTTAAGTTCTTAGAGTAAGTTTTACACATAAGAAAGCATTGAGCCAGGTGCTGGTGGCTCATGCCTATAATCCTAGCTACTCAGGAGGCTGAGATCTGAGGATCTTGGTTCAAAGCCAGTCCAGGCAGGAAAGTCCATGAAACTCTTATCTCCAATAAACCACCAGAAAACCAGAAGTGGCACTGTAGTTAAAGTGGTAGAGCACTTGCCTTGAGCTGAAGAGCTGAGGGACAGCGCCCAAGCTCAGAGTTCAGGCCCCACAACTGGACCCCCCAAAAAAGAAAGCATTGAAAGGATTTCCAGGATAGGGATAAAAAGAAATACTAAGATGACATTTATGCAGCAAAGTACTTAAAATGTAATCTGTTCCAACTGGACTGGCCAGAGCCTCTAGGAATTATTTATTTAAAAAGATGATGATAGGAAGCAACAGAAAATATCTGAACATATTGAATGGAGAGTCATAGAAATTGGTAGAGGCATGATTCCTACAGCTTAGTTCGATTCATGATACGTTCATAGAAATTAAGCAAACCAAGAAATAAATGAGATAACCATTAAATCCAAGGAAAGGAAGCTAGATCTAAAATACACTGAACATGGTGAAATACACAGAACTCTAGGCATTCACACACAATGAAACCAAAGGAAGATACTTTTAAGGGTAGAACACAAAGTCACAATGCCTATGTGCCTCTGATCATATAAAATAATTATTTATCAAAAATAAACTCCAGAAAATGGAAACAGGCTTTTTCTTGTTGCTGTTCTGTTTTGTTTCTGTCTTGTTTGTTCATTTATCTGTCTTTTAAGGGGTGGCACAGAAATGGAGGAACAAAGGGTGAACAAATGCAGCAGTAGTACTCACTAGACACTATGTAGAAATGAACTATACAACATAAGGGTAGGATTGGAGAGAAAAACTAGGAGACAGCAAAAAGTTGGAAAATGTTAGTGTGGCTCAAGAGGTAGAGCACCAGCCCTGAATTTAAAAAAAAAATTAAAAAAAGCTGGGGCTGGGAAGGTGGCTCAGTGGTAGAGCGCTTGCCTTGCATCCCTGAGGTCCTGGGACCGATTCCTCAGCACTACATAAGCAAAAAGAAAAAAGCCAGAAGTGGCACTGTGGCTCAAGTGGTAGAGCGCTAGCCTTGAGCTGAAGAGCTGAGGGACAGTATCCAGGCCCAGAGTTCACGCCCCACGACTGGACCCAAAAAAAATAAAAAATTAAAAAAGCTAAATGAGAGCGTGAGGTCTTCAGTTCAAACCCTTGTACTACCACCAAATTAATAACTAGCATGCAAAAGGGCTGGATACAAGGCTCAACATTAGAGTTCCTGCCTAGCAAGCATGGCCATGAGTTTAAAACTCAGGTCAACCGAAAAGCTTTTAAATGAATGAAAGAAAGAGTGAATGAATAAATGAATTTGAAATGACCAATTAAAAATGGTGAAAAGATCTAAAAAGGCATTTCACCAAGGCAGGTATATGACTAGCCAAAAAGAATATATAAAGATGCTGGTTACAGGGCTGGGAAGTTGGCTCAGTGATAGAGCGCTTGCCTTGCATGCCTGAGGCCTTGGGTTCGATTCCTCAGCACCACACAAGCAAAAAAGAAAAAACCCGGAAGTGACACTGTGACTCAAGTGGTAGAGCGCTAGCCTTGAGCTAAAGAGCTGAGGGACAGCGCCCAGGCCCAGAGTTCAGGCCCCACGACCGGATCAAAAAAAAAAAAAAAAAGATGCTGGTTACTAGTAGCTCTAATCTGTAATCTTAGCTGCTCAGATCAAGGATCATGGTTCCAGCATCGCCCAGGCAGAAAAGTCCAACAGAACGTCTCTAATTAACCAGCAAAAAGCTGGACTAGAAGAATGTCTTAAGTGGCATGGCAAAGCACCAGCCATGAGCAAACAAGCAGAGCAAGAATGATTTTCCATGTTCAAACCCCAGTATAAGCAAAAAACAAAAAAACAAAAAAACAAAAAAAATAACATTATTAATGTTTAAAATCACAATGCTATATTACTTCACACTCACTAGAAAGGCTCAAAGTTTTAAATGAGGTAAAAAGTATTGGGAAGGATGTTAAGAAACTAAAACCCTCATATATTGTTGGAAGGATTACTAATACAATTTGGCAGTTTACATTTTTTAACACAACTTTACTATATGATACAACAATGGTACTTAAAAGAATCAACTCAGGGATGGGAAGGTGGTAGAGCACTTGCCTTGCATGCCTGAGGCCCTGGGTTCAATTCCTCAGCACCACATAAGCAGAAGAAAAACAAAAAGCTGGAAGTGGCACTGTGGCTCAAGTGGTAGAGTGCTAGCCTTGAGCTGAAGAGCTGAGGGACAGCGCCCAGGTTCAGAGTTTAGGGCCCACTACTGGACTCAAAAAAAAACAAAACAAAACAAAAAAGAATCAACTCAACAAGAGAAACAACATGTCAACATAAAGATTGGGGGGAGGGGTATGGTCATGGGGCTTGAACTCAGGACCTAGGCATTGTCCCTGAGCTTTTTGTGCTCAAGGCTAGAACTCTAGCACTTTCAGCCACAGCTCCACTTGCAGTTTTCTGGTGCCTTATTGGAGTTATCTCATGGCTTTTCCTGTCCAGGCTGGCTTCCAATCATGATCATCAGATCTCAGCCTCCCAAATTGCTAGGATCACAGGTGTGAGCCACAGGACCCCTGCAGACATAAGAATTGTATCAAATGTTCATAGAAGTTAAAAGTGGAAACAAAGCAGAGGCCTGGTGGCTGACATCTGTAGTCCTAGCTACTCAGGAGGCTGAGATTTAAGGATCGCTGTTCAAAGCCAGCCCCAGTAGGAAAGTCCATGAAACTCTTATCTCCAATAAGCCACCAGAAAACTGAAAGTGGTGCTGTAGCTCAAGTGGTAGAGCATGCTGAAGAGTTGAGGGACAGTGCTCAGGCCCAGAGTTCAAGCCCCATAATCGACAAAAAAAAAAAAAAAATGTGGAAACAACTCAAACAGCTACTAACTACTGAATAGATAACCAAAATGTAGTATATCCATACCATAGAATGTTCAGCAATAAAAAGAAGTAACATTTTGATACAGGCTACAAAATGATAAAGCTCAAGAATATGTCCAGTGAAAGAAGACAAATACTACATATTCCATGATATGAATTAGAATCTGTTAAAAGACAAATGTATATGTTACTGGTAGTTTAAATAATTTTTTTTCAAATTCTAGAATTATGAAGAATACTGTAGCCACTAATAATATGAAATATTTCTAGTCATTTTCCCTTTCCAAACTAAAAAAGAATGAAACTAATGTGAACTATTGTACCATTAATATATTAATACTTTTGTAGGAAAAAGTCTGGACAAATATTTCCCAAAATACTATTGGCAGTAAACTCTAAGAAGTAGGATTACATTCAAACATGTATAGCATCTAGATCTATCCTTGCCAAATGAAGTATGAGAAAAGACTATCCCCTCCCAACCCTCATGATGCTTCTGCAGTTTGTATCTGCCATTACTGTGGTTTAAACTCAGGGCCTTTCAGCATCCCTCAGCAATCTCCCCCTCACACTGGTAATATATTACTTGAGCCATACCTCTGCTTCCAGCTTTTTGCTAGTTAACTGGGCAGGGTAGGGGGAGGTTGGGAAGGTATGGGAAGGGGAAACAAAGGAGGAAGCTACAATGCTTGATAAGAAATGTACTCATTGCCGGGCTCTGGTGGCTCATGCCTGTAATCCTAGCTAGTCAGGAGGCTGAGATCTGAGGATCGAGGTTCAAAGCCAGCCAGTGCAGGAGAGTCTGTGAGACTCCTATCTCCAATAAACCACCAGAAAACCGGAAGTGGCACTGTAGCTCAAGTGGTAGAGCCCTCGCCTTGAGCTGAAGAGCTGAGGGACAGCGCCCAGGCCCAGAGTTCAAGCCCCATGACCGACAAAAAAATAAAAAGAAATGTACTCATTATCTTGCCCATGTAATTGTAATTCCTCTGTACAGTGTTTACACAATAAATTTAAAACAAATAAAGAATATAAATAAATAAATATCTCATGGATTTGACTTCCCAAGCTGACTCTGAACCACATTGATCAGATCTCAGCCTCTTGAGTAGCTAGGATAATAGACATTAGCCACTTGCACCTGGCTTGTAGAATATCTTTTTTAAAGATTTTTATTTATTTATTTATTTATTTATTTATTTATTTATTTTCGGTCATGGGCCTGAATTCTGGGGCTGGGCCCTGTCCCTGAGCTCTTCAGTTCAAAGCTAGCACTTTACCATTTGAGCCACAGCACCACTTCTGGCTTTTTTCTGCTTATGTGTCCTGAGGAATCGAACCCAGGGCCTCATGAATGCAAGGCAAGCAATATACTGCTGAGCCAGCTTCCCAGGCCCTAGAATATCTTTTAAATAAATTATTTTGAAAACAGAATTAAATATACAGAATATAATCCCCAATTATTTTAGATTTAGCAGAATTTTTCTGTTATGTGACTATAAAAGTTCTACATAGCCAGGTTCCAGTGGCTCCCGCCTGTAATCCTAGCTACTCAGGAGGCTGAGATCTGAGAATCCACGGTTCAAATCCAGCACAGACAAGAAAGTCCGTGACACTCTTATCTCCAATTAACCACCAAAAAACAGAAGTGGTGCTGTGGTTCAAGTGGTGGAGCACTAGTCTTGAGCTGAAGAGCTGAGGGACAGCGCCCAGGCCCAGAGTTCAAAGTCCCACGACTGACAAAAAAAAGTTCTACATATATAGGTTCAATTTCTGTACTTACATTTTTTAAAACTATACTTAATAGAAAGTTGAATTCTCCTCAAGGGCCCAGTTTTGTAATACCTTAGAATACTGTACTCCACCTACCATAGGTGAATGAACTAAAATTAATCACCTTACTCAAAGGTATAAAGGAATCTATGATACAAAAAAGATGAAGCAAGCTGGGCGCCGGTGGCTCACACCTGTAATCCTTGCTATTCAGGAGGCTGAGATCTGAGGATCTCGGTTCAAACCCAGCCAAGCAGGAAAGTCCATGAGACTCTTACCTCCAATAAACCTCCAGAAAACTAGAAGTGGTGCTGTGGCTCAAGTGGTAGAGCATTAGCCTTGAGCTGAAGAGGTGAGGGATAGCACCCAGGCCCAGAGTTCAAGCCCCATGGCCAACAGAAAAAAAAAATCTCATTCTACCTTCAAATGATGCAATTAAATGCATCTTCTCAAAATGTAAACTGAGAGATACAAAGTACAAGAGCAATTAACAGTAGAGCTAAAACTAAAAGAATGCTTAAGCAGAAGCAATTAGAGCTACTGAGATGAACAAGAGAAATTAGAATCACAGACATTATGGCAAAATGAAATAATGGCCAAACCCAAGTGGAAATAAGCAGAGACACAAGTAAAAGATTTAGAGTAATGGAAAAGAACAACCAAAGCTCTAGTCTCAGGACAAACTTCACATACACAGAGTTAACAAAGTTCACAAAGAAGCATAATAGTCCCTATAGAATCTCTGGACCCAGAGCTATGTTTATAAGCCATCATCCTGTTTCCTCCATTCCAAGATATTTTTACTTCCTTTATGCTTCCATCAAAATTCTTCCAATTAGCTCTGACAGTCACAATTACTTGTTCCTTGCAACCAATAGCATTTTTCAACTAAAAAAAAGAGACTGGAGGCTTACCTTTGAGTATCACCAGTGGCACTATTTGAAGAGTTTACACTCATGGTAAGTCTTCCAACTCCTTAAAAATACCCCACTGTTTCTTAATGATATAGTTCTTTATTGGCGATTGAAATTGTTCAAGATGTGTGTGTTACAGGTTAGGTGGACTAAAGTCTGTTAATATAATAAACAATACAACAGCAAGTTTATATTTGAATCCTGAAAGAACTGATTATTTTTCTTTGGATCTATAGGCTGGTTCCTAATTTTTTTTAATTATTGTTTAGCAAACAAGTGATTTTTTAAAAGAAGGGTTTATTTTTAAAAAGCAGCAGGCACTGGTGGCTCACACCTGTAATCCTAGCTAATCAGGAGGCTGAGATCTGAAGATAAAAATTCAAAGCCATCCTGGGCAACAAAGTCTATGAGACTCTTTTTTTTTTTTTGGTCGTGGGGCCTGAATTCTGGGCCTGGGCGCTGTCCCTCAGCTCTTCAGCTCAAAGCAAGTAGACTACCACTTGAGCCATGGCGCCACTTCTGGCTTTTTCTTCTTATGTTGTGTTGAGGAATCAAACCCAGGGCCTCATGCATGTGAGGCAAGCACTCTACCATTGAGCCAACTTCCCAGTCCCATGAGAATCTTTTATCTCCAAATAACTACCAGAAAAACTGGAAGTAGCACTGTGGCTCAAAGAGGGAGAGCACTAGCCTTGACCAAAAGAGTTCAGGGACAGCACCCAGTACCCAAGGTTAAGCCCCACAATGGACAAAAAAAAGCATTGGAAGCAAAAATGATGAAAACATTTTTTAAAAAAGGCCACAAACATGATCCTTCTTGAAAGAACAGGTATTTACTTTAATATTTTATAAGAAAAGTTATCCAAAAAATAATAATTGTGGAAAAATAATAACAAATTATGTTTGAACTTGGAAATGGAATATGTATTACCCAACTGCAGGACAGATAATTCTATTTCTTTAAAAACAAAAAACAAAAAACAAAAAACAAGCAGCTCCTCCTAATGAAGTTTTTTGTTTTGTTTTGTTGGTTCTGGTCCTGAAGCTAAAACTCAAGGCCTGAGTTTTCGGGCTCAAGGTTAGCACTCTACCACTTGACGCACAGCTGCACTTCCAGCCATTTTAGTGGTTAATTGTAGATGAGTAACAAATTTCCTGGCGGGATTTGAACCAAGATAGTCAGATCTCAACCTCAGGAATTGCTAAGATTACAGGCATTAGTCACCTACTCCCTCTGCCCAACCAGATAGTTGTAAAACAATATTGCAACTGAAAAGTCCAAACCACTCCCAAATAAAAGGTCCAATGGTGATTTGTGGTTTCTTTTATTCAGCGTTCCTCAATAGAAATTTAAAATAAAAAACATGAAAAAGAAATAAAACAAAAAGGGGCTGGGAAGGTGGCTCAGTGGTAGAGCACTTGCCTTGCATGCATGAGACCCTGGGTTCAGTTCCTCCGAACCACATAAGCAAAATGAAAAAAGCTGGAAGTGGCGCTGTGGATCAAGTGGTAGAGCACTAGCCTTGAGCTGAAGAGCTGAGGGCCAGCTCTTCCGGTCGTGGGGCCTGAACTCTTGGCCTGGGCACTGTCCCTCAGCTCTTCAGCTCAAGGCTAGTGCTCTACCACTTGAGCCACAGCGCCACTTCCATCTTTTTTCATTTTGCTTATGTGGTGCTGAGAAATCGAACCCAGGGCCTCAGGGATGCAAAGCAAGTGCTCTACCACTGAGCCACCTTCCCAGCCCTAAAAAAATTTTTAAAAGCTAACAATCCAATAAAATATACAGTTTAAAATGCCCCCCCTTTTTTTTTAATTAAGCAAGTCCTGGGAAAGAAAACTACAGTTATCTCTCTCTCACTCGACAGGTAAACTCTCACTGATAAACAAAAATAAAAAACAAAAGCAAGAAAATTCAGCTGACACTGGTGGCTCACTGATAACAGGACAATTAATATTTAAAACCATCCTGGTCAGAAAAGTCTTTGAGACTGCATCTCAAAAAAATAATAATTAAAAAAAACAGCAAAAAGGTAACGCCAAAGCTCAAGTGTTAGAGGTCCATGTATGAACAAGAAAGCTAAGTAAGAGCAACAGGCCCTGAGTTCAAGCCCAATACCAACATAGAAAAGAATAATAATGATTAACTCTCTTGATCATAGAGATATCTCTATAAAAATCTTTTTTACTAATGTGTACAAAAGGCCTTCTTCATAAATTAACTTTTAATAATAAATCTACGGTAATTTTCAAAGGCCTTCTTGCAAAAAGATAAAAGGAAGAAGGAGCCAGGTGCTGGTGGCTCACGCCTGTAATCCTAGCTACTCAGGAGGCTGAATAGTTCAAAGCCAGCCTGGTCAGGAAAGGCCATAAGACTCTTATCTCCAATAAACATACAGAAAACAAGACGTAGCGCTGTAGCTCAAGTGGTATAGTACTCGCCTTGAGGGACATCGCCCAAGCCCAGAGTGCAAGCCTCACAACTGACAAAAGAAAAAAAAAAAGGAAGAAGGAAAGAGAACTTGTCACTTGCTTTAGCCTGCCTACTTCCTAGAAACCTCTTCTATAGGAAATACTTCAACTTATATAGAGCCAATTTACCTTACTTCAGTATTAAGGAATCTCTGGGTAAATATACTAAACAGAGAGAAAATAATTCACAGCATCCAAATATATGCAAGTACTAATAAACCACGAGAACGTCTATTCACAGAAATCTAATATTCTAAGACAATGGGTTTTTGTTATTAATTTTTTTCATTTTTATCTTCTAATGATTCTACAAAAGGGTTATAGTTTTACATGTACATTTGTTTGTACACTGAATCTGAGATCAATCACCCCTCCCATCACTCTGTACTACCAACCCACCCATCCAGCAGCCATATCAAGTTCCTGTCCTTCAGTTTTTATCACTTAACCTAGAACTCTGAAAAACATTATTCCTGATTAAGAAAGGGAACAGGTAAAACTTGAAGTGATTTGGTGAAGGGGAAAGAAATAATGAAATAATTATTGACATTTTGAACGTACAAAGACATCCTGAAGGGGCTGGGAAGGTGACTTGGCCATAGAGTGCTTGCCTCACATGCATGAGGCCCTGGGTTCGATTTCTCAGCAACATATAAACAGAAAAGGCTAGAAGTGGCATTGTGGCTCAAGTGGTAGAAAGCCCTAGCCTTGAGCTGAAGAGCTCAGGGACAGCACACTGGCCTGGAGCTCAAGCATCATGGCCAACAAAAAGAAAAAAGAAAAAAAATACATCCTGAAGACTAAAAAGAGGAACAAAATACCAGTGTGCTCTGTATCTGCTCCCACTAAGCAAGCCTCAAAAAGGACCACTGGGGATTAAAAAAAATTGTTCAAATAAAGAGACTAAGGAGAAGACACAACCCAGTACCAAGAACTAACGTCTCCAGGCTGGGAAGGTGGCTCATTGGTAGAGCGCTTGCCTTGCATGCATGAGGCCCTGGGTTCAATTCCTAAGCACCACATAAGCAGAAAAAGCTGGAATTGGCTCTGTGGCTCAAGTGCTAGAGTACTAGCCTTGAGCTGAAGAGCTGAGGGACAGTGACCAGGCCTAGGGTTCATGCCCCACAACCTGAAAAAAAAAAAAAAGAAGTAAAGTGTACCACAAACACAAAATGTTCAAGAGTAATAAACTAATAAAATAGTTTGGCCTAAAAAAAAAAGTGAAATGTCAGCCAAAAGGTCAGAGATAAAGAATCCAATTTCTCTAGGACCTAAATACCTTGAGAACAGTAGTAGGTACACACAAATACCAGTTATTAATATATTGAGCAACTTACTACTTAATTATGACTAGAACTTTGCTCCTGACAACATTGTAATGAAAGAATTATCCCATTTTTCAAAGGAGAAAACTAAGACTCATTAACTATAAATGCCTTAATAAAAGTCATATAATTACAGGACCAAATAACCAACAATAACTGTAAAACCCCAATTCCATCTGCAAGGCCTTTGATGACTCCTAAAGTGACTTTTTTTTTTTTTTGGCCAGTCATGGGGCCTGAGCTCTGGGCCTGGGTACTGTCCCTCAGCTCGCAGCTCAAGGCTAGCACTCTACCACTTGAGCCACAGCGCCACTTCTGGCTTTTTCTGCTTATGTGGTGCTGAGGAATCGAACCCAGGGCCTCATGTATGCAAGGCAAGCACTCTACCACTGAGCCACCTTCCCAGCCTGACTATTTTATTTTACCTCAGATTTATTATCTTTTAATTTTTAATTTTATTATAAAGGTAATGTACAGAGGCGTTATAGTTACATAAGTCAGGTAGAGTACATTTCTTTTCTTTTCTTTTTTTTTTTTTTCGGCCCATCGTGGGGCTTGAACTATGTGCTTGGCACTATCCCTGCACTCTTCAGCTCAAGGCCAGCACTCTACTGCTTAAGCCACAGTGCCACTTCCGGTTTTCTAGTGCTTTATTGGAGATAAGAGTCTCATGGAGTTTCCTGCCTGGGCTGGTTTTGAACCACCATCCTCAGACCTCAGCCTCCTGAGTAGCTAGGATTACAGGCATGAGCCCCTGGCCCCTGGCTTACATTTCTTTTTTGACATTGTCACCCCTTCCCTTACTCAGGTTTATTATCTTTGCTTCAACTAAGGAAACCTATCTGATTTTGAGAGGCTAAAGACTGTCCAAGAGCAGGCAGCCATTAATTGGGTGTGTCAGGGAAAAACTACTGAGCCCCAAAATCATTTAATTAATTATACCACTATTTTCCCAAAGGTAAATCCCAAAGAAATTGCCTTCAGAATGGAAGAAGACTAGGAAACTGGGAATAAACTGCACACATTTGGAATAAACTGCATACAAATATGTACACATTTGGAATAAACTGCACACATATATGTACACATATGGCAAAGAGGTATCAACAGCCTTCCGTTTATCTTATAGGAAAGGAAATTGATAGGATATTTGATCCCCATTATTACAAGCATATTTCAGCATCTAACATCTTCACATCTAAATGTTCTTCCAGACAGATAGTAGTTTCCACAAAGAGCTCAGTTTCTTCAATTTCTTTTCTTTTTCCTTTTTTTTTTTCTACTACGGGGGAGTGGGGATTGAACTCAACGTCTTATGTTCTCTCTTGACTTACTTGCTCACAGCTGGTGTTCTAACACTTGCATCCTGCTTCCAAGTCAGCTTTTTTTGGTTAATTGGAAATGGAGTCTTGTAGATTTTTCTGTCCTGGTCAGTTTCAAATCTCAATCTTCTGATCTCAGTCTCCTGAGAAGCTGAGTTTACAGAAATGAATCACTGGAGTTTATTAATTTCTTCAATTTCCACATAATTGATACAGATAATGTGGTAATCATATGATCCCACAACTTCACAACCAGTATGACTCTATTACTTGAGCCACACCTCTAGCCTTTTTTTTCAGAGAAGGTTTCACCTTTTTGCCCAGGCTGGTCTTAGACAGCTCTCTTATCTATACCTCCCACATATCTTGAATTACAAATATATAGAACAATATCTAGCATGTTCATTGAAATGAGATCTCACAAACTTTGGCTTTTGGCTTTTGGTCTTTGGCTTTTTCATGAGTGCATAATTTTCCCAGGCCTCTTTGGAGACTTATTCTCAGCTCTTCCACATAGCTGCCAATGGACGCCTCAGAGGGACTTTGACAAACCCTAACACAGAGTCTTCTGAAGTGTCTGACAAAGACATCACCTCAGTCTTCTGAAGTATCTGACAAAGACAGCACCTCAAGTGATTTAGAAGACTCTCCGCCCCCTCCAGCTTCCTTGGGGTCCATGACTTCTTGAGTCCAAATGTGGAAGTCATGCTCCCTACTCCCCAGTCTGCCAGCAGGGCCAGGGACCAGCAGCTGTAGGATGCCTGTGTGCTCCTCCATCCCTCAACAAAGGACCTACCTGGGCTAGGGCCTGGGGATGAAGCCCAAACAGCAGCCTTGACCAGAGTGAATAAAAGCAATTCAGATGTACCTCCACCTATTGTTTGAGGAATGATTGGGACCAAGATCCTTGCAAGATTAGGGTCTGATTACAGCAGAGAGTAAGGAATCAATCTCATGGTGTTGATTGGATACAGCCTATGAACAAAACGCTCCTGAATGCTACAATTCTAGAGGACAGGAATTTTGAATAGCTAATGTATCAGTGATTTTTTTATTTGATCCTATGTATCTCTTCATACCTCAATGCCAGTCATTTGTTTGCTAAAACGTCTGTGATAGGAAATAGTTATTTGCATATACTTAATCAGTATTGGGTCATTTAGGTATTGGGTAAGAATTAGATGATTCACTGTGTTCTGATTTTCAAATATTTGATTTGTAATAGAAGATTTTCGAATTGTCAAGTGGAATTGTCAGTAGCAAATAAATGGGAATATAAACACAAAAAGCAAGCGCTAGAGTCATTAACATACACATAGGACAAAGAAACAATAAATTTTATGAAGTTATAAAAGCTTTCCTCAAGGTCTGGGAATGAGGCTTAGTGGTAGAGTGCTTGCCTAGCATGCATGAAGCCCTGGGTTTGATTCCTCAGTACTACATACACAGAAAACACTGGAAGTGGCACTGTGGCTCAAGTGGTAGAGCACTAGCCTTGAGCAAAAGAAAATCAGGGACTGTGTGCAGGTGTTCAGTTCAAGCCCCAGGAGGAGGAGGAGGAAGAGGACGAGGAAGAGGAGGAGGAGGAGGAGGAGGAGGAGGAGGAGGAGGAGAAGGAAGAGGAGGAGGAGGAGGAGGAGGAGAAGAAGAAGAAGAAGAAGAAGAAGAAGAAGAAGAAGAAGAAGAAGAAGAAGAAGAAGAAGAAGAAGAAGAAGAAGAAGAAGAAGAAGAAGAAGAAGAAGAAGAAGAAGAAGAAGAAGGAGAAGAAGAAGGAGAAGAAGAAGGAGAAGAAGAAGAAGAAGGAGAAGGAGAAGGAGAAGGAGAAGGAGAAGGAGAAGGAGAAGGAGAAGGAGAAGAAGGAGAAGGAGAAGGAGAAGGAGAAGGAGGAGAAGGAGAAGGAGAAGGAGGAGAAGGAGAAGGAGAAGGAGAAGGAGGAGAAGGAGAAGGAGAAGGAGGAGAAAGAGAAGAAGGAGGAGAAGGAGAAGAAGGAGAAGGAGAAGAAGAAGAAGAAGAAGAAGAAGAAGAAGAAGAAGAAGAAGAAGAAGAAGAAGAAGAAGAAGGAGGAGGAGGAGGAGGAGGAGGAGGAGGAGGAGGAGGAGGAGGAGGAGGAGGAGGAGGAGGAGGAGGAGGAGGAGGAGGAGGAGAGGAGGAGAGGAGGAGGAAGAGGAAGACGAGGAAGGAGAGAGAGAGAAAGAAATGAAAAAGATAAGACGGAAGGAAGGAAGGAAGGAAAGAAGAAACGAAGGAAGGAAGGAAGGAAGGAAGAAAGGAAGGAAGGAAGGAAGGAAGGAAGGAAGGAAGGAAGGAAGGAAGGAAGGAAGGAAAGAAGGAATGAAGGAAAGAAGGTAGGAAGGAAGGAAGGTGGGAAGGAAGAAGGCAGGAAGGGAGGGAGGGTGGAAGAAAGAAAGGAAGGAAAGAAGGAAAGCTTTTCTCAGCTTTATCTCATTCTCAAGTTAGGTCATTTTAATTGCCCACAAAAATAAGAATAAGAAAGTTAATATGAGAAAAAAAAAGAATAAAGAAAGAATAGTATGAATGAAAAGTAGTGTAGTAAGACATACTCACAAAACACATGAAAACTGTAACTATTTCAAAATGACTAAAAGACTTTATGATCTTAAGCCATAAAAATAGGAATCAGAATTATTAATGCTTAAAAAGTAGGTGACAGGCTGGGCCCCAGTAACTCATGCCTGTAATCCTAGCTACTCAGGAGGCTGAGATCTGAGGATCGTGGTTCAAACCAGCCCAGACAGGAAAGTCCATGAAACTCTTATCGCCAATAAACCACCAGAAAACCGGAAGTGGAGCTGTAGCTCAAGTGGTAAAGCACACACCTTGAGCTGAAGAGCTGAGGGACATTGCTTAGGCCCAGAGTTCAATCCCTACAACCGACCAAAAAAAAAAAAAGTAGGTGCCAGTATTCCTAAAAAATGGGGAGTAAGGGCTGGGAATGTGGCTTAGTGGTATAGTGCTTGCCTAGCATGCTTGAAGCATTGGGTTCAATTTTTTAATACCACATACACAGAAAAAGCCAGAAGTGAAGCTGTGGCTCAAGTGGTAGAGTGCTAGCCTTGAGCCAAAGAAGCTCAGGGACAGCACCCAGGCCCTCAGTTCAAGCCCCTGGATTGGCCAAAGAAAAAAAAAAGGAGGGGGGAGTAATAGGAAACATCATTTGACTAATGAAATTTACAACACAGAAAAGAAGTAAGTAAAGCCATTAAACAGATTGAAATGTCCAGAATAGGCAAATTCAGACAAACAAGGCTCATGATTACCAGAGATTCAAGAACAGGAGGGCACTGCATCTGATAACAGGTTCTATTATGGATAATGAAAATATTCAGGAGTCAGTTAGTGGTGATTTTTGTAACACATAATGAATATATTAAAACCATTGAATTACACACTTGAAAATAACCTGCAAAAAAAAAGCAGGGCAAGAGGTGTGGTAGAATGCCAGTGAAACATGTGAACAAATGTGAAGCCCTGGGGCTGGGAAGGTGGCTCAGTGGTAGAGCACTTGCCTTGCATGCTTGAGGCCCTGGGTTCAATTCCTCAGCACCACATAAGAAAAAAACCGGAAGTAGCACTGTGCTCAAGTGGTAGAGCGCTAGCCTTGAGCTGAAGAGCTGAGGGACAGCACCCAGGCCCAGAGTTCAGGCCCCACGACCAGACCCCCCCGCCCAAAAAAAGTAAAATTATAAGAAAATGAAAAGATGGTCTTTCAGAATATAATCTATCCTCTTCTTATGTTTAATGGCTCACCAAATAAATCTTTTTTCCTAGCCCCCAAAAGTCATCCTCAATTCACGGGACCCTTTTGAAGCAGCAAGGAAGTTTGGATTCCTGAATGTAAACCCATCTTTTTTCATTCAGTGCTTTCATCCTTAGAAAACCACCCCTGTCCATCAGCAGTTTCACATTTTACTTTTAAAGAGAATGTTTATGAGCCAGGCACTGGTGGCTCATGCCAGTAATCTTAGCTACTCAGGAGGCTGAGATCTGAGGATCAAGGTTCAAAGCCAGCCCAGGCATGAAAATCCATGAGATTCTTATCTCCAATGAACCACCAGAAAACTAGAAGTGGTGCTGTGGCTCAAGTGGTGGAAGCTCACCTTGAGCTGAAGAGCTGAGGGGCAGCAGATTTCAAGCTCCACAACTGACACAGGGGGTGGGGAGGGAGAGGGAGAGAAAGAGAGAGAGAGAGGAGAGAGAAACGAGAGAGAGAGAGAAAAGAGAGAGGGGAGAGAATGTTTAAGGGCTGAGGATGTAGCTCACCAGAGAAGATACATCTACAGGCCCCTGGGTTCATTAAAACAGACTTCAGAAACTAAGTCCATTCTCCTTATCAGACCAAGAAGGAATCTAATGCCCAGGTAGATTAAGTGGTTTGCTTAAAATCACACCGTTAATAAAATGGCTAAGCCGGGACTAATACAGAAAAGTACTGAATGAAAGGGATCCTTCCCTTTTCCTTTATAGCAGGTGGCAGTGCCTTTGCCGCCTATGCATTTCTTAGGAAAGCATGTTCACTTCCTGCTCTAACCACTCTTCTGTTATGAGGCACTGTTAAATGAGGAAATGGTAGGTTCTTTCCTCCAGGATCATTAGACTTATCAATGGGTAAGGTATTAGGAAGAGTTGAATTCTCACCCTTTCTAATAAATATCTGCCTAGAGAAACAAAAAAAATACCAGCATGGAATAAACATTCAAACTGAGATGATAACTGTAGAAAATCTAGCTTTAGAAAAACTCACAGCTTGACATATTCCAAGTCTTGGAGGGAAGGCAAAAGCCAGTCTAGCACAAATTGTTCTTTAGTTTGCCGGACTCTGGTTAGGGCTGACAAATGAATGAATGACAAATGATGAGGAATGAACAAATGAGTGAATGGCGAGGCTATGCCCCTAGGGGCTGACTGTGGGGAGGTGGAGTCCTACCTGCTCTTCTCTTCCTAGGTTGCTCCTCTGAGATCTAGCTTCAGTGGGCCAGGATTGGCTGGGAAGGCTTGTCCCGGCTAACGACGGGGCCCCGCAGCAGCCCAAACCAGCCCGGGGACCCCCGTTCCCCCCACGGCTCAGCTCCACACCTCCCGTCCCAGTCGAACCCTTTACCTCTGGGGGCTTTGTGGTCCAGAGGTCCTTAGACCCCAGAGGCAGCTCCCAGCCTCCGAGTAGGAGGCCCCAAATGAAAACTGTTGGAACCTGAGGGCCTCTAGGAGCCTGGAGAGGGAGGGGGAATACCCCGCCCCCCGCGGGTGAAGTTTACAACAGCCACTTCCGGGGGCTGAGGAAAGAAGGAACTTCCCTCACACACAGCTTCTAGGACTTTCTCCGGCCTTCCAGGCTATGCCCAAGTCTCACTTTCCCCCCCCCCCCAGCCGTGGGGCCTGCCCTCTGCTCTGCCACCTGCCACCAGCCTCTAGCTTCCCGCCTCCTGCTGCCCTGTGCAGGCAGCTTCAGGATACGTACTTGGAGAATGCCGGTCTCTGATTGGGAGAGCTCACCTGCTTCAGCTTTGCTTTCACCTAGACCGGCGCATGCGCTGTTGCTGCGGAGGGGAAAGGCGAGGGAGGAGGCACAGATGCATCTGCACAAGGTGCGCACACGCGATCCCGCACTAGACTCTCCTCCTCCCCAAGCCTGCCTTCATGCTCGCACTGCCATGACTCCGCAGGGGGTTCTCGGGTCACAGAGACTCTCCTGCTTTCCTGACCCTAATGGGAGCGCAGCTTCCTGCTCCTCAGCCCTTTTGCCAGCCTACTGAGTAAACATCACCGAAGCCAGAACCCAGCTCCTGTACCTTTACCCCAGCAGGCGAGCCTGTGGGCGCCCCAACCCCCACCCCGGTGCTGGGGGGGCAGGACCTCCAGGGACTTCTCTGGGGGGCTGCTGCATAGGTGGCTGCATTTCTCTTGCTCTAGTCCCCTCCTCCCATCCTCTTTGTATCCCAGTTTGGGGTGGGGAGGAGATAAACAGGAGTTGGGAGCATGCAGGTCGATTCAGTGCATCTGTTGATGCTCCTGTTGTTATAAATAATGTGTAACAGATCTCGATCTCTCTCATATACACACACCTAGATAATGTGTACAGTACTCTGATTTCTCTTGTTAGCTGCTTCACAATCTGCCGCTGCTTTGGGGAGATTGGAAAACCAAATCCTCTTTTGTTCCTTGGCTTTTGAAAGCCTATTCCCCAATGAACAATGCAAATTGGCAGGATTTTGATTAAAGATTGTATGCTCCTTTCCAAAAAGGCGTTTAACACACAAAAAAAGCCTTTTATGTTAAACTATTCCATGTCGATTGTCTTCAACCTGAAAGCAAGGTGTAGGGGTCGACTTTCCCCAGCTCTCCCTCTGGAGAGGCAATGGTCATAAATGCAAATATAAGTTTAGATTAAAACCTCCTTAATTCTTGTGTCTCTGAAATCTTAATTGGTTTGAGTTTTGTCATTTAGATTTAAAAGGAAGATTGTCTCTGTTTCCTAATACTTTGGCTAGAAAAAGGATAATTGCTTCAAAAGAAAGAGGCTTAAGGAAAGAAAAAAGAATTAACCTGCTCCAACATTTACAAAAATAATGGAAAAATACATAAAGCTAGTAACAATAGAGCTCTTTTTACAAGCTCTAAATAATATTTTGTAATTTCTTATGTAAGTTTTAATAGCATTATAAAAATGTGTAGCAAGAACAAATAGTAAATGTACATTTTTAAATGAAAAATTAGTTCAGGGCTGGGAATGTGACTTAGTGGCAGAGTACTTGCCTAGCATACATGAAGCCCTGGGTTTGCTACCTCAGTCCCACAAAAACAGAAAAAGCCAAAAATGGTGCTCTGGCTCAAGTAGTAGAGTGCCATCCTTGAACAAAAGAAGCTCAGGGACAGTGCCCAGGCCCTGAGTTCAAGCCCCAGGACTGGCAAAAAAAAGACAAGGAAGGAAGGAAGAAGGGTGGATATAATGTGAAAGCTTGAAATCTGTTTATTCAATCATTTAGTATCTACAGAATACAGAGTATATACCCAACATGGAGAGACCTAATAGGAATACTAAAGAGAAATGTTTATATCAAGCCTGAACTCCTACAAAGAATTTATAAAGAACTTTCAATTTTATCAGGGAAGACACTTATAGACTCAAAGAAACTGGAAGAAAGACATGGAAGATACAGATATAAACACAAAAAACAACAGGAGGCTGTAAAAGAAGTAGAAACTGTGTGCATGAGGGGACAAAGAGGAGTGAGACCAGATGGAAAAATAATGCAAAACCCACTCACATGACCTTTTAGATTTACTAAAAATTGTAATAATAATTAAAAAATCAGATCAAGCTGAGTGCTAGTGGGTCACACCTGTAATCCGAGATCTCAGGATCATGGTTCAAAGACAGCCTCAGTAGGAAACTAACCACCAGAAAACCAGAAGTGGAGCTGTGGCTCAAAGTGGTAGTGTGCTAATCTTGAGCACAAAAGCCCAAGGACAATGAACATGCCCTGAATTCAAGTGCCACAACCGACCCCCACCCCAAAAAAATGTGTTAAAAACCAGATCATTCCAAAATACCTATATTATTCTTTTAGTTATAAGGTAGTTCTCTGTTGTCTCCTTTAGTTAGCATACTACTTAAGAAACCTGTATGAGGGGCTGGGAAGGTGGCACAGTGGTAGAGTGCTTGCCTTGCATGCCTGAGGCCCTAGGTTCGATTCCTCAGCACCACATAAGCAAAAAGAAAAAATGCCGAAAGTGGCGCTGTGGCTCAAGTGGTAGAGTGCTAGCCTTGAGCTGAAGAGCTGAGGGACAGCGCCCAAGCCCAGAGTTCAGGCCCCACGACCGGACCCCCCCAAAAAAATAAATCCAAATAATATTATTAAACATATACATTCCATGTTCTATGCTAAGTGGCTTCACATCTGTTCTTTTTCAACAATACAAATATATTTATCATTCATTCCAATAATACATGATATTTTTAAAATTGAGTGCAATTACAGAACAGTAAAAGTCTCTCAAAGCACCCAAAATCGGTAAAGAACCCTTAAATTTCAACAATAAAAAGAAAGCAAACCAATTTTAAAAGTTGGCTAAAGGCTTTAAAACACATCAAAGAGGATAAGGCAAACAAGCATATGAAAAAATGTTCCACATCATATTTCATAAAAGAATTGCAGGGGCTAGGAAAGTGGATCAGTGGTAAAGTGCTTGCCTTGCATGCCTGAGGCCCTGGGTTCGATTCTTCAGCACCACATAAGCAAAAAGCCAGAAGTGGCACTGTGGCTCAAGTGTTAGAGCAGTAGCCTTGAGCTAAAGAGCTGAGGGGCAGCGCACAAGCTCAGAGTACAAACCCCATGATCGGGCTCCCCAAAACAAAATTGTGGATAAAAGAATCGCAAATTAAAAAGAGCCAGGTGCAGATGGCTCATACCTATAGTCCTAGTTACCCAGAAAGCAAACATTAAAGGATCATGGTTCAAAGCCAGCCTAGGCCTAAAAGCTTGTGAGACTCATTTCCAATTAACCAAAACTCCGGGCTAGCCCTATGCCTCAGTTCAAACCCCAAGATTGGCACGAGCATATACACACACACACACACACACACACACACACACACACACACACACACACACACACACACACACACACACACACACACACATACAGCACAGCACACTTATCAGAATGGCCAAAATCCAGAACATGGACAACAGTAATTGCTAGTGAGAATCTGGAAGAACAGAAATATTAACTTCTGGGCTCTACTTAACATTCCACTTTGGAAACCAGTCTACCAGACTAAATAGACTCTTTTTTTTTCTTGGGGGGGGGAGACAACTAGTTTTGGAGTTTGAACTCAGGGCCTGAGCTGTCCCTGAGCTTTTATGCTTAATGCTTGCACTCTACCATCTAAGACACAGATTCACTTCCAGCTTTTGTGGTGATTTATTAGCAATAAGAGTCTCACAATGGGGCTGAGAAGGTGGCTCAGTGGTAAAGTGCTTACCTTGCATGCATGAGGCCCTGGGTTCGATTCCTCAGCACCACATAGCAGGAAAAGCTGGAAGTGGCACTGTAGCTCAAGTGGTAGAGCACTAGCCTTGAGCTGAAGAGCTGAGGGACAGTGCCCAAGCCCAGAGTTCAGGCCCCACAACTGGCAAAAAAAGAAAAAAAGAAAAAAGAAAAAATAAGAGTCTCACAATGTACAAGTCGTTATGTTGAAAACGAACTTTTGGTCGGGGGGGAGGGTTGGGTAGGAGGGTCGGGGGAGGATAGGAAGGGATGAGAAGGGGAACAAAGGAGGAGGCTACAATGCTTGATAAGAAATGTACTCATTATCTTGCCCATGTAATTGTAACCCCTCTGTACAGTATTTTCACACACACACAAAAAAGAGTCTCACAGACTTTCCTGCTTGGGCTGACTGCAAACCACAATCCTCAGATCTCAGCCTCCTGAGTAGCCAAGATTACCATTGTGAGCACCAGTGCCCAGTCAAATGTATTGTTACACAATCCAGCAATCATGTTAGATGGACCGCTAAGTTCCATCCTCATAATGAAAAAAAAAAGGACAGGTAAGTAGGAAGAGCTATATTTTTCTACTGCCCATAATTTGCATGAAGCAAACTTTTAAAAAACTTAGCTGAGCCAGGCACTAGTGGCTCACACCTATAATCCTAGTTACTCAGGACCCTGAGATCTGAGGATCGTGGTTCAAAGCCAGCCCAGGCAGAAAAGTCCATTAGACTCTTATCTCCAATAAACCACCAGAAAACCTGTAGTGATACTGTGGCTTACGTGACAGAGCACTCTCCTTGAGCTGAAGAGCTGAAGGATAGCGCCCGAGCCCTGAGTTCAAGTCCTGCAGCCGACAAAAAAAAAGAGTTGAAATGTTTTAATTAATGTTTTAATTATCCCTCATAAAGTTTTAAATTAAGTTCTTAGGATGGCACACTTCTTTTTTCCTTTTGCGTTTTTTTTTTTTTTTTTGGGTCCCATCATGCGGCCTGAACTCTGGGCCTGGGCACTGTCCCTCAGCTCTTCAGCTCAAGAGTAGTGCTCTACCACTTGAGCAACAGCACCACTTCCGGCTTTTTTCTTTTTGCTTATATGGTGCTGAGGAATCGAACCCAGGGCCTCATGCATGCAAGGCAAGCATTCAACCACTGAGCCACCTTCCCAGCCCTGTCTTTTTCTTTTTTTGTCATTTGTGGGGCCTGAACTTAGGGTCTAAGTGCTGTCCCTGACTTTTTTCCCTCAGTGAAAGTGCTCTACCACTTTGAGCCACAATACCACTTCTGGCTTTCTGGCTTTCGGGTGAGTAATGGGAAAGAAGAGTCTCACAGACTTTTCTGCCTGGCCTTGAATGGTGATCCTCAGATCTCAGCCTCATGAGTAGCTAGGATTGTATGCATAAGCCACCAGTACCTGGCTAGGATTGCACAATTCTAATTTTCACAACAGTGATGATACAGTAGTTGTTTTAGGCTTCCACTTTCACAAAAATGGCATCTCTAGATTTTACTAAAGTGTATTAGTTATCAGATAAATGCAAATAATTCTATCATTAACTAGAATAATGTTATATCCCTTTTTACTTATGGACTGGAAAATAAAGAGTACTGGCAGAAAAGGAAGTAAACGCTCTCATACAATGATGATACTTCTTTAAACTGCTCACTCTTCCTGGAAGAATAGTCAGTAATATGTATAAATAATTAAAATATTCTGCTAAATCTTGTTCCTCAAATATTCATCATAAAATTGTTGATTGAGCAAAGTTATGTTTAGTAATTTTGCTGGAGAAAAGTAAAATACCTTTGCATGAAAATAAATTACCTCGGTAGTATCTAACAATGGAAAATTAGAGAAAGTTGTTTTTAGGATTCTAGAGCTTGAACTGAATGATTTTAGGGAGTGTTTTGTACGTTAGAGGATTGCCTTATATTGATGAGCAAAGCAATGCATTTGTTTTAAAGCATTTCCTACTCTCTCTTTTTTTTAAATTTATTGTGTGCATGGGAGCTTGTACTCAGAACCTCATACTTTTGGTCTGCTTGTAAAAGCATTCCTTCATAAATCATCAGATAGTCTGCTTAGTAAGTTTACAGTTTTATCTTCTGCCAACAAATAATCCTTGTAGCAAAGGAAGTTATTTCTGCTGAATCCAAAACTTTACATAAACTCTAGAAGAAAGTCCAATTCCAGCTGAGAAAATGGCTCATGGTTGTAAGACAGAGATTGAGACGATAGCAATTTGAGGCCAAACTGAGCAAAAAAAAGCTCATGAGACCCTATGTCAACCAATAAAAAGCTGAATTGTAGCCCAGTGCTAGTGGCTCATGCCTGTAGTCTTAGCTACTCAGGAGGCTGAGATCTAAAGATCACCATTCAAAGCCATCCAGAGCAGACAGACAGTCACTGGACCCTAAACATTTTTTTGCCAGTAGATGGAATGCTATGTTCATCAGCAGATGGCACTAGAGTGACACTGCCTGGCACACATGCAAAAGGCCCCTTTTTGGTTGGGCTCCAGCCCTCAATTTTTATTCTTCCACACAGTAGCCTAACAAAGGAGTTCCAGCTGTGCCTTCACGCTAATCTCCGTCTCTTTAAGGTCCAGCTCATGTGCATCTACTGGCCATTTCTATAAACTAACCCACTCTGACTCTTCCCCATAAGCATGGAGAACCAGTTCTACAGAAGATTCTAGAAAGTTGTATTCACTATTGGCGGCTTTGTAGCTGTGTATGTAGTTGACATGTTTTCTTTGAAGAGGTCTGAATTTCACCCTTGGTTTAGGATAGGTAAGAGGAGCTCTTCACTTTTCCCTTACTTCCTTTATTATTCATTCTTCCTTGGTGGGCAATTAATTGGTTTTTGTTTGTTTGTTTGTTTTGGTCCTGGGGCCTGAACTCTGGGCCTGGGCATTGTCCTCTTCAGCTGAATGCTAGTACTCTACT
This sequence comes from Dipodomys merriami, assembly GCF_024711535.1. Classification (NCBI taxonomy): domain Eukaryota; kingdom Metazoa; phylum Chordata; class Mammalia; order Rodentia; family Heteromyidae; genus Dipodomys; species Dipodomys merriami. Next base: position 1,137,225 of record NW_027205037.1, on the reverse strand, counting down.
ACTTGAGCCAAATCTCCACTTGCAGATTTTTGGAGGTTAATTGGAGACAAGTGTCTCAGACTTTACTGTCCAGGCTGGATTTGAATTCCAGTACTCAGATCTCAGCTCCTGAGTACCTAGGATTACAGGCTTGAGCCATTGGTGCTCAGCTCACCTGCTTTGTCTGTATCTATTAATATTCTCATTCATTCCTTTTAGTATTTATCCACCTTCTACTTAACTAATAATCTTTATATTACACTTCCCCTGCTCAAAATCTGATGTGGCCAAGTATAGAAGCATGCCTATAGTCACAGCTAGTCAAGAGACTAGAACAGGAAGAAGATTGCTTAAGTCAAGTAGTTCAGTCCAGCCTGGCAACCATGTCAGTTAAAAAAAAAGAAAAAGACTTTCCTGAGTGATTTCTAAATGACAAGTCTTTATACTTAAATGTCTACTTTCAGTAGATTTGTTTCTAGTTTAAGTTGCAATGCCTTTGTCAATCAGGGAAAATTTTAATATAACTTCTGATGCAAATCATAAAACCTTACAGTTTCCTTCCTGCACGCACACACACACACACACACACACACACACACACACACACGGATATGTTATAACTCAAGAAAGAGTTTTACTGTTTTTTATTCTGCTAATGTTCTGAATTGTTTCATGTTAAAGAAGAGTCTTCGGGGGCTGGGAAGGTGGTTCAGTGGTAGAGCACTTTCCTTGCATGCATGAGGTCCTGGGTTCGATTCCCCAGCACCACATAAGCAAAAAGAAAAAACACCGGAAGTGGCGCTGTGGCTCAAGTGGTAGAGTGCTAGCCTTGAGCTAAATTGCTGAGTGAGAGACAGCGCCCAGGCCCAGAGTTCAGGTCCCACGACTGGACTCCCCCCCCCCCAAAAAAAAGAAGAGTCTTCAGAGGAAAACAACCCTTGAAACTGGATGCTACAGAAAACCTCTAGGGCACTAGTACTTATACTTCCTTTTCCCAGAGAGAGACTTAGTCATCCTTAGATAACTAGAAAACATCAGCGACTATGAACCACAAGACCAGGATACTTTTAGTTCCACCTACAATAGAAGATGAAAATAACTACATGACAGTGACAAGTTCCACTCAAGACTCAGAAGCCAGATCTTTACGACTCCAGTCTGATTGTCCAGCTTTACTCCCAATGCTTTTTTTTTTTTTTGCTTGTCCTGGGGCTTGTGAACTTGGGTCCTGGGTGCCGTCCCTGATCATCTTTGTGCTCAAGGCTAGCATTCTACCACTCTAGCCACAGTGCCACTTCCAGCTTTTTCTGTGATTAATTTGAGGTAAGAGTCTCATAGACTTTCCTGCCTAGGTGGCCTTGAACTGCAATCCTCGGATCTTAGCATCCTGAGTAGCTAGGATTACAGGCCTGAGCTACCAATGCCCATACCTCCCGATGCTTTTATTCTTTGTTTACTAAGCTATCTTCTTTCCTCTTGATTGCTCTTAGGTTTTGGACTAATTCCAATATCTAGGTTTGAAGTTAAGTCCTCATGTTTTGTAGATAAGAACTCTTTAAAGCAGAACCACATCTCCAGCCCTAATATTTGGTGATTATTTTTTAGATAGGGTCTAGCTACCTGCTTAGGTATATCCATCTACGTTAGGCTTCTGGTTTAGCTAAGATAAAAGGTACACACAACAGTATCCAATTCTGCTGAGGAGTCTCTGTAACTTTTCTGCTCTGCTGCCTCAAACCTTAATCCTTCCAATGTTAGCCTTCCATTTAGTTTCCATTTAGCTCAGGTTACAAGCATGAGCAGCCAGCACTATGCACTATGCACTATGCAAAGGTTGTTTTTTTTTTTTTTTGGTTGGTTGTGGGGCTTGAACTCTGAGCTCTTCAGCTCAAGGTGAGCGCTCTACCGCTTGAGCCACAGCACCACTTCCAGTTTTCAAGTGGTTTATTGGAGATCAGAATCTCATGGACTTTCCTGCCCTGGCTGGCTTTGAACTGTGATCCTCAGATCTCAGCCTCAGCATTCAGACCCAGAATTCAAACCCCACGACCAACCATAAAAAAAAGAAAGAAAGTAAAGGGGTGACATTGTCCAAAAAGAAATGCACTCTTAACCTGACTTATATAATTGTATATTACCTTTATAATAACAACAACAAATTTTGAAGAGGGCTGGGAAGGTGACTCAGTGGAAGAGTGCTTACCTTGCATGCATGAGGACCTGGGTTTGATTCCTCAGCACCACATAAGCAGAAAAAGCTGGAAGTGGCACTGAGTGTCAAGTGGTAGAGTGCTAGCCTTGAGCATAAGAGCTGAGGGATAATGCTCACGCGCAGAGTTCAGACCCCACAACAGACAAAATAAATAAATAAATAAATAAAACTCCTTTAACCTTTAACTGTGCCTAGGTGGATTTTCTTGTTCACCAGTTAATTCGCCTCAATATGATAGAGTACTAACTTTGAGCAAAAGAGCTCAGGGACAGTTCGCAGGCCCCGGGTTAAAGCCCCATGGCCAACAACAACAAAAGAATCAGGCTACAAAAGGAAGAGAACAAATGGGCTAAGATTTTAATTCCAGGGGTTCAACTTCCATTTGTATAGTTAAGTTGGTACAGTGGCTTGTTATTCATTACTTTAATGAGGAGGAAAACATTTCCAAATTCCCTTCAGTGGATTCCAAATTAGAGTTGGTAAAAATTTGAAATAAGAAAGTCAATGTGGTGAGGCTGGGAAGGTGGCTCAGTGGTAGAGTGCTTGCCTTGCATGCATGAGGCCCTGGGTTCGATTCCTCAGTACCACATAAGCAGAAAAAGCCAGAAGTGGTGCTGTGGCTCAAGTGGTAGAGCACTATCCTTGAGCTAAAGAGCTGAGGGACAATGCCCAGGCCCAGAGTTCAGGCCCCAAGACCAACCAAAAAAATAAACCTAAAACTAAAACAAAACAAAACAAAACAAAAAACACAGAAAGAAAGTCAATGTGGTTACACATAGAAAAAGACAGAGGACCAGTAGCTTCCAAATCATTCTCATCCCATATACTTCAAAAGTGACCAGGGAAGGGTGGGAGGTTGGCTCAGCACTGTGGCTCAAGTGGTAGAGCAGTAGCCTTGAGCTAAAAAGCTGATGGACAGTGCCAGGGCCCAGAGATCAGGCCGCATGACCAACAACAACAAAAAAGTGACCAGGGATTAATACCTTGGTAGTCAAAATAACCTATTTTTCCTTATAATTTGTTTTCCTCATGTTTTTTGTCATAATGAAGGAAATCTACCACAGGGTTGGCTAAGACACAGAGAGTGAAAGTTTTATTTACTTCACTCAAAGTGATAAATGACACCAGAGGTAGGCTGTGATAAATTATGTATGTACAGGGCAATATTTATTGCAAATATCTATAGAAATCTATAGAAAGAAATTCACTGTACCTATCATCTTAGTATGAGGCAGCATGTTAGTTTCATAATCTGAAGAAATACATTAAAAAAACACTATGAGCTGGGTGTCGGGGGCTCACGCCTGTAATCCTAGCTACTCAGGAGGCTGAGATCTGAGGATCACGGTTCAAAGCCAGCCCAGGCAGGAAAGTCCATGAAACCCTTATCTCCAATAAACCACCAGAAAACAGGAAGTGGCATTATAGCTCAAGTGGTAGAGCGCTAGCCTAGAGCTGAAAAGATGAGGGCCAGCACCTAGGCCCAGAGTTCAAGCCCCAAGACCGAAAACAAACAAACAAACAAGCAAAAAAAAACCACTATGGACCTGGGTGCTGGTGGCTTATGACTGTAATACTGCCTACTCAGGAAGATAAGAACAGAAGATTGTGGTTTGAAGCCAGCCCATGCAGAGAGTCTGCAAGACTCCATCTCCAAAATAACCAGCAAAAAGCTAGAGTAGAAGTGTAGTTCAAGTGGTAAAATGACATCTGGACAAGCAAGTGAACATAATGTCCTGAGTTCAAACACAAGTTATTGGCAAAAAACAAAACAAAACACTATGAACAAACTAAAATTCTAATAAAGGCTCAAATAATCATCATCAAGGGTTTGTGGTTTTGTTTTTGTTTTTGTTTTGTCAGTCATGGGGCTTGACTCTGGGCCTGGGTGCTGTCCCTGTGCTCTTCAACTCAAGGCAAGCGCTCTACCTCTTGAGCCACAGCACCACTTCAGTGTTCTAGTGGTTTATCGGAGATCAGAGTTTCACGGACTTTTATGCCTAGGCTGGCTTTGAACCATGATCCTCAGATCTCAGCCTCCTGAATAGCTAGGAATACAGGCTTGAGCCACCGGTTCCCGGCAAGAAGGTTTTAAAAAAGTAAAGAAGATTAAAAAACAAAGGAGAGAAAAGAAAGTTAAAATTCCAGAATCCTAAAATCAAAACCTTCATTTAAAATAGTTTTAAATATACAAATGAAAAGTAAACCTGGTGCTAACCTATAATCTTAGCAGCCTCCACCCACTGAGCTATATCACTCATCCCCACTTTAATCATGTGCCACAAAAAGCTTGCATTATGTCTAAAAAAAAAACTTAGCTACTCAGGAGGTTGAAATCTACAGAACATGTGGAGGCTGGGCAGGAAAGTCTGTGAAACTCATATCCAATTAACCAGTGAAAAGACAGAAGTAGAGCTTTGGCTCAAGTGGCAGAGCACTAGTCTTGAGCAAAAAGGTTCAGAGACAGCACATAGGCCCCGAGTTCAAGCCATAAGACCAGCAAAAAAAACCATGGATTTTAAAAAAGGGGGACTGGGAAGGTGGCTCAGTGGTAGAGTGCTTGCCTTGCATGCATAAGACCCTGGGTTTGATTCCTAAGCTGTACATAAGCAGAAAAAGCCAGAAGTGGCACTGTGGCTCAAGTGGTACAGCGCTAGCCTTGAACTGAAGAGCTGAGGGAGAGTGCCCAGGCCTACAGTTCACTCCTACTGACAAAAAACAAAAACAAAAACAAAAAAACCAACCAACCAACCAACCAACAAAAAAAAAAATGGGCACTGATAGCTCATGCCTATAATCTTAGCTACTCTGGAGATGGAGATCTGAGGATCACAGTTCAAAGCCAGCCCAAGCAGGAAAGTCCATGAGACTTATCTCCAATAAACCACCAGAAAACTGGAAGCAGTGCTGTGGCTCAAGTCAGAGACCTTGCTTTGAGCTGAAGAGCTGAAGGACAGTGCCCAGGCCTAGAATTCTAGTCTCATGATCAACACACACACACACACACACACACACACACACACACACACACACACACACACACACACACACACACACACACACACACACACACACACACACACACACACACAAAGGAAAGTTGAAAATGAAAAGAAAAACTGTTAAAATCATTCAGACTGTTTTATTTATCTATTTACAGACAATGTGACTGATTGCTTGTGTACAAAATTTCTAGAAATCTACAAAAGAAGAAAAAGAAAAAACATCTCAAACTTGTAATTTAGGCAAGAGCTCAAGATATCAAATAAAGGGCTGGGTAGGTGGCTCAGTGGTAGAGTGCTTGCCTTGCATGCCTGAGGCCCTGGGTTCAATTCCTCAGCACCACATAAGCAAAAAGAAAAAAGCTGTAAGTTGCGCTGTGGCTTAAGTGGTAGAGTGCTAGCCTTGAGCTGAAGAGCTGAGGGACAACAGGCACAGAGCTCAGGCCTCAGGACCGGACCCTCCCCCACCCAAAAAAAGATATAAAATAAATACGCAATAAATAATATAGTAGGTTTAGGAAGGTGGCTCAATAGTTGAGTGCTTACCTTGCATGCATGAGGCCCTAGGTTCAATTCCTCAGCACCACATAAGCAGAAAAATCCAGAACTGGCACTGTGGCTCCAGTGGTAGATTGCTATTCTTGAACTGAAGAGCTGAGGGACAGTGTCTAGGCCCAGACTTCAGGCCCCATGACCAACAAAATAAATAAACAAATAAATAATATAGTATTATAACACAATAAATATCTACTTACAATATTTTTATACAGTAACAAATTACACATGCACACTAAAATCAAAACAATAATCACTCCAAAAAATGAAATATTTCTTCGTAAGTCTAACAAGCATGTATGGGACTTGTAAGCTGAAAACTATGCAATGTCAATAAAAGAAATGAAAGAAAAAATAAATTAATGGACAGACTGAGTTTATGGTTTAGAAGACTAAAGCTAATAAATATTAAAAATTTTCTCAAATAGATGTTTCATTTGTATCAGGATTCCAGCAAGATTTGTTTGTATATCTGGACAAACATATCCTAAAATTTATATGGAAAAACAAAGAAACAAGAATAGTGGCGTATACTTGTAACCCTAGCATTTGAGCTGCTGAGACAGGAAGGTTGTAACCTCAAGGATAGCTTGGGCTAGCTATATAGAGACACTGTCTCACCTTTTGGCCTCCACACACATACAAAGAAGAATATTCCAAACTTTTTTTCTGTGTGTGTTTGACAATGCTGGGGCCTGAACTCAGGGCCTACTTGCTGTCCCTGACTTGTTTTGCTCAAGGCTAGTGTCTATCATACCTCCACTGCCAGTTGTTCTGCAACTGCTTATGAATCTATACTGAATACATATATAAACCGCACATGGCTTCTTGTGAACTTCCAAGAGACAAGGAAAATCTTAGTGAGTATTAGTAGAAATACTTAGTTGCTTGCATTTTTCTTTTCTTTTCTTTCTTTCTTTTTTTTTTTGAGACAAGGTATCCATTTGCAGCCTGGTTGGCCTTGAACTCATGATCCTCTTGCATCAAGCTTCCAGAGTTTTGTGATTACAAATATGGGTCACCATGTCCAGCTCTAAAACTATTTGTTACAAAAAAAAAAAAAGAAGGGACAAAGTGTTACTTATATAGATGTGTTTGTGGAATTCAAACCTGCCACATTCATGTGAATTTTCACTTGAAAAACTGTTAGGTTTTTAAAAAGAGCTAACCGAGTAAGAACTGCACCAGCACTCATGTGGTATTCAGGTAAGGGGTAGGTTTATTCAGTAGACCTGCTGGGACAAGGTAAGGTTGGCACTCCACGTGGCTGGCAAAAGAGAGAAAAGAGCTAGAAAAGAGCAGAGAGAGCAAGAAAAGAACAGAGAGCTAGAAATGAACAGAGAGAGAGCTAGAATAGAACAGAGAGAGCTAGAATAGAACAGAGAGAGAGCTAGAATAGAACAGTGAGCTAGAACAGAGAGAGAGCAGAGAGAGCTAGAAAAGAGCAAGAGAGGTAAGAACAGAGAGAGAGAGCTAGAATAGAACAGAGAGAGAGCAGAGAACTGGAAACGAACAGAGAGAGAAAAGGGAGAGTCTGGGCCTGGGCTAGCCTTTATCTAGGGTATGGGGGGGGGAAGGTGTGGCCACATCAATTTCAGATGTGACCTCAGCCAATGCAGATGTGACCTCTTCCAGTTGTCCCAGTTGCCTAGGTAACGCAGGTACTGGGTGGAGACTTTGCTGCGAGGAGGGTGGAGTCTGCTCGCCATCCAGGAGCGGACCTTACAAGAACTTGCATAGATTTGCTGAGTTTTTCTTTTTTTAGTAACACTTATGGCTTAAGAGAGAAAGCAGATAATAACCCAATTCTATCTCTTCATCTTTTGAGCTGTAGAGTGAGAAAGACTCCCACATGAGGCACTGGGAAGGTGGCTCAATGGTAGAGTGCTTGCCTTGCATGCATGAGGCCCTGGGTTCGATTCTTCAGCACCACATAAGCAGAAAAAGCTCAAAGTGGGACTGAGGCTCAAGTGGTAGAGCCCTGGTCTACAGCTGAAGAGCTGGGGGACAGCGCCCAGGCCGAGTTCAGGCCACACAACCAACAACAACAAAAAAAGAAGATTCCTACATGAACAGAGTAAATATAGTATTGAATAAGCCAGGGGCTGGTTGCTCACGCCTGTAATCCTAGCTACTCAGCAGGCTGAGATCTGAGGATCACAGTTAAAAACTAGCCCTGGAAGGAAAGTCCATGAGACTCTTTTTTTTTGAACTTTTTTTTTATTTTTGGGTCCAGTCGTGGGCCTGAACTCTGGGCCTGGGCACTGCCCTCAGCTCTTCAGCTCAAGGCTAGTGCTCTACCACTTGAGCCACAGCGCCACTTCCGGCTTTTTCCTTTTTGCTTATGTGGTGCTGAGGAATGAACCCAGAGCCTCATGCATGCAAGGCAAGCGCTCTACCACTGAGCCATCTTCCCAGCCCTCCATGAGACTCTTCTCTGCAATGAACCACTAGAAAACTGGAAGTTGTGTTGTGGCTCAAGCGGTAGAGTGCTCACCTTGAGCTGAAATGTGCAGGGACAGAGCTCAAGCCCAGAGATCAAACTCCATGACTGACCAAAAAACCCCAACAAACTAACAAAAACAAAAACTCAGAATAGTAAAGTATTTCTCCTTCCTTCTAAACAAATACATCTTCTTAGCCATTCTCATTACGCATCTCTAGAACTTGTCATTCACTAATACATCATCTTCACACGGATAAAGTACTACTAGTTAGTGAAATTTGATTTTTATAAAAGTTTGTTATTATTATTATTATTATTATTATTATTATTATTATTATTATTATTATTATTATTATTATCTGTCGGTCATGGGGCTTGAACTCTGGGTTTGGGCCCTGTCCCTGCACTCTTGGGCTCAAGGCGATTACTCTACCAATTGAGCCACAGCACCACTAATGGTTTTCTAGTGGTATATTGAAGGTAAGAGTCTCACGGACTTTCCTGTCTGGGCTGGCTTTGAACCATAGTCCTCAGATCTCAGCCTTCTGAGTAGCTAGGATTATACGCGTGAGCCACGGGCCACCAGCTAAGTTTGTTGCTATTATAAAGGTAATGTGCAGAGGGGCTAGCAAGGTGGTTCAGTGGTAGAGTGCTTGCTTTGCATGCATGAGGCCCTGGGTTTGATTCCTCAGCACCACATAAACAGAAAAAACTGGAAGTGGCTCAAATCATAAAGTGCTAGCCTTGAGCTGAAGAGCTTAGGGACAGGAGGCAGGCCCAGAGTTCAAACCCCACAACCATCCCCCCCCCCCCTTGCTCAAAGCTGGTGCTCTACCATTTGAGGAATGCCTCTAATCCAGCATTCTGCTGGTTAACGGGAGATGGAGTCTTTAGGTTTTTTTCTGAATGGATTGGGTTAAAATGTTGAGCAACCTTTGTCCAATGAAGCTTGATTCAAAAAAATTTTTTTGAGGTTTAGTAAGGATTTTAGCATAACAGGATTAACAGGGGGAAATAAAAACAGAAAAAGAAACATTTCCTGCTCTCTATGCAGGACATGGGAATTAAAGCCTAGTTTGATTCTTGAAATGCAAATAGAAAATTTCTGAAAACTATTAAATATTTCTACATATACTGGTTAAAATCAAGGATAAATGTCTAAGTGTTTATTTCAAATTGAATTCAATATCTAATGATACATTTTCAAAGCATATTATATCATATAGTTTGTTTTTTTTTTTTTTTTTTTGCCGGTTGTGGGGCTTGAATTCTGGGCCTGGGCGCTTTCCTCCAGCTCTTCAGCTCAAGGCTAGTGCTCTACCACTTGAGCCACAGTCCCCCTTCAAGCTTTTTCTGCTTATGTGGTGCTAAGGAATCAAACACAGGGCTTATGCATGCAAGGCAAGCACTCTACCACTGAGCCACTTTCCCAGCCCCATATAGTATTTTTTAGTTAACCTTAATTTTAGTTTATCTCATGCAAGTTCTACCATATGATTAGAGAAAACAAAATATACACTAACCACCTTGCTGTGTAGTATTTAACAGATATACATTTCTTTTTAATTAACTACATGTGTTTTGAAGCTGGACATCTATGGATTACAGCTTTAATCCTAGCTACGTAGGAGACTGAGATCAAGAGGATTGAAATTCAAAGCCAGCTTGATTAGAAAAGTCCATGAGACTTCATGTCTAAAATAACCAGCTAAAAACATGTGCTGGACATATGGTTCAAGTAATAGAGCTCAGCCAAGCCAACCAAGCAAGTACAAGGTCCTCAATTCAAACACACAATACAGCTGGGAAGGTGGCTCAGTGTAAAGCGCTTGCCTTGCATGCTTGAGGCCCTGGGTTTGATTCCTCAGCACCCATAAGCAAAAAAAAAAAAAAAAAGCCAGAAGTGGTGCAGTGGCTCAAGTGGTAGAGCACTAGCCTTGAGCTGAAGAGCTGAGGGACAGCGCCCAGGCTCAGAGTTCAGGCCCACGAAAGGACCCAAAAAAACAAAAAACAAAAAACAACCCCCACACACACAATACAAAGAAATATATATAAAGATGGAAAAAAAGTGAGTGAGAACATACAAGAAAGAACATTACCTGGGCACCAGTGGCTCACACCTGTAATGCTAGCTACTCAGGAGGCTGAGATCTGAGCATCACGGTTCAAAGCCATCCTGGGCAGGAAACTCCATGAGACTCTTATCTACAATAAACCACTAGAAAACTGGAAGTGGTGCTGTGGCTCAAGTGGTAGAGTGCTCACCTTGAGCTGAAGAGAGCAGAGACAGCATCCAAGTCCAGAGTTCAAGCCCCACAACTGACCAAAAAAAAAAAAAAAAGGTGCCATTGGGACAGTAGCATGTAGTCTAGGCAGCACTCATTGGAGATATCACAGGTCACCCATCAATCTCTGTCCTTGCATAGCTTCATAGCTTCTTTTCTAATTGGCTGAGTATTCAGACTCATTAAGACTTCTCTTATCCCATGAATCTGAAGACAATATTCTTCAGCCCATTGGCAGACCAGCTTAGAAAGCATATCTAGTCACTGTCTCACAAGCTTGCTTTTTATTTATTTTAAATAAGTTTTTATTGTGAAAATACTGTACAGAGGGGTTACAATCACATGAGCAAGGTAATGAGTACATTTTTTTTTTGTCGGTCCAGGGGCTTGAATTCGGGGCTTGGGCGCTGTCCTTGTACTCTTCAGCTCAAGGAAAGCTCTCTACGGCTTGAGCCACAGCGCCACTTCTGATTTTCTAGTGGTTTATTGGAGATAAGAGTCTCACGAACTTTCCTTCTCCAGCTGGCTTTGAACGTCAACCCTCAGATCTCAGCCTGCTGAGTAGCTAGATTAAAGGACTGAGTCATCGGTGCCAGGCATGAGTACATTTCTTATCAAGCATTGTTGGCTCCTCCTTTGTCTTTTCCCCTGCCATCCTTTCTGTCCCATCTCCACAACAACATCCCTCCCTGTCCCCCTATTTTTTATTTTCATTTTTGTTTTTAACCTACTGGTCAAAGCTCTCATTGTTTTTTTTGGGGGGGATAACTGGTCCTGGGGCTTAAATTTAGGGCCTGGGCATCCCTTTACTATTTTTGTTCAAGGCTAGTGCTGTACCACTTTAGCCACAGCTCTACTTCCTACATGTGGCTGGTTAATTGGAGATAAAGAGTCTCATAGGATTTCCTGCTCTGGGTACCTTCCAATGGAGATTTCCAACACTCAGTCTGCTGAGAAGCTAGCATTATAGGCACCCAGGTTCTGATTGCTTTTTGATATTCATGGTGGAAAACTTACACTGACTTTATCACGCCTCTGACTGAATTGGATCTTTGATTACTATTCTTACAAAAGTTTATTGTTATAATTATTATTATAAAGTACAGTTACATTAAGTTAGGAAAAGAGTACTATTTTTTTGTCCATTGTGGGGCTTGAACTCTGGGGTTCGGTGTTGTCAGCTCTTCAGCTCAAGGCTTGCACTCTACCACTTAAGCCACAGTGCCACTTCCAATTTTTTCTGCTTATGTGGTGCTGAGAAATTGAACCCAGGGCCTCATACATGCGAGGCAAGCACTCTACGACTGAGCCACCTTCCCAGCCCCCAAGAGTATTTCTTTTGGACAATGTCACCTCTTCTCTTTCTCTGTTTTTCCATCCTGTCCTCACCCACAGGTTATATAGTTCACTTTTTAACATAGTGAATACCACTGTTGCATTTGTTCACTAATGTTCTTTATTTTCGTTATATTTCCCTATATTTTTGCTAATTCTCACTATGTTTACATCAGATTTAAAACATCACATGAAATGTCTATAAGTATTATAATATATATAATAATTATATATTATATATAAAGAATATATATATAATTATAAAACCACAAAGTGTAAGATATGTTAGTACTATTGTGTATTAAGATGAATAATTATATAAAAATGTAAAGGAAGGGATTGCCATTGTTAATTTTTGGGGAGAACAGGACTGGGGTTTGAACTCAGTGCATGTGCTAGGTCAGTGTTCTACCACTGGAGCCAATACAATGCAAAAGATTTCCATTAAAATGAATGTATTTGTCCTAAAAAAAATCAGTGCTTTTAAAGGGTTAACTTCTTAGTACATGAAAAGTTCATAAAGTAAAGATAAAATATCCTCATGCATGTGTCTTTGTTCCTAAGAATTAAACCCAGAGCTCTATCACTGAGCTATATTCTTAACCCTCTCTATTCTATTTTATTTTTTTTGGTCGGTCGTGGGGCTTGAACTCTGGGCCTGGGCACTGTCCCTCAGCTCTTCAGCCCAAGGCTAGAGCTTTGCCACTTCCAATTTTCTGGTGGTTTATTTGAGGTAAGAGTTTCACGGACTTGCCAGCCTGGGCTGGCTTTGGACCATGATCCTCAGATCTCAGCCTCCTGAGTATCTAGGATTACAGGCGTGAGTCCGGGCAGCCCTCTATATTGTTTAATACAGGGTCACATTGATTTGCCTAGGCTGGCTTCCAATTCCTGATCCTTCTACCTTCACCTCTATGATAGCTGGGATTATAGGCAAGCACTCTGACCCTCTATGCCTTATCTTTCCATCAAGGTTTATCACTTGCTTCTTCTCATCCATTTTAATATTTGTTAGAAAAATTGATTATCTGCCAAGTATAGGCAAAGCATAAGATGATGTCTACTTCTAAGTAGTTTACAACTACCAAGAAAGATTGTAAGTATGCACCACTGGAAGATGAAGCAGAGCCTTTCCAGATGTGATTTTTGGCCTGAGTCATTTCAGAAAGAGTTAGACAGAATGATCAGGTGGTGGAAAACAAGCTAGGGAATGCAGAGGTATACAGGGAAATTATTAGGAAATTTGCAGCATCCTTTACTGATTGCAAGCTCATTGTGCTTGCAGCCATGTAGCTTCTTTACCCTATCTAGAAGCTGTGTAGCATCACCAAAAGGAATGGCTGGGAGGAGGAATAACTGGAAGGTTGCCTGGGCCTCTAGATTCCATGTAAGACCTTGGACAGGTTGCTTAATTTTTAATGGATCTGTTTTCTCATCTGTATAATGGGATGAATAACATCCAGATTACAGGGGAAAAAGTGGGCTATGCTCCAGCATAACCACAGTAAGGTTTTCCACTCTCTCCAGCTGGTTTGGAAGTCTGCTTTCTCCTATGGGGAAGGAGCATGGCTTTTACTTAAGAAAAACTCTGGAAGTGGCTGTGATGCACCCAACCTTCCCCCAAATCCATTCCCTTCCTTCTCTCCCTCCCCCTGTGCCCCATTCAGATTCAGAACTGCTGCCCCCAGGGATCCTGGCTTTTGTTCTGTGGAGGCTTAATCTCTGACCTGTTTTTGCCCTGGTTCATTGTTGAAAAGTTATCACCTGCTGTCTGCAGAATATTACAAATTTAAACTGCCAAAATTTATTGGCAGGAAATGCTAAATATCATGCTTTGTTCAATATTTACACATCAATGCTTTTACTCTTTTCTTTTAATTTCCAGATGATCCCCTCCTCCATCATAATAACCACTCCCTTTTCACTTGTTGGTATTGTCATTTAGTAACAAAAAGTTCTGTTTATGTTCTTATATATTCTTTTAATATTGATTACAATTTATCAACTTATCTGTCTATATGTGATTTTATTTGTTTATTTTTGAGACACAGTCTCATTATCTATTACAGGCTGGCCTTCAAAACTATCCTCCTGCCTCAGCCTTCCCATTGCTGTGTAGGAGCTCCCATCCAAGTGATTGTAAGTTCTTACAATCTGTTTTAATATCCTCTGCAACTTGTTTTTCAAGCTTGAATATTCATAAGAGCCATCTGGGAACTTGTTAACATGAAGATTATGATTTAGTAAGCCTGGAATTTTAACAAATGCTCAGGTGAAAAGCTAATGTTGTGGGCTATGAACACAGGACCATCCACTGTTGAGAACAAAGGACATGCTGAGAAGCATGATATATATATATATATATATATATATATATTTATTTATTTATTTTATATTTTTATATATTACATTTTTATATATATAATATATATTTATATATAAATATACACATATTTTATATATTATATATTTTTATATATTATACATATATTATAATTATATTATATATAATGTATAATATATATTATGTTATATTATATATAATTATATATAATATAGTACATATATAATATATATAGTATTATATATATACTATATAGTATCATATATAAATTATATATACTATATATAATATAAGCTATATATAATATATGCTATATATATTATATAGTATATATAATATATATTATATATAGCATATATTATATAGTATATATTATAAATATCATATATATAATGTATAAAATATGTGTATATTTATATATATTCATATATAATATAATATATATAATATATATGATATATAATATTTTTTATATATTATATATATACACACACACACACATATATATATATATATATATATATATATATATATATATATATATATATATAAACCAGATAGACCTGTATTTGCCATTTTTGTATTAGACTTGCTTGAAGAATGCAGCTGCTATTCTACCCGCCCTCGAGCCCCAGACACTCCCGGATCTGGAGCTGAATTTAACACATTCCAGACCCCTACCCGGGCTTGGGATCAGAGATAGGTGCTGTAACCCTGTTTTGGGGGCCTCTCTCTGCACTCGGACATTAGTGCACAGAGGGGTCCGTGCTCGAGCTCGTCAATAAACGACTCATTGCTGCTTGCATTGATCTTTGGTCGCTGGTGGTCTTTTCGGGCTCTCCAGTCTCTGGGTTTTACATTTGGTGCATTGGCCCGGAAGCCCCTTTACAGGCCACCCAGATACCTTGATCATTGAGTCGCTAGAAACGTCTGGTAAGTTTTGAGGCATTGCCGATTTATACTGGTTATAACCAATTTGAGAGTTGCTTGCAAGCTTTGTATTTGTGCCAGCAGGATCAGTGGAAGACATCCCCTCAACCCCTGAACCCTTTGGTGGGCTGCTCCCCGAGGCCTGGCGCCTAGTGTCCGGTCCTTCTCTTTCTGAGAGCCCTTCTGAACAGACTGTCTGAACTCTGGTGGGCTGCTCCCCGAGGCCCAGCGCATAGTGCCCGGTCCTCTCTGTCTGAGAGCCCTTCTGTTTGCATATGAAAGCCTGCAGGTGTGGTCTTGGGGCTGACGAATAGCCTTGGTGGACATGCTTTAAGGCTGCCGGCAGAGTCAGTGGGAGACGTCCCCCTGAACCCTCTGGTGGGCTGCTCCCCGAGGCCTGGCACCTAGTGCCCGGTCCTCTCTGAGAGCCCTTCTGAACAGACTGTCGACCAGCAGTCTGCCATGCTCGCTGTTCATATTAAGTCTTGTTGGTGCTTAGAACTGCTCATTGAGGGTGGCAGCCTCGCTGAGTAGTTTTTAAGACCATCCATTGTGTGTCTCTGTGTTGGTATGTTGATTTATGACTGGTTTTTAATTGTCTTAGGAGGTACTTTATGCTTTTGGGACTGGTCTTTGTTGCTACTCTGGGTCACATCCTGGTGTCTACCGAGCTTTCTGGCCTGCTTATGCAGCCTCTTTTTTGACCTTCTTTATTGCTTGAGTCTATCTGACAAACTTGTTCACTTTGTGCAGCCCATGATTGATCAGGCTCTAGGACTGTCACTTGGGTGGAACTAGGGGGACCTCGCTAGAGCATCAATAGGGATGGATGTCTTTGCATCAGTGATTTGTGACGCACGCACGAGGGCACCTACATCAGAGCGCCTGGAGTGACCACACCCCCGACTCCATTCTTCATCCCATTTCTTTTTCAGACTCGCTGTCGGATACCGGCCCGCAGCTCAGTGCCCTTCCTCCTTATAATTAAGTCTAAATTTTATTCCTTCATTCTGGAAACTGCGAGCGGCGACTTCACCCACCCTCTGGGGGGGTGATGACTCCCACCAATCTCCTAAGCGCCCAATCTTTCAACCTTTTGGGATAATTGACCCCCCTCCTAACAGGCCCAGTCGACCCCCCGGAGACGCCGCAATCCAGTGTTTGGACATCTCCAATCCACGGCGACGCCGGTGGTGTCGGTATCTAACCTATTTCTTTTTCCCTTTTTTTTTTTTTTTGGGCGGTCCAGTTGTGGGGCCTGAACTCTGGGCCTGGGCGCTGTCCCTCAGCTCTTCAGTTCAAGGCTAGCACTCTTTTTCCCTCCTAGTCGTTGGTGTATTTGTCTGGCTACTTTTGTTTATAGAGATAGGGCAAGGACAAAGCAAACTTACTCCTCTTGACCTCCTGCTGGTTCATTTCAAAGGGGTAAAAGAGAGGGGGTATATTCATTTAATGGGGTGCTGCGAATCACACCTGAGTGGTATAACCCCTTTGAAATGTGTCCTGTGCTCCCTGGAGATCTCATAAGAATCTAAAAGAAAAATCCTCTGGAATGAGTAGAGGAGGTTTGAATCCCCTGATAAGTGGAGTTGAGATGTCACCCCATTCACTGAGACCTGATTTTGTCTTTGTGGCCACTTGTCTGTCTTGTTTACTTCAGTGTGTTTTCTGTTCTATGTTTCCTGGAGTAGGGAAGGTCTGAGTGAAAGTGGCAGGCTCACTCAGCAGACTCTGGATTCAGCTTGCTGAGTGGGAGCAGCACAGAGTTCTGGTAGGGATGAGCTGGGGGTCCATTAGTCCAAAACTCAGCCTTTGGTTGTTGTCTTGTCTAGTTCTTTTTTAGAATTGGTACCAGTTTTAAATGTGGATCCTTGGTTTTTGTGTTTATTTGTGTTTGTGTTTTTTATTTGAACATCTCTAGGGGAATAAAAGTTCCAGCCTCTGGCTGGGCTTGGTCACAGGCCTGCTATGCCCACCCTCCCTGTGAGGCATGGAAGGTTGCTGATCTAGTTTGATTCCCTTCAAGCCTCAAGCTACATTTTCTCCTTGTGGAGGCTGCTGTCAGGGAGGGTGTTGAAGGCTGTTTGACTGGTTTGGACTTTTTCAGCTAGTCATGACAATGTAACAATTTGTAAAGTGCTCTTGTCTAAAATTGGGTAAAAATCAGGCCAGTTTAGTTTCAGGTGATCCCTCCCACCCCCAGCCTTCCTCTGACACAAGGGATTCAAATGACTAATTAGTGAATTGTCTTGCTAAACAAGCAAGCTCTGGGAAAATGAAGCCCAACAAAGGTACCTAATTTAAAAGAAATACTGTCTTAAATTTTTGTTTAAAAACTTTAAATAGTGTATGTACAACTGATTTTGATTTTTGTGTGCTTTAAGATCTGTGTGAGTGTTTTGTGTGTGTGTGTGTGTGAACATGTTTAAAGATAAGAATTGTCAGCATGCTGTAACAATTTGTTGAGTTTAAATTTAAAATATAAAAGGTTATGAGGTCTGGACATTACCAAATTTTTAAAGAATCTTCACATTGTTTTAAATGGCTTTTTAAAGATTCTTTAACTTGCAAATTAGAAAATCTGGTATTTTTAAAACTAATATTTTAAAATGAATAAGGCCGTTTATACTGTAATCAAGTTATCTGGCTTAACAAAAATGCATTGGCAGTTTGGGATTTAGTTCCCTTGGCTAAAATTTAGGGATAAATATTAGAAATTTAAATGTAAAGGTTAGTTTAACACTGTCAAAGATGTTACCTATTCTGTTTGTCTAAAACTGTGTATTTCATTCGTGAACCAAGAGATAAGAAAAGGGAAAACTTAGAAGACCTATCTTTAGAGGTAAGGAGTGTACAGGCAGAAGTGCAGTTCAACTGGTCATGCATGGTGGGACAGGCCCTGGGAGGAGTCCACGCATGGTGAAAGAGGGCAAGCTCGCACAAATGCATTTCATCTAACCCTAAAGAGTCAGATTGGGTATGTGCCCATTCCATAGGAGGAGCCAAGTGGCCCATCTTTGTTCTGTCCCTTTTCCCTGTAGATAGACACTGAAATATGATGGTTAAAATTAGTGATGTGATGATCTGTAGTATTGCTAAAACTGTCCCTTGGACTTAAAAAGAGAGTTAAAAAGTTTATTTGTATAATGTGACTTGCTTTCAATTATGTTCTACAATTAGGATGTTTTAAAAAGTTATAAAGGTTTTAAGTCTAGCTTCGTGGTATGTGATGGTGACTGTCATGCTTGCATTAAGGAAAAATGGTCATTTGAGTTTAAAAGTTTTAATGTATAAAAACAAGCAGCCAAGAGACAATGAATGACAACTTGACCTCAAGATTTTAAGAGATTTTTTTAAATGCAAATGAATACTAAAGTATGAAATATTAAAAGTGGTTAATAAGAGACTTTAAAAAATTAGGAATGGATTTTTGGATATAAAGTTTAAATGTAAAATTGTTCTTAACATTGGCCTCAATGTGCACAAAGGAAAAATTAGGATTACCAAAATAATTGCTATTCTAGTTTGCTCTTATAGGTTTTTTTTTTTTTTTAACAGTTTCCAGCAAGCCTAGAGCAAAGCACAGAGGATTCTTACAAGTTTGTTAGATGTAACTTTGGCTTTTAGTAAGTTTCAGGTAAGAGCATGCTTAAAAGCTACTTCTATGTTGACCACCTTGTTGCTTTTAATTGGAGTAAAATGGCCATTTGTAAGACTCATTGATCTGAAACTGGTTCGAAGCCAGCCCGGGAAGAAAAGGGTTCCTGTGATACTGTCACCTCTACTCAGCCAGCATAGTGCTGAAAGAGCAAGCAAAGTTACTTTGGGACTCAAAGTGGCAGAGTGCTGGCCTTGAGCTGGTGAGCTGAGGGACAGCACTCAGGCCCTGAGTTCAAGTCCAGTGACCCGCTGAGGGAAATGCCAATGAGGAATTTATCACAGTGTAAAGAAGACACACCTGGGACAAGAGCAATGGAGGTGCATCCAGGGGCAGTAAGCCACTTCTTGGATGGCAGAAATGTCAGATCCTAGAGTCATTTGTGTGTGGCCCTTCAAAACTGGTCAGAGCCGGGAGGTCATGGAAAGACAGTTTTTAAGCATGCCTAATGACTACCTTGTAAGGGACAGGAACTTGCCAGTCCCCTGTGATAGTAAAGTTAATGTTATAAAATGTGGGGAATAGTTTATATCTCAAGCCCTTTATGTGCCAAAAGCTCTAATTGGCCGTAACTTTTGAGTTGACATCAGCTACATGAAATTCATCTGCTCAGGAAAAAGTTTGTAAACCTGAGAGTCCATTGATATATGTCTAAAGGCCTGCAAAGGTAACAGGCATTGTTAGGGTCACTAGAGATCACATTCCTAAGTCATCCAAAAAGATGTTTTTGCAAACCAGAGTGCTAAACAAGCTACACTGCTGTAGCTGGAGAAAAGGTCTGTGCAGTTGTCAAAAGTTAAAATATTGTTCTTAATGACATCTAACCCTGATAACCTCTTTGTAAAATAGGCTAAGGTTATAGGTTCCTGGCTAGGTAGGATCAACGCCCTTGAAGTCAGCTTGAAAAGTTACAGAAGTTGGACCTTTACCCATAAACCCCCTTTTAAGATCAAGATTCCAGAGTCAGTTTGAGAAAAATGAGGCAAAATAGATAAAATAATAATAATTTTTTTTAAAAAACACAAAAAATAGTGTTAACAGGTGTGCAAGTGTTGAGACTGCATCTGTTGGAGATAGTTACAAGACTAAGCCTTCTGTGTCTGTTTACAAAAATATCTGGTTAGTAAAAAAAGTTGTGATTTTGGTAAATTGTCCTGGGCTATTGTTTAAAGGTCTTAAAAACCAGCTGGATCCAAGCCTGCCAAGCCTATGCAATGTATCCTTAGCCAGTCTGTGTAGGAATTTACAGCCCAGCATGAGGTGTGACAGTCCCTTGGAGCCACTGAGAGATCCTGCTGCTGCTGCTGCTGCATGCACACCCCTTTAATGGTTTTGATCTTCAGTGGGGTTTTTTTGTGCTAGTCCCAGAGCTTGAACTCAGGGCCTGGGTGTTCTATTCAAGGCTAACACTCTACCACATGAGCCATAGCTTCATTTCTGGAGGTCAGAGTTTTATAGTCTTGCCTGTTGGTCTGGCTTCAAATTGTGATCCTCAGCTCTCATCCTCTCAGCTTACTTAGTAACCAGGATTATAGGCAGGAGCCTCTGGTGCCCAGCTATTATCAGTGTTCTTTTAAGTATACCATTTACATTTGCAAAGTCAATACCTCCCAAAAGGTGGGAAAGGAAAGTCGTGGGTTGATGATGAATTTGCTTTGTAACACTTGACACAAGATTTAATTCAAGTAGATCACAGTAGTCGCATTTGCCTATTTTATGTGACCTTCAGTAAATTACATACCTTTGTGTCCTTCTGAATATGTAAAATAGGGATATCATCTATCTTAGAACTTTAGGCCACAGCTAAGGTGCTTTTATAAATAATTACTTGGACTAATGCTATGTATGTATTGAATAAAATGTTAGTAAGAATTGTATGGCTTTGAAAGACTTGTTTTGGGAGCAATACTTGCTGGGATTTATAAATTAATAGTAGCATTGCATATTTTTTCTAAGGCTGTTATTGTAGTGTTACTAAGTTTAGATCAGCTCAGTTTGAATTTTGCTGACTAGTTTTGCTAATTGAGAGAATGTCTTTGAACTCTCCAAACTCCAAACTCTCCAAACATTGCTGCTTTTATCTCTTATTCTTAATTTTATTAATGTTCAGCTTTAGAAACTTTAAAAATACCATATAGTATATGTAGTGTATAGTATGCATATAATTTTTAATTACTGTAAATTTACAGAGGTTTCATAGTTGTAGTTTCATACATGCATATAATTTATATTGTTGAAATTATGTTACTTTTTTTGGAGAGAGGGTCAGTTGTGGGACTTGAACTCTGGGCCCGGGCTCTGTCCCTCAACTCTTCAACTCAAGGCTAGTGTTCTGCCACTGGAGCCACAGTGTTACTCCAATTTTTTGCTGATTTATTGGAGATTAGAGAATCATGGACTTTCTGGCCCAGGCTGGCTTTGAACCGTAATCCTCAGAGCTCAGCCTCCTGAGTATGTAGGATTACAGGCATGAGCCCCCAGCACCCAGCTTATCCTTTCTCCTTCTGCTGGTCTTCTTTCCCCAACATTCTACCTTTTACTATCATAGCATCTATTTATTTATTGAGCCAACCCTGGGCCTTGCACTCAGGGCTTGGACACTGTCTCTGATGTCTCTGATTTTCTCTCTCTCTCTCTCTCTCTCTCTCTCTCTCTCTCTCTCTCTCTCTCTCTCTCTCTCTCTCTCTCTCTCTCTCTCTCTCTCTCTCTCTCTCTCTTTTTGCTCATGGCTTGTACTTTACCATTTGAGCTGTAGTTCCAATTCTGAATTTTTGGCAGTTAATTGTAAAAGTCTCATGGGTTTTACCCATGATCCTCAGATCTTACCCTCCCAACATGTTAGGATTACAGGTGTGAATCACTCGTGACTGTTATAAAATTTTAGTAAACATCCTTTTTAAGATTTCTGTTTCATATTTTGTGATTTTATAATAGGTAAATGAAGCGGCAAGTTAGAGTTGATAAGTTGAAAATGAAACGTTTTGTTTAGAAAATACTACTTAACAAAGATAAATGACTTGATCTTGATGTCCTTGTCTCTGATAGGCCTTCATATTTTGATTATGCCCCCTTTGGTTTGACTTAAAAGTTCTAAGTTTGTGGTGACTTTGTGTGGACTTTCTTATGGGCATCCATACTGTTTAGTAAAAAGGTAAAATCAGAGACATAACTGCTTTTCTATGTATTTGCAAAAGAAATTCAATCCACATAAGTTTACTGTTAGATTTGGGATTTACTGCTTAATTTTTTCATTGTTTTTAAAAAGCAAATAATAAAAGGAAAGTTCTACAATGTAACCACTAAAGAGAAAGAATAATATTTTTATATTTTAGAATTTCTAAACCTGTTGTGTTCTGATGGTTTTTTTCCTCTGAACTTTCACAATTTTCCTTCCTTCATTCTGTCCTTTCTCTCTCCCTTTCCTCTCTCCCTCCCCTCCCTTCTTTCCATCTTACCTTTCCTCCCTTTGTGGAGCTGGTACCAGCACTTGAACTCAGGGCCTAGGCATTTTCCTTTAGTGTTTTTGTTTCCTCTCTTTGTGGAGCTGGTACCAGCACTTGAACTCAGGGCCTAGGCATTTTCCTTTAGTGTTTTTGTTTTTGGTGCAAGGCTGGTGCTCTGCTACTTGAGCCACAGTTTCACTTCTACCTTTTTGAAAGTTAATTGCAGATAAGTGTTTCATGGCCTTTCTGCTTGAGCCTCCTGAATAGCTAGATTACAGGTGTGATTCATGGGTTCCTGGCTTCACAATTTTTTTGTATTTGCTATCAAAATGTAATTAAGATTATGTCCTATTTCCATTTTGCATATAAAACACTTTTTGTAGGCCATTTGAAAATGGAACATTTCTAAGAGAAAACCATAATCATAGCCACCATAAGGTGTTCCTTGGTAACTAGTGGTGCGGTCTCTAGGCTAATTTATGTACTATTCAGGAATCTCAGGGGATTGTACCCCCATGGACAGTTCTTTTTTATCAGCTTTGTTTTTGACTTATCAGTCTTGAACATATCCTTTACCCCACCTATACTTGGAATTGATTGTGTAGATCAAACATTGAGCAGTATATTTACTGTTACAATATTTATTTTATTTTTTGTGTGCTGATGCTGAATATTGAATTCAAGGTCTTATACTCTTGCTTGGCTTTTTCACTGGCCTAGTGTGTTCTACTTCTTGAGCCACACCTGCACTTCCAGGATTTTGCTGGTTAATCAGAGAGTCCCTTGGACTTTTCGGCCTGGCTGGCTTCAAACCAACATCCTCAGACTGAGCCTCCTGAGTATCTAGATTACAGGCATGAGCCACTGGTCCCAGACTCTTAAAATATTGCAGCCTCCTGGCTACTTAGGAGAACTGAGATCTGAGTATCTTGGTTTGAAGCCCAAAGAAAAGTGCTTGGGAATCCCAATTAACCAGCAGAAAAGCAGATTGGAATGTGTTACTCAAGTGATAGAACACCAGCTATGAGCAGAAAAAAGACAGCAAGTGTATGAAGCCTTGCCTTGAGTTCAAGCCCTCATTATTGGCACAGAAAAAGTGCTCAAACAATAGATTGATAGATCCATTTAGCAAAATGTATTAAATAATTACTGACATGAAAATCTGTTCACATTTAATTAGAATTATATAATGATGTTTAAATTAGATACTTTCTGTTTTTTTCACAATACTAGAGTTTGAGCTTGAGCTTTGAGGCGTTGAGCTTGGTTCGTTTGCTTGGCTGGTTCTCTACCACTTGAACCATGCTTCCAGACCATCTCTTTGCTGGTTATTCAGACTTGGTGATATTTTTTTTCTCCCCAGCCTGGCTTTGTCCAGTTTGGGGGAGAAATTGGTTTTTTTTTTTTTTTGTTTTGTTTTTTTTTTTTTTTGTCGTTCATGGGGCTTGAACTCTGGGCCTGAAAAGCCTGTTCAATTAAACTGAATGAGACCAGGTGCTGGTGATTCCTGCCTCTAATGGCCTCATGAGGCTGAGATCTGAGAATTGAGGTTCTTAGCCAGTCTGTGCAGAAAAGTTCATGAGAATCTCATTTCCAGTAACCAGTGGAGCTATGTCTCAAGTGGCTTAAAACTGTAGCCTTGGGCACAAAAGTTCAGGGACAGCACCCAGGCTCTGAGTTCAAGGCCTAGGATCAGTACTAAAAGAAAAGTTTATGTACATGAGATAGTGTTATGAATCTAGGAACTCATTGCTGAATTAATAAAGTATATCAGATTGACATGTAGTTCTGTGGTTTAGTGCTTGACTTGTTTCGGTGAGACCCTGGATTCAATCCTTAGTACTGTAAATGAAAAAAAAAGTAGTATTTGGAATAAAATATAGTTTACCTTATCCCTACCCCTAAACAGAAAACATTTATTGTTCTGCAAAGAAACGGAACCTAAAAATCTTTTAGAAGCCAGGTAACTGGTGTTTCACACCTATACTCCTAGCTATTCAGCCTGAGATATAAGGATCAAAATTCTAAGCCAGCCTGGGAAGAAAAGTCTGTGTGGCTCTCTTGTGTTCGAAGCTGGAAGTGGAACTATGGCTGTAGTAGAGTGACTATAGCCTTGAGTGAAAAAGCTAAGCAATAGTGGGAAGCTCTGAGTTCAACCCCTAATATCTGCACATGTACTCCTCCCAAAAAACTTTTCCAACATTTGTTCTGCTAGTACTTAGAGCCGTCTCATGTCTTGGTGAGATTGTGTTCATTGAAATGAATTCATGCTTTATATCCTTGTCTTCCCTTTAATTTTATTTTATAAAATGCATCACATAATAGTGTTATTTTAGTAATGTAATATGTATATATTTATTTGAGGTTGCATTGCACTTATTATCTTCATCTGTTTTAGTGCTTTTTTAGGACCAAAGGTTATATTTCCTTACTCAGAAAATAAGGAAAAGTATGGCAAACCAAATAAACAAAAAGGTTTCAATGAAGGCTTATGGGAGATAGATAACAATCCAAAAGTGAAATTTTCAAGTGCACAGGTGAGTCATTGGATACCCACTTAGTTTAGTATTATTTATTCAGTCTTGGAGGAAAAAATACCATCATAGCTATAGGAAAATAAGATAGCATTTAAGAGTCAGTAATTTTGGATTAAATTGTGTTCTTATTTATGGGATAAACCTTGACTTATGTCTAGATAAACTACTGAAATTATTACACTGATAAAGAGACCTCAGAAAACTGAGAAATGCTTGGTTATTTACTCCTAAGAATAAAGTTTAATATATTAGATTTAAAGCCAAATGTACTGTCTTTTTTTTTTCTTTCTTTCTTTCTTTTGTCAGTTGTGGGACTTGAACTCTGGGCCTATGAACCATCCCTGAGCTCTTCAGCTTAACACTAGAGCTCTACCACTTGAGCCACAGCACCACTTCCAGTTTTCTGGTAGTTAATTGTTGATAGAGTCTCAGGGACTTTCCTTGCCCAGGCTGGCTTTGAACCTCGATCCTCAGATCTCAGCGTCTTGAGTAGCTGGGATGACAGGCGTGAGCCACCCGTGCCTGGCTTCTACTATATTAACTCTCAGACATTTCCATACATTCATACAAATAATTGAAAATAAGTTTTATTCTATTTTCATATGTGTGTAAAGTACTTAATTTGCCCTCTCCTTGGACTTCTTCCCTCCTGCTAGTACCTGATCACCCAGAAGAGCCTATATTACTTTCCTATCATTCATTTTTTAAGTGTGTATTACACAAAGGAATTTTGCCATGTTATTTCACATATATACATATATGCTATGTTCAGTTCAGGATATTTTTTGGAGGGGTCGGTCGTGGGGCTTGAACTCTGGGCTTGGTTGCTGTCCCTGAGCTCTTCAGCTCAAGGTGAGTGCGCTCTACTGCTTGAGCCACAGCACCATTTCCAGTTTTCTAGTGGTTTTATTGGGGATAAGAGTCTCATGGACTTTCCTGCCCGGGCTGTCTTTGAACCGTGATCCTCAGATCTCAGCCTCCTGAGTAGCTAGGATTACAGATGTGAGCCACTGGCGCCCAGCTTCAGTTCAGGATTTTTATAGTGTGTATCAAATTTTCTTTTTCTCTTTAATTTTTCTTTTGTTGGGTCTGGTCATGGGGCCTGAACTCTGGGCCTGAGCACTGTCCCTCAGCTCTTCAGCTCAAGGCTAGCGATCTATCACTTGAGCCACAACACCGGATATTTTCTTTTTGCTTATGTGGTGCTGAGGAATCAAACCCAGGACCTCAGGCATGCAAGACAAGTGCTCTACCACTGAGCCACCTTCCCAGCCCCTGACACTTTTTTTTGCCCAATTTGTGTATTTTTTTTTTCCTGCAATAGGAATTACTGTGTTTCTCTTCATTTTTTTTTTTCCTGTCCTGGTATTGATGCTATTTTAAACATGTTTTTCTCTATTTTGCTACTTACACTCAAACTATGTAAATACTGTCACATGTCACATGGAAGTCCCAGAATTCTTATTATGTATAATCATCATGCCGGTTTTTCTAATAGGGCCAAAGAATTATGAGAGGTGGTCTTTATGAAGTTTAGCTTCTCACTCATCAATAAAAGTCCACTTATTAAGACTTGAGATACTAAAAATAGGGAAGAACATGAATAAACCTAAAAATGGACGTAGCAACAAATTGAACATTCTTTTTTTTTGGTCGTAGGGTTTGAACTCTGACCCTTAGTTCTACATATCAAGACTAGTGCTCTACCACTTGAACCACAGGGCCACTTCTGGTTTTCTGAGTGGTTTATTGGAGATAAGAATCTCACAGCCTTTCCTGTCCAAGATGGCTTTGAACTGCAATACTCAGATCTCAACCTTCTGACTAGCTAGGATTACTGGCGTGAACCACTGGCACCCAGCTGAACATTCTTTAATCCTTAAATTTACCCTTTTTTTTTTTCCCATTTTGACAAATCTGCTTTTTCTCACCTTTGAGAACTTTTTACATGCTATGTTATCTTTTCATTGTTAAAATGTATTATATAATTCTTTTGTACTTTTTAATCTGTAATTGCCACAAACTATTATATTCACTCTGTGAATAAAGAAAGTCCATGTTTTATGTACCCAGCACTGTTACATGTGTGGGAAAAGTTATTAGATGTTTAATGGACACATTTCCCATCATGAGTGTCTTGACATGGATGTGAAAGCATCTGTCTAAATAGATAAAATTGTACCTTGAAACAACATTTTATTCTATGAGATCATCTGTCTACGACGGTTGCATTCGAGAGCTTCAAAGTCACCTATAGATCCAACTGGTATCAGGTCTATAGGTGACTGAGCATGTGTTTGCCATGTCAGCCTTTGCGTTCTGTGCTTTTGTTCCATTAACATCTTACAATTCCAGGTGACAGACCGGGGGGTTGTGTGAGTGTGTGGTGTGTGTGTGAGTGTGAGTGTGGGTGGTGTGCGGTGTGGGTGGTGTGATTATGTGTGGTGTGTATGGTGTGAGTGTGGTGTTAGTGTGAGCGTGTGTGTGGTGTGATTGAGTGTGAGCATATGTGGTGTGTGTGGTGTGATTGAATGTGAGTGTGAGAGTGTGTGGTATGAGTGTGGTGTATGGTGTGAGTGTGAGCGTGAGTGATGTGTGTGTGGTATGACTGAGTGTGTCTGTGGTGTGAGTGTGGTATGACTGAGTGTGAGTGTGTGTAATGTATGAGTGTGGTGTAGGTGTGGTGTGGGTGGTATGATTGAGTGAGCGTGTATGGTGTGTGAGTGAGCATGTATGGTGTGTGGTGTGTGGTATGAGTATGACCATGTGTGTTGTGAGTGGTGTGTGTGATGTGGGGGTGGTGTGATTGAGCGTGTGTGGTGTGTGTAGTGTGATTATGAGTATGAATGTGTATGGTGTGAGTGTAGTTGGTGGTGATTGAGTGTGAGCGTGTGTGGTGTGTTTGGTGGGAGTGTGGTGTTAGTGTGAGCATGTGTGTGGTGTGATTGAGTGTGAGCGTATGTCTTATGTGTGGTGTGATTGAGTGTGAGTGTGAGAGTATGTGGTGTGAGTGTGGTGTATGGTGTGTGAGTGTGAGCGTGTGTGTGGTGTGATTGAATGAGTGTGAGCGTGTAGTGTGTGTGGTGTGATTGAATGTGTGTGAAAGCATGTGTGGTGTGTCTGGTTTGTGGTGTGATCGTGACCATGTGTGGTGTGTGATAGTGTTTGTGGTGTGAGTGCTGGGTGTGAACGTTGCCTTGTGCTCCCGGCCGCCCTTCCGTGGCTCTCCAGGGAGCAGAGCACGAAGCTTGTGGGTCACCCGCTGCCCTTTGCAGGGCCAGGGTCGTGGGGTCGCTGGGTCAGCAGGGCCAAGGGTGGGAGGGCCCAGCCCAGCCTTGGCCCCCACCCTGACTGCACCCAACGCCCACCACTCCACGGTCCTGGCGGTCCTCGTGGTCCAGGAGGCTCTCAGTTAGAGGCAGACTGGACCAACTTCACCCTCATCTCAGAGCATCCTGCGAGGAGGGCCCTTGGCACCGGCAGGGAGGCTGGGCGAGGCCCTGTGCCTGGTCAGGTGGGGACACTGCCTGGAGGGGCCGCTGACAGGAGAAGCTGCCCGGCCAGGCTCCGGGCCTGCAACCCCTGGACAGGGCGGCAGGTGCTGCTCCGCAAGCTGCTGCTGGAGGGCGCTGTCGCCCGGGCCTGCAGAGCCGGCAGAGGCCTTGTGCAGCCAGGATCCCATTAGTGGTGGAGGGGTGTCTAGCCCAGCTGGAGGGCAGCCCAGGTCAGGGGGTGACTGGCCAGCAGGGAGTGGGGAGTCCCACGCGGTGGGGATTGGGGGGCGTGGTGGTGGCTAGTGGTGTAGGAAGGGGCCCCATGGGAGCAGTGGGGGCTAGGTGGGGGCTTGGGGGGAGGCTGTGTAGGGGGAGGTTCTGGGTACAGCATGGGAGTTGTGCCACTGATGACATTTTCCTCTGCACAGCACCTGATGCCTGGCATTTCCTCAAATCATCTTCACAACACATAGGAGGTGGGCACCTCTGCAGCCCCATCTTCTTACACAAGAAGTAATTCAGAGGTAGGTAATCACATGAACTGGCATTGACTTCAGGTCTGCCAGAGTTGGAAAACTTTGTTTCTGCACTCACGACTTTGTTCCAAAGGGAACTGGACTGTCTGTCTCCAGAATATGGCTTTGCTCTGTTAAGAAATGGCCCCAATAAAAGCTCCTGTCTTCACTTGAAAGGTAGGGGAATCAGGAGATAGTATAAGTGGGGCATAAGCCTGTGCAAACATAAAGGGTCATCATTCTTTTGTTGGTATACATCCTAGTAAGGACAATTTAAATGCAATGCAAACATAACATAGATTCCCTGCCGATGTTTAAAACTTAGTAATTTGTGAATTCTACTTCTGAGCAGATCTTCATTGAGACACTTGAGTTATAGAGAAAAATAACACTTGGCTTTGGAGTTCATCAACTTGGAATTTTTTTATTTTACTTTGTGAAGACAAGGCCTCTCACACATGGAAATGAGAAACTAATTCATAAGTGTACAAGTAAACAGACACAGTTTGTATGCAAGTGTAAACAGATGTATTAACTGAAGTATGGTATTTGCAGGGGAGAATTCGGATGGTAAAGTTCCTCTGGAAAACAAACTCATAGTCCAACAAAATGAATACCAGGAAACTGGCACTTTAAAGGTATGAGAACGTCAAGGGGAGGGAGGGTGGATGAATGGAGAGAGGAAGGCAACCATAATACTTAACACGTATTCTGTGAAACCAAGAATTGAGAACAGGGCTGGTTTTGGGAGGGTTGGGAGAGAATGATGAAGGGTTGGCATGATCAAGATGCATTGTATTTATAAACTGATGTGTGCCAACACTGATAACAAAACCACAATATAAAAGGGGCAGCGAACACTGGGAGACATTGGCATAGGTGAGAATTACCTGCCTGACCACTCATAGAACCACACAGGCATTTCAATGGGGAAAGCCATTTCCCAGAAATCATCTCAGGGGGACGGTGAATGTTTTGTCGTTAGGGGGTATGCAATATTTGGATGTCATAGAAAGGAAGTGTGGAGCACATGGGCAGCAAAGATGGTGCTGGGAGGGGGTTGAGTGGGCAGAGCCTAATTTACTGAAGAGCACATGGCCAGCCAAGATGGCTCTGGGAGAGAGTAGAGTGGGCAGACCCCAATTGATCTTCTGATCAGTACCTAACCAGCCCGTGAAGGCTCAGGTGAATGATAGGGTGTGACCTTGACAGTGATTGGTTCCTCTTCCTCCCTTACCATACCACCCACCCTCTTTGTCTTTAAATAGGGGCTGCTCTCTGTTAATAAACGAGTTTTTCTACCTGCTGGATTTGGCTCCCTGCTGTGTCTGATTGTCTCCTGATCTGAGGGAGACTAGGGAACGGGCTAGCGCCGCACATACCTTTCCTCGGACCCCGTCCGTCTTTTGTGGGACGGACGAAGACCCAACAGGAAGGATTCAAGGCACAAGCAGGTGGTGGGGGAGGAGTATGCACCTCACCAGCACAGGAATTGACAGTAGGGTTGTGGTGGAGGTGTGGGGAGAGGAGGCTAGAGGAAGCCTTGAACATCACATGGAGGACGGGTTTTGTGCTGCAGCAGCAGAGGACTATCAGGAGCACAGAGGGAAGATTTCCTCGGTGGTGCTGTGGAGGCAGAGACAGGAACCAGAACACTAATTATGTGTTCATTGCTAATACGCTCATAGGAGGGGTGGCCAAGAGAAGGATGTGAGAGATGTGGAAAGTCAGTATGAAAGCACAGCTGAGTTACTCAAAGACAAATTTCCAAGCGGGTAATGAGAAGAGGAGAAATTCTCTGACACAAAAATAGAACAAGGTGAAGGAATTCGGTGGAGGCGGGTGGTTAAGAAGGTGGCTATTTTGAGATAACGAACATGCTTCCAACATAACGAGTTTTGATGTGCTGTTAGAACGTGATGTGTAGACATCCACATATAAAATTGCCAAGTGCAGATATCTGAATTCTGATGGTGTGAAGCCCTGGAGTGCCAAGGGGAACTGTGAAACAGAGAGCTTCTGAAAAATTTAGGCCCCAAATGCTCTGAGATGTCAAACCTCAACCTGTCACTAAATTATTCACATTTGATTTTGTTCTCATAATGAACAGGGCAAAGAATCCATTTTCTGTTCCCTACAGATTTTTTTTTGAAGTTGGCAAAAATATTGGATTTTAAATAAGTCACCAATGATCACTGAACTTACTTGGTAGATTTTTTTTTCTTTTTGGTGAGGAATGACTCACATACTGGAAAGTATAAAATCTAATGGCAAAATATTATACACATGAGTCCCCCTATACATACCACTCCCATCAGGAAATGGAATGCTTTCAGCACTCCAAAAAGTGTCTTATAAGTTAAGGTCTTTCCAAGGTGCTACCTTCCAGAATGACCACCATTTTGAACAATATCCATTTAAGTTATTTTTATGCCTTTAGCTCTGTATGAATTGAATCATACAATGATATATAGTCTGTATCACACACTACATATGATCTTGTATCTATGATAGCATATATCTGTCTTTGGTTAAGATGCATTTTTCTAGTATAGTTCATGGAAACAAATCTGGAGATGTGGATGTAACTTACACTGATTGAGGAACGATGCCACCCTAGTGCACCAATGCAGACCAAGCCCCTATGCATGGCCATTGGCCTGGTGCTCCATATTTGTAGACTTAACACATATCATTTACTAAAATGGTCAAATCAATAAAAAAAATGGTAGATTTGGTGACTATAATCAGAAATAGACTAGAATATTGTCAATAGCTAGCCTGAGAACATGCTCTGTCACCTTCCCATGTTTCTCTTTTGATGATGTTGAAACATCAAAACTAATGTTGCTCATGAAGTCTTCATTTAGAGCCAGGTTTAGAGGCTATGCCCTTGGGATGCCCTTGTAGCTGCCTAGAACTGTCCTGTGACATCTTTCCATGAACAGGGCCAAGGAAAGTTGGGGTAAGTCAGCACCATACAGGGGCTGACCCACAGGGTCAGATTTACTTTTATGATGGAGTGAGACAAGTGTGTTGAGGGATGTGTGGAGGCATTGCAGGATGGCTGTGTCTAGCAGGGGTTGTTCATGGAGATGACTGCACCCTGCATATGTCCATTGTCCAGTTGTTCTCCAGGACAGGTTGAATAAGAGATCTATCTCTGTGATGGGTCTTTCCTGTCTGGATTGTTGGTGGGTGTGTTAAGAGTAGGGGTGGAAGGTGAAACTTGTCTATTAGGGGGAGGAGGAGACGCAGAGGCTACCATGGGGTACAGAATTGATGGAGGGATGTTCATGTAGAGACTTCTGGAATCTGGCACTAAACGATTTATGACCCAAACCTCCCACTCCTTGGTGGAATACTGTTGGCATCTGTGGTATTGGAGGTGGTAGAGTCTTTGTTTCTTAGAGGGAAAATGGTGAGGAAAATCAGGACATTGAAAAGTAGCATTGGGAACAAAAAGAAAGGGGGTAAAATTGTACTTGGCAAGAATTCAGAGACTGCCAACTGTATTTATTGAAATGGCATTGAATTAAAAACCCGAAGGAGGAAAATGCATCTTCTTTGGTAGATTTAAAAATCAAAACACAACAACAAAAACAACAACCAAGGCCATCCCTTACCAGTAGACAGCAAAAGAAAACAAATGCATGCAAGGTTTTTCTTTTTTCTTTTTTCTTTTTGTTTTCCTCTTCTTTCTTCCCTAATCTCCAAACAAAGAAATCTGTGCTGGCTGTAGAGACATGTAAACAGCACCTCCATACCAGGATGGTTCTCAAGCTTTCACCCCCATATCTCATCCATTCTAGGCTCCGTTCTACCCCCTTCTCCTACACCTGGGCAGAGCCCAGTCAGAACCCAACGGTCCCCCTCAAATACATAGCATTTGTTTCCAGAACATGAGCTTTTGCAATGTCAATAGGAGCTCCTCCCTCTCTCCTCCCTCTCTCCCCTCTCCTCCCTCTTTCCTCCCTCTTTCCTCCCTCTCTCCTCTCTCTTTCCTCCTTCTCTTCTCCTCCCTCTTTCCTCCCTCTCTGCTCCCTCCCTCCCTCCACCCCTCTCCCCCCCCCCCCCGAAATTGTGGATGGAGGAGAACAATTAGAAATTCTACTTACCCCTCTGGGAATCACACAATGATAAACAACATTTGGCTTTTTGAAACATTTCTTGCATCTTTCTGGCATTGGTAAGTTCTTGTTAGAATGCTGGTCCCACCCCTCTCTCTCCACTCACCCCCCCTTTCTCTCTCTCTTTCTCTTTCTCTCTCTCTCTCTGCACAGGTATGCAAACTCGCCAATTCCAGCACCTTCAAAAACATGTTTAGGGGGGCCTTTCATCTCCAAGATGACCTGAAACGACCTTTCATTTGGCACAAGACATTATTCTACTGATAATAAAGGACTTTCCCAGGCAGGGCTGAGGACAGCGACGGGTGGGGAGGGGGGCACATCACTCTAAAGACTAATCCTGTTGCATTTTTGCGGGGCTATTCATTTCCTGAGGTCAAATTTTCCACATTTCACCTACTGCACAAATGGCAAGGATCTTTTTCTTCTTTTTCCTGTAAGATACACACTGCGCTCTTTGTCTAACTAGGGACCCAGGGCAGAGGGTGAGTTGGGGGGCTGGGCTGCCCCCCACAGCTCTCCACAGGAAGCTGGGATTTGGGCACCCAGCAGCTCCATTTCTTTCTGCCTGGATTGCTGCTCTGATTTTTTTTTTTTTTTAGTTTTTGGCACCCACCCCCCCCCCTCCTCCATGGATTCCAGCAAGCAAAGCTTTTCTTTGTTGTTTTAGGAAAGCCTCAATTTTTCACTTAATCCAGAATTGTACATAGATGCTGATGGTGTGTGTCATTGACTGGCTCCTCCCCTACTGGCAGAGAGAGCGAGGGAGAGGGAGAGAGAAGAGAGAGAGAAATATATACTGTGTTTATTTGGCTTCTCAGCGAGATGGATGGCAGGACCCACCCCAGCAAGCTGCAGCCTGTCTGCCTGTGGCTCTTTCTGTAGAGTCCATCCTGGTGAAGCTCTCCCTCAGAAGCCACCCATCCAGGCCACACCTGTATGTCCCCAGCATAGCACAGTACTAGTTGAGGAGTCAAAGGTGAGGGTTGACTGAGGTGGCTGGGAGGATATTTTCATCTGAGCTCAACCCGATGAGATGTGAGAAGAGAAAAAGAGCCAATGGAGCCAGGTGGGGACCTGAGATGGCTGTCCTTGTGCAGGTGACAGATCTGGCACTTGAAGTTTAACAGGGGCAGGAATGAGGTCAAGGGGAGGGGCAGATGAATGAAGAGAGGAAGAGTTAGAGAATGTAGCCATAATACTCCAGAATACTCAGGAAAATTGAGGGGATGGGTGGGATTGGGATGGAGGAGAATGGTGAGAGAGGTGACATTAAGATGTACTGGGCTCATAAACTGACATGTTGGGTTGAAATCCATTTGTCGATTACTTAAAGATAATAACAACAACAACAACAACAATACTAATAATAACAGAAACAAAATCAAGGTGTCTTGCCTCCCTGGCAGTGAGCACAGCCAGTGTGAGAGGTGAGCAGGGAGGCTGCTCACAACCCCCATTTTCTCTCTTTTGTGAGCTCAGGACAGCAGGGCTCCTGTGTAGATGAGGAAATTCTCTGCCTGGAGGCTCCAAGAGCCGAGGTTACTCCATAACCCTCGTTGCATAATTTGGTTTTTCTTTCTAAATTGTTCATTCATTTATTTATCAGGACAGGTCCACATCCAGCTTTTTGCTGGTTAATTAGAGATAAGAGCCTCATGGATTTTTTTCCTACCCATGTCTCTTATTTTGAAGCACCTTTGTCCTGCCTGCCTTCCTTCTTTTTCCCTGGCCCTCTCCAATGAAATACCTTGCTCTTAAAAGACCTGCATAATTAATCACTTAGGGATCAATCATCTTTATTATGATTATTTTTCTCTAAGAGAGAGACAGTACGTATTTTAGGTTCCATAGATTGTTTTTGCAATGGCTGGATACCATCCTCATAATGGACAAGTTTCCTTAGCTAATTCCATCAATAGAGGAGTGTGACTGGGTCCTAGTTAGACTTCATTTCCAGAGGCTGAAGTAACTACTATTCATTTGTCCTGAGATTACCTTTTAATTTCCTTGAACCATTTACAAACGTAAAAGCCATCCACAGCCCTGGACAGAGAAGCACAGCCGCATGGTAAGGGTTGGTTGGCTTTGCTCAAGATGTTCGCTTAGAGGAACTCCTCCATGCATCTGGGAGGAGGCACTTACCTTGGACTTGTGGCCACGCCTGTAGTTTTCTGATTTGGGGATGTCACTCCTAGCCTTTGGGTTTCACTTTTTCTAACCATAAAAGTGGAAAGAACAAAGGCCACGTAAAAAAGTTGGTATGGGACTCAATTATGTAGATGCCCCATGTGACAATGTTCTTGAAGGGGATGGTGATTACATCACGATGACCGTTTCATAAATGAGGGACGCTGCTCTTGTTCCCTTCCAGCCTGCATTAGCAGGGTGGGGGTGGGGGGGGAAGGGTGCATTAAGATTAATTTGAAGCATTAAAAATTAAAAACATGATAAAAGACTAATTATACAGCATTATACCATACCAGGCATTATAACTGACCAGAGCTGATTTAAATTGTAGCGTTGCATACAAATGAGGTATCATTGCCTATGAGGGTGGGCGTCATTGAAGAGGTGGGGGTCCAGAGCCAATCCCCTGGGGTTACAATCATCGGTCCTATTGAACACTACAAGGCATGTGTCCTCCTCAACTCCTTCATGCTAATCAACTGGTTTGCAGGCATCTTGCCATGGCTCACCTGAGCCAAGAGGCTTGTAATTAGTTGAAATGGTTCCGTGCACAGTAAGTCTCGCTGTTGGCTTCTGGGGCTAGAGGGAGTATTGTATTTTCTTACAGTCTGAGTGATAGCAACAGAAATCTGGCTTGGCTCTCTTGGATGGATGATGAATAGGCATTAATTTGTTCTTTCTTGGGGAACTTCAGTGAGTACAATGTGTGTTTTGAAGGATCAGGAATTGGATAAGTATTTCAGAGGCAAGCAGAGAGCTACCATTGTGTAACAAATCTTTGAGGGAACCTCAGACAACTTTCCTAATTTACTTTCGAAGTTATTGAGGCACCGAGAGCTGAAATTATTATTTGTTCACTAATTTAGTATTCATTGTTTGCCAGTATTTGGGCTTGAACTCAGCATGGGAACTCTGTCACTTGGTTTTTTGTTTGTTTGTTTGTTTTTTGTTCTCAAGGCTGGTGCTCTACCAGTTGAGTCATGTGTGGGCTTTCCTGCCTGGGCTGCCTTCAAACCATGATCCTCAGATCTCAGCCTCTTGAATAGTTAGGATTACAGGTGTGAGCTATGGGTGTGGCAATACTTTTGGGATATATGAATAAATGAATGACTAAATGAAATAAATACTGGTTTTAGTTTCCTTGTGAGTATTTTAGTACAGTTGACTTAAAAAAATTCCTTCCAAGCTAGGTGCCAGTAGCTCATGCCTGTCATCCTAGCTTCTCAGGAGGTTGAAATCTGAGGATTGCAGTTTAAAGTCAGCCTGGGAGGAAAGTCCATGAGACTCGTATCTCCAATAAACCACCAGAAAACTAGAAGTGGTACTGTGGCTCAAGTGGTAAAGTGCTCACCTTGAGCTGAAGAGCTGAGGGACAGTGCCCAGGCCCAGAGTTCA
Source organism: Dipodomys merriami (assembly GCF_024711535.1). Classification (NCBI taxonomy): domain Eukaryota; kingdom Metazoa; phylum Chordata; class Mammalia; order Rodentia; family Heteromyidae; genus Dipodomys; species Dipodomys merriami. Next base: position 1,100,775 of record NW_027205037.1, on the reverse strand, counting down.
AGACCCATGACAGACAAAAAACAATCCTTCAAGTTCTAAATTTCAGTGACTTAGCTGCACCACCAAGTACCATGCAGTGGTGCACACAGATGTGGAGAGATGTGTTGTGTGCCAGGCCCTCTGGTGTGCGGCCATCCGGGTACTTACACACACTGAGATGCTGCGCTGCCATTGGATGGCATTTCCTTCCTGGGCCAGTGTTGCACACGTGGTCATCATTGACCAAAGTCTCTCTCATTATACGCAGCACAATTCTACTTATGATTAAAAGGAAGAGGAGGAGGAGGAAGGGCAAGAAACATCTTTCCAGCACTTTCTGTGTCCTGTATTTTGATTTATTTTGAGCCAGACACTTCATGGCTCATTTTAATCCTCGTTGCCATGGTCTGAGGCACAATGTTGAATTTGTACTCACCTAAGTAATATAGGGACAACGCCAGCATGTAGGGGTCAAGTATGACCCCTACCTGCCTTGTCTTTGCTAGGTATGCAGTCCTTTGTAAGGTGAAGGCCAGGGGCTCTCTTCTGGGGCTGCCAAGTTCACTTTTCCTTGTGGCTAACAAGCTTCTTGTCTAAACCTCCTATGTATAGGAATTATTTTCTCTGCAGATATGATTATGCTTTATATTTCCTTTCACCTGCAGCCCCAAGCAAGCCTTAAGTTGCTGATTCCATTTGTCTTCTAAATCGCTCATGTGGAGATGGACATTACTGTAACCCATCCAGGACATCTCACAAGGCTTGGCAATAGAAAAGACATCCCAGAACCTGACGGGAGCAGGGCGGGTGGGGGTCAGCAGGCTCTGGGAAAGTGAGCTGAAAACTCCAGAGGTGCTCCAGTCTTTGGACTGCTGAGGCTTTGTGCTCTGGCCCACTGGCCACAGAAAGATGTCCACTCAGCCTGTGAAGAACGAGGAAGAGAGATAAGGGTTTCCTTCCTTCCTTCCCCCCCTCCCCTCTCTTTTCCTCTCCTCTCTCCTCTCCTCTCCCCTTCTCTCCTCTCCCTCACTTCCTCTCCTCTCCTCTTCTCCCCTCCTCTCCTCTTCTCCCCTCCTCTCCTCTCCTTTATTCTCCCCCTCCCCTCTTCTTCCCTCCCCTCTTCTCCCCTCTTCTCCCCTTCCCTCCTCAATTGGTGATCCTCCAGTTCTGAGTTCCCTGAGTACCTAGGATCATAGACATGATGCCTAAATGTTGCAGCTGAAGCAAGGAGTTTGAGAAGTGTAGACTGCCTTACAGGAGGTTGCAAACTCCATAGGGACCACAAATGCCTTTAGGAGGTAAGGGAAGGAGAGAAAACTCTAGGATGTCTTTTAATTTAGTATACTTACTGGAGATACAAGGAACCACTGGAAGTACAGAAACTTAAGCTTTTGACCTTGTTTCTCTGACCAGAGACTATTCATTGAATTTGCAGCCCCTTATTCTGCTGCAGATGTCAAATCAGAAGCCATCTATCCACCACAGGCAGCTTTATTAGATATTCAAATTGGTTATGGAAGTGCCCCGCCCACCTGCACTGGCCTCTTTCCAAAACCCAGCTAAGGATTCCTTGCAGACACACCCTCATGGCTGATTTGCCTGCTGTGATCTCAGCTCCTTTCCAAATGCTTGCCTGGGCAGCCTTCCCCTCCATTGTGCCTGTGCCTCTAGGACTAGGTGTGCCTCTAGGACTAGGTTCCCATGGAGGTTGGATATTGAGCTGCTTGTTAGAGGAGGAAACAAGGGCTGTTGTGTACAATGGCAGGCCTGAACTGGCCCCGAGGCAGGGCAGACACACTCCTAGGTGGGAATTGTCAGGGCATGGGGCAGGCATCCTGCCACTGGGCCCTGGGTCACTGTGGTGAGCACCGCTGCTCATATTGGAGCTTCTCTCTCTCTCAGAGAACAACGGGTTATGTCCAACCAGATTGTCTTCTCTAGGGAATCCGGATCTCCACCAATGCCTGGGTATGCCTGGAGCTTGAGTCCATGCCAGGCTCCATTCCTGTCCAGAACCTTTCATTCTAGAAGTTTCAACCACTCAGCCAACCCCCCTGCCCTTTGCTACATTCTCTTCTCTGATTCTGTGGCTTACACTCTTCATTTTCTATGAACTGTGGGTTTCCTTTCTGGCTGTCCTTGGTTCCTTCCCTTTAGTTTGATCATAAATTTTTTAATCAATAGGCTCTTCTTTTGCTTCTAGAAACTTCTTTCCTTGTACCTTTCATTTGGGGGATACTTCACTATACTCCTTTTGGGGGATTCAAGAGTGTTTATGAATTATTTCTTAAGTAGGCAAACTGTACATACTCTTTAGAGCAGTGTGTGTGTGTGTGTGTGTGTGTGTGTGTGTGTGTGTGTGTGTTGGCATGTGTTCATGTGTGCATATATGTGATTAAATACAACTTCAGAAGAGAGGTTCCGCTCCTGATTTCCTGATTCAGAGAATAAGGTACAGAAGATTCAACCCTGAGTAGTGAACAGAGGAGGGCCAGGCGGCCTGAGCTCCAGACCTTGTTCTCTGTACATGGCCATCTTATGTTACAATGGGACAAGTCTCAGTGTCAGAGCAGCAAAAGTACTGAGTTGAAACATTCAACCGTGGAAATCTTTTACAGATTATGCCCTCATGAAATGGATAGATTTGGCATGGGTTTGGAGTAACACATGTAGGAATTTATTGTTGGAATGTATTAGATCAGTTCTCTTCTCCTCCATTCTGAGGCTTTGGGATGGTTGCTGACTGGTTCACTTGCAGAAGTTTCCCTGTTTATAGCTCATGAGCAAAATGAGGGTGAGAAAGTGCACAGTGGAAACTGATCATTGACAATGATTTGGGCTCTTCTGCTCCCTCTGTCTGATAGTGCCAGTGACTTCTTAACTGGCATGGACTGTTTGCTGTAAGTTAGTTTCCTCTTATCACACAAACTGGTGAACTGTCATATTGTGTCTTTTCACGAGTATCCAAATGTAAGGCTGGCTGACAGCTAGTTTGTTGACTCCTAGAAGATAATAGTTATTGTCTCCAAACAACTTCGTTTCAAAGATTCATTACCTGAGTTCTGGAGCCACTTGTGAGGTGAAAGATCTTTATCAAGGTGGGAGGAAAGGCCACCATGATGGGTATAGCCTGCTGGGAGTAGACTCAGCCATTCTGTAAGTATACCCTGTATCTCTTTGTGGCTGTGGAGGACCAAAACTTTGAATGCTCTTTCACTATTTGCTGAAAAGTGTCCCAGGCTTTTCATATCTTACTTGCTGAATGGCTTTGAATGGTCAATGCAATCTTAGGTACTACCCGTGGGAACTCAGATAAGCTATACAGGGAATTGTATTTAATCAAAGACTTCAAACAATAGAAATTAGGAGGCAATGGTGTGTTTGTATATTTAGGTTTCACTCTGTAAAAACAAAACAAAACAAAACAAAACTGAATAAAAACTTACCTCAGTGTTTAAGAGGAAAATCTGCTTTTAACAACTTCAATAAAGGTTGATCCCCCCATCTTAAAAAGTCCCGTCAAACTAACTTCTTAATGATTTATTAACCAATGAGGAAATAATATGAGCATTATAATTCCTTTGAATTGTATAAACCTGTATAAAAGATAGATAAAAATGACAGTCCAAGATAAATGAATGTTGAACTGATCTATTGAACTCTTCTAAAATATTCAGGTAGAAAAGAAGCCTAGATCCAGGCTACCTACTTAAAAAATAAAAAGATCAGAGCTTTCTAGAATTTGGCTTTGAAACTTGAATGAGTGTAGAGTTAAGCTTAATTTCCAGCTCTTGTTGGTTCCAGTTGAGGATGTGGATGGTATGCTTTAGTTCCAGGAGGAAGGTCAATCAGCTAAACATGACAGAATCCTTGGAGCAGAATGAGAGCAGTGTGGACAGGCCTTGGGTTTGACCTCAGAGCCTCATCCTGGGTAAGCTGGCCACCACCACTGGGCCAGTGCTCATCACAGCCTTATCTTTTGTGTTTTGAATCTGTTTTTTGTCTCGTCATGGTCTAATGAATATTTGTTAAGTTCTTGTTACTGCTGGTACCAGCTGCATGCCGTGGCCACTATGGAAAAGAAGACACATGCTTTCTGCCTTCATTGGTAAGATCTGGATGAGAAAACCCACTAATTCACCATGTATCATGACACATGCCTGTAATCCAAGCTACTTGGCAGGTGAAGGTTGTAGGATTAGGATCTACAGTCAGCCTGGGCAAAAGAAGAGACCTTATCTAATAAAAGAAACTAAAAGCAAAAGGAATTGGGGGTGTGGCTCAAGTGATAGAGGTCTTACCCAGCAAACATGAGACCCTGAATTCAATCTCCTACACTGCAAGAGAAGTAGAAGGAGGAGGAGGAGGAAGAGGAGGAAGGAAAGGAAAAGAAGGAGGAAGAGGAGGAGGAGAAGCAGCAGCAGGAGGAGGAGGAAGAGGAGAAAGGGAGGAGGAGGAGGAAGAAGAGATGGAAAGGAGGGAGAAGAGGAGGAAAGGAAGAGGAATATTAGAAGAAGAGGAAGAAGTAGAAAAGAGAGGAAGCAGAAGAGGAGTAGGAAGAGAAAACATGAGTGAGTTATTTCCAGATACAGATAAGGCAGTTTGGGAACGGGGATATTCGGTTAGCTCACAAATGGATTTACTGTTACAATAAACACACTATAAGTTGAAAGCATCGGAAGTCATAAATGCATGAGATACCCGCTATCCACTGAACCTCACAGCTTAGCAGCAACTGTCCACCTTTGTGGTCATGTGGCTGACTGGGGGCTTCTAACTGCACCCCACTGCCTGAGTCTTGAGGGCAAAGCCTCCTGCATAGTCCTGGCCTGGGAAAAGATCTACATGCAAAGTTCTAAGTGTAACGAGCATGATTGACCCGTCCAGCAGGCCAGGTAATTTGGTGGGGGATCCGAGAGGGCACCTCCTAAAAGAACCAAGGGGGGTGAGAGAGGATCGAGACCAAGCGCATAAAGAAAAACAGAGTCAGTCTGAGTCGCGTCAAGGTCTCATTTATTGGCAAAGAAACTTAGGTTTTTACAAGGAAAGAAGGGGAAGTACTGTATGGAAGGGAGGGGCGGACGGAAATTTCTTTACGGTGAAGTCAGGGCAGGGTCTTTTTGGTCCACCGGTTTCGGTAATTGACCGGCCCAGCCTGTTTTAGGAAGTAATCTAAATGTACACCTTGGAATTTCCAAAAACGGCTATTTGTCATGGCTTAATCAGGTGTTTGAAAAAGGCCAGAGCATTCTCAGGCAGGTTTCAGGTCTCCAACAATTCCCCCTCCTTTTATTAAAATGGCCAGAGTTGACTTTTGGCCCGGCTGAGAGAACCACTGTCTTAGGCTATATGCGGTGCCTCCTGCTTCTGGCAACGTGCCATGTTGAGCAGGTCTCGACGACCTCTGTACATTGTGCCTCCAGCGCAGGCCCCATACTAATCCCGTCATTGAGTACTCTCTAGCTAGCCCGGGGGGTGGGGGGGAGGTCGGGACCGTGAGGCGCTGAACCTGAGCCCTTGCTCTGCCTCAACAGCCTGTTCTTGGGTTTCCACTCAATGGTAGTGTACTGAAACGGTTTTGGTAAGGGTCAAATCGATCTGGTTTTTAATAAACTGAGTTAGCCGTTGAAAAGCCCAAGGGCCAAAGGAAATTAGCAAAAGTAATCCAACAAGGGGACCCAGGAGGGGAAGAACATAGGGTAAAAGTCCCCCCCCAAGCAGCCCAAATAGGGCGCTCAAAAACTCATGTCGCCGTCTTTCAATCTCCTCCTGATGTTTTCTAACTCAATCTCTTACAATGCCAGACTTATTGGCATAAAAACAGCACTTTTCCTGTAAAGTTAAGCAAATGCCACCTCTGTCAGCAGTTAAAAGATCTAAACCTCTGCGATTTTGTAAAGCCACCTCAGCTAATGAATCTAACTGATCCTGAAGATCTTTAACAGACTGATAAACTTTAGTAATATCATCAGCTAATTGTTGTGAAAGCTTGGAGTATGAGGAGACAGCAGTGGCTAATCCTGCAGTCCCAGTGCCTAAAGTACCAGCCACTCCAAGTCCTATCAGTAGGGGAATAAATTGTACCACCCTTTTATGTCAGGGAACAAAATAATCAAAGGCAGGAATGGGTACTGGCTCATCTCCGGAAATCAAGTCAATGTCTGGGAGCAAAATAGCTGGAATACAGAGCCCTGTCCAATTTTGTGGAAGTACAGTGTAGGCCATATTATTGCCACAAACAAAAACCTGGCTCTGTTGTGAGTATAGGGAGGCAGAAACATTAATAACATTGTTGCACAGGGAAAAGGAGGATATCCCAACATCAATGTCATACTACCTGGGGAAGTTTATAACACTCTTTGCAATAAAACAATTAGCGCGGATGATCAAACTGAGGTAGTCACTCTGGGAGGTAAGGGTTAGGGAATCTACAGTGTTACAGGCTTGTGATTAACACTTGGCCTAGTCTGCTGGGCTCATCAAATGGCCCTTATCTTGAGCCCCCTAAATCGGGAGTTTTTACACAGGAATGCGGAGGAACATACTCCTTGTTTCTTATCTTGGGTCCCATTTAGCCATTTGGGGAATTTACTTGTTAGCCCTTTAATTACGACTACAGAGCTTGTCCCAGGGCCAACATCTAGACTCTGAAACTTTTTATATATCTCCAGGGAGGGGAAGGGTCAGTGCTAGCGCAAACAAGTTTACAGAAGCAAAACCAGCAGTTAGCAATTGTAAAATGTAACTCTAATTTTTAATTTTTTATTCCCCCATTTTTCTTTGGGCTAATATTAATCTTAAAATTTAGGGGGTTCTTATCTCAGTCGTAGGGGTGTCTCTATATTATCTTGTGGGGTGTCAGTTGTTCTCAATGCTTGGTATATGGATCTCAGAACTAATAGAAGGACTGCGCTGATCTTTTTCTTTTACAAAAGACACCAGTCTGTTGAGTATACAAGGTCCGATTGTAACAAAAATAACAGTACCAGAGCCCCTTACATTTTTTTTTCAAGGCTTTCTTTACTACCCTCTTTTTTTACGATTTTTTGAGCATCTTCGTGGCTGTAGTTTAAAACTGCCCAATTTTCCTTTGGCTCGTGGAACCTTTATCTTAGAACAGCCTTAAGGCACCACTGTGATGCAGAAGCTTGCTAGATTTTAAGGCTAAGAGTATTACCTCCACTGATAACACACTCAGGTTATTACCATACCAGAGCCAAACTAGGCTGTGACCATAGAGTGGATTTCCAGTCACTATGCACTGAAGTGCCTAAGGCAAGCAAGCCAGTGATATTCTTGTCCCCAGTATCCACTGTGGGAATAGAGGGTTTCTGGATATCACCCAAAAGAATGTCCCACAATATCTTAGATTTAGCAGCAGTCAACCAGGAAGCCGACTCAGGTGATGGAATCAGGCAGGAGTTTCTGCAGGTGGCTGTCAGGCCATCGTTGAACTTTACCCATTAGGGTATGCAGCAGCAGCAGCAGCAGCAACAGCAGGGTCTCTCAGTGGCTCCAAGGGACTGTCACACCTCATGCTGGGCTGTAAATTCCTACAGAGACTGGTTAAGGATACATTGCATAGGCTTGGCAGGCTTTGATCCTGCTGGTTTTTAAGATCTTTAAACAATAGCCCAGGACAATTTACCAAAATCACAACTCTTTTTTTTTTTTTTTTTTTTTTTTACTAACCAGATATTTTTGTAAAATAGACACAGAAGGCTCAGAAGGCTTAGTCTTGTAGCCATCTCTGACAGATGCAGTCTTCACACCTTGAACACCTACAACAGTTAACACTATTCTTTGTGCCTTTTTTTTTTTTTTATCTATCTTGCCTCATTTTTCCAAAACTGACTCTGGACCCTTGATCTTAAATTGGGGGTAGAAGGGCGAAGGTCCATTTTCTGTAACTTCTTCAAGCTGACTTTAGGGGCATTGATCTTACCTAGCCAGGAACTTATAACCTTAGCCTATTTTACAAAGAGGCCATCAGGGTTAGATGTCATTAAGAACAATATTTTAACTTTTGACAACTGCACAGACCTTTTCTCTGGCTACAGCAGTGTAGCTTGTTTAGCACTCTAGTTTGCAAAAGCATCTTCCTAGATGGCTTAGGAATGTGACCTCTAATGATCCCAACAATGCCTAAGATGCTTAAGTTACCTTTGCAGGCCTTTAGACAGATATCAATAGAAACACACTCTCAGGTTTACAAACTTTTTCCTGAGCAGATGAATTTCATGTAGCTGGTGTCAGCTCAATATTTCAATATTACTGCTAATTAGAGCTTTTGGTACATAAAGGGGTTGAGATTTAAACTATCCCCCACATTTTATAACATTAGCTTTTCACTATCACAGAGGACTGGCAAGTTCTTGTCCCTTACAAGGTAGTCATGAACATTAGGCATGCTTCCAAACTATCTTCCTATGACCTCCTGGCTTTGACCTGTTTTGAAGGGCCACGCACAAATGACTCTAGGATCTGACATTTCTGCCATCCAAGCAGTGGCTTTACTGCCTCTGGATGCTCCTCCATTGCTTTCGTCCCAGGAGTGTCTTCTCCACATTGGGATAAATGCCTCATTGGCATTTCCCTTTAGCTGGTCTCTGGACTTGAACTCGGGGCCTGAGCACTGTCCCTCAGCTCTACAGCTCAAGGCTAGCACTCTGCCACTTTGAGTCCCAGACTCAGGGCTTGAATGCTGTCCCCTAACTCTTCAGTCCAGGGCTAGTACTCTGCCACTGTGAGTCTCGAGCTTGGGGCTTGAGTACTGTCCCCTGACTCTTTAGTCCAGGGCTAGTACTCTGCTGGCTGAATAGAGGTGACAGTCTCACAGGAACCTTTTTGTGCCCGGGCTGGCTTTGAACCAGTTTGCAGATCAATGAGTCTTACAAAAGGCCATTTTACTCCAATTAAAAGCAACAAGGTGGTCAACATAGAAGTAGCTTTTAAGAATGCTCTTACCTGAAACTTATTAAAAGCCAAAGTTACATCTAACAAACTTGTAAGAATCCTCTGTGCTTTGCTCTGAGCTTGCTGGAAACTGTTAAAAAAAAAAAAAAAACCTATAAGAGCAAACTAGAATAGCAATTATTTTGGTAATCCTAATTTTTCCTTTGTGCACATTGAGGCCAATGTTAAAAACAATTTTACATTTAAACTTTATATCCAAAAATCCATTTCTATTTTTTAAACCTCTTATTAATTACCTTTAATATTTTATACTTTAGTTTTTATTTGCATTTTGAAAAGATCCCTTGAAATCTTGAGGCCAAGTGTCACTCATTGCCTCTTGTTTTAAAACAGACACACATTAAGATTTTTAAACTCAAATGACAATTTTTCCTTAATGCAAGAATTACAGTCACCTTCACTATATCACGAAGCTAGACTTAACACCTTTATAACTTTTAAAAGCATCCTAATTGTGGAACAAAATTGAAAGTAAGCCACATTATATAAATAACTTTTTAGCCCTCTTTTAATGCCTTCCTAATTTTAATGTTAACACATCCAAGTGGAGGTTTTAGCAATACTAATCAGATCATCACATCACTCATTTTAACCATCATGTTTTCAGTGTCTATCTGCAGAGAAAAGAGAGAACAAAGATGGGCCACCCAGCCCCTTCTATGGAATGGCCACACACCCAATCTGACTCTTTAGGGTCAGATGAACTGCGTTTGCGTCAGCTTGCCCTCTTTTACCATGCGTGGACTCCTCCCAGGGCCTGTTCCACCATGCATGACAAGCTGAACTGCACTTCTGCTTGTTCACCCCTCACCCCTAAAGATAGGTCTTCTGTTGGCTTCTAAGTTTTTCCCCATCTCTTCTCTTGGTTCTCGAATGAAATACACAGTTTTTAGACAGACAGAACAAGTAACATCATTGACAGTGTTAAACTAACCTTTACATTTAAATTTCTAATACTTATCCCCAAATTTTAGCCAAGGGAACTAGATCCCAAACAGCCAATGCATTTTTGTTAAGCCAGACAACTTGATTACAGTATAAAATGTCTTATGCATTTTAAAATATTAGTTTTAAATACCAGATTTTCTAATTTGCAAGTTAAAGAATCTTTACAAAGCCATTTAAAACAATGCGAAGATTTTTTTTGTCAATGTCCAAACCTCATAACTTTTTGAATTTTAAATTTAAACTCACCCAATTGTTACAGCATGCTGACAATTTTTATCTTTGAACACGTTCACAGACACACACAAAACACTCACACAGATCTTAAAGCGCGCAAAAATCAAAATCAGTTGTACATACACCTTTTAAAGTTTTTAAACAAAAATTTAAGACAGTATTTCTTTTAAACCAGGTACCTTTGTTGGGCTTCATTTTCCCAGAGTTTGCTTATCTAGCAAGGCAATTCACTAATTAGTCTTTTGAATCACTGTGCTGTTCTCATTCAGCAAGCTGAATCCAGAGTCTGCTGAGTGAGCCTGCCATAGTCACCCAAATCTTCCCTACTTCAGAAAACATAAAACGAACACACACACTAAACAAGACAAACAAGTGGCCACAAAGACAAAATCAGGTCTCAGTGAATGGGGCGACATCTCACCACCATTTACTTACTAGGGGACTCAACACCCCTACTCACCTCAGACTGACAGGTTCTCCCCCATGCTCAGAGCCCCTGAACCAAGGCCCAAGGCTGAGATCTAACTGGGGCCACTCGCAGGTGGTCAGTGGCAATTTCATAATTGACAAACAAGCAAGTTCCTAAAACCTGACAATCTGGGCTCGTGCTGTAACTTTTTTCCAGTGATCTAAAGTCAGACTTAAGGGGGTTGTTAGTTGCCGCCCCTTCCCTTTAAGGACAACAAGACAGACAACAGAGACAATTAACACTAAACAGAAACAGTAAACCAGACAGGCGCTGTGTGGCAGTCGAAGGACTGCAAACAGAAAAAGAAGCAACTTCAGATGGTAATGGCCATCTGAACATGTTTTTTGTTTATGATAGCCTGAGCCTCTGCCTTATCTATAAATTCAGCCTTCCAGGTTAAGAACTGGCTTCTAGTCAGGACTGACTGAACCACTTTAACCCACTTGTGAGGCAGCAGGCTGCCTCCTTGGCCCAGTCCTTCAAGTATAGAAAGGGTGAAGGGTGCATTAATACCATAATTTTTTTACTGCTGAATGTAAGTCTTTTAGATGTTTAATTTTTAATTTTTTATATATGGCCTAGCCCACATTACCTCCCCCTCATTCCTCCTCTAATTCCTCCCCCTCTCCCTCAGAGGCCGAGGTCCCTTGTTCAGCATCTTCATCCTCTGAGTTATCACCCTGGGTGGTGTCTGCCTGATTCCCCTGAGTACCAGATCGGGCCATTACTGGAAAAGAGAGTGACACCGAAGTTGGTGTCTTATTACTTTTACTTATCCTTGGCCTGGCCTGTGCTCTGGGTAAGGAACCCACACAAGGCAAAACAAAGCCAGCTTCTCCTGTAAGGTCAGTCTGTAATTCCTGTATTTGTTGGGTGAGATCTCTTAATTCCCTTTTTATGGAAAGGACATCTTTTAAAGAGGAGACCTGTCTTAACAGGGAGTCTTTAGTTTTTAAGAGTCCTTCTACCCCTGGAATCTGGGTAAGAGGAACTGAATCGTTTGGGGGGGTGCTTGGAGCGCTGGGGGGACATGGCCCATATAGGGGTGGAGAGGGCCAGTGGAGTTGTCTGTGATGTCCCCGGTCTGCTATAAAAACTTGGGACTGATATTGAGGGTGGGGCCCGTATTTTTCCTCCTCATATTTGGCAGCCTCCGTCTCGAGGCTGGCCTGCTGTGAAGGGCCAAGCCAATCATCGTCAGGGACATTTTGAGGAATTACAGGATAGAGTGCCTTATTTTTTAATGATTTATTTGGAGGAGATGGCCTCAATAAAGGGGGGGCAACTTAGTGGGGATAGGCTCATCAATAAGGGATGGGGAGGGCGAAGCCACAGTATCGGCCGCCTCCTCCGGTCTTGACGTCCCCTTTTGTGACTGAGTCTCATTTGTTAGGGGGGCGGGTGGCAAAATGTCCTTAGAGCAAGACTCATGCTCAGCCGAGGGACAGGAAAGGGCATCCTCTGCAAGAGCTAAAAGATGAGAAAACTGTCTATCTCCCTCCACATCCTTCAAGATGTTCCTAATGACCCCATAAAAACTAAAAAAGGCTTCAGGAACCTTCTCTCCGTCCCTGAGGAGTTTGTTAATGTCCTTTCCCACTTTATTCCATGTAAGAGGGTGAATTCCTGGCCCATGTAATACTAACCATGGACATTTTTCCTCCACAAAACAAAAAAAAATTATGCAAGTCCTTTTACTTAACTCTAATTCCTCTCTCCCTAAGACTACTTTTCATTTCCTTAAAGAAAAGACCTTCTTTAGACAGACTCTCTCCCATGGTTAGTTGACAGCAATCTTTACCTCAAGACCTTTCCGGGGTGGACGAGAGATGCGGTCCGGACGTCTCTACCTCGCGTGTCAGGAGCTCCTTGTTTGTCCGCTGTCCGGTAGGTCACCGCGTCTCGGGCCCCACGTTGGGCGCCACTTGACCCGTCCAGCAGGCCAGGTAATTTGGTGGGGGATCCGAGAGGGCACCTCCTAAAAGAACCAAGGGGGGCGAGAGAGGATCGAGACCAAGCGCATAAAGAAATACAGGGTCACTCTGAGTCGCGTCAAGGTCTCATTTATTGGCAAAGAAACTTAGGTTTTTATAAGGAAAGAAGGGGAAGTACTGTATGGAAGGGAGGGGCGGACGGAAATTTCTTTACGGTGAAGTCAGGGCAGGGTCTTTTTGGTCCACCGGTTTCGGTAATTGACCGGCCCAGCCTGTTTTAGGAAGTAATCTAAATGTACACCTTGGAATTTCCAAAAACGGCTATTTGTCATGGCTTAATCAGGTGTTTGAAAAAGGCCAGAGCATTCTCAGGCAGGTTTCAGGTCTCCAACACATGATCATCCATCTAGAGAAGGATTCGTGTTCTGTCCACTGCATCCTGTCTTCCCTTCATAGTAGAGGACGGATATCTTTCTCCACTGTGGTCACATTTGGGAGGGATTGCTTTGTGGGGAGTGGAGGCATGGTGTAACAATGCTTTCTGTATGAAGACAGCAAGCTATTTTCTCTTCTGGACTCTGTGATCTGTATCATGGTTTGATTGGCTAGAAGCCAGTGTCAAGCGAAATTCCTACCCTATCCCACCTCCCCTTGGAATACAGAGGTCATTTTGTGGTACTAATTGTGCATTTCTGTATTAACTCCATTCCTGTCTCCATTGTATGCTGCTATCCATACCTTTCTACTTTCCCGTTCTCTCCTACACCTAGTTTATCAGAGCAGTTCTGGAATACAGCAAGTTATAAATAATTAAAATATAATTAAATTGCCTGGGCCTAGGGTGGAATTTGAGAGCTTTGCTTTGCTCTTCTCTGCTGCTGAGGGGCAAGCTTTCCTGTTGCTCTCCTGACTTCCACTCACTTGACATTCCCTAGGACCTCGGCAGTTTTTGCTGCTGGGTTTGCCATCCAGGCTGACTTGTGCAGAGCATACAGGAGAGGCTTGGTTTAGGTTCTCCCCGAATCTTTGATAGTAACCTTGGTCTAAGGAGCCTGAGCGTCTTTTCCCCTGAACTCATACTTGAGTCATTCCACAGGTTTGTCTTGCCTTTCTTGTCTTCATAAATTGTAATTCCTTCTTTTGTCTTAGACACAGAGGTACAAGGAAGAGTTAAGAGCTGTGGAATGCTGGGTGCTTGCTCCCCAAATGATTCCCTATAGTCTGAAGCAAAGAGATAGATTAAATTTTGAAAATCTCTTTACAAGTCTGGTTGAAAATAAGAACCTCCTTACCTTTCTTAGAGGGATAGATCTGTCTGATAGTGACCCTGAGTTTGTAGCCAAAGGCGACTTTTAGAAACCCTGAGTGGTATTGGGCTCTGTCACTGACTGGTAACTCCAGGCTGTACAGTTTCCTTGTTCTCAGTAGAGTGTTAGCTCTTCCCCATAGTCCAGGGGATAAATGGTGAATTGTTTGGTATAATATCTAATGATCAATATATATAACTTACTATCATTAGCCTGCCTTCTGCTTATTTGTCACATTAGTTAGTTGGTCTATCTTCTGTAAAGATTATAGCAATTATGGTAATTACTATATCCACCATAGAGGAACCACATGAATACACACTTAATATCTTATTTTTTTTCTGTAAACTCGCCTTTAATAAGTGCTCACTCCTTCCTTTCTTCCCTTCCTTCCCTGCTTTTTCTTCCCCTTTTTTGTACTTGAGCTGAGTCTTGAACTTATGGCCTCTTGCTCTTGTTTGGCTCTTTTGTTTATGGATGATGCTTAGTCCTTTGAGTCTCATTGACTTTATCTGTCAAGGACTTTGAACCTGGATCCTTAGATCTCAGCCTCATGAGTTGTCAGGAGTACAGGGGTGAGATAACAGTACCAGGCAACTCTTTGCTTTTACTTTTAAAAGCAATGTATTCTTTTATTTATTATCTTTAAGGAGTTATACAAAGGAGTTGCTATCTAACTCAGCAGTTTAGGAATACAATATATCTTCATCAATATCACCCCTTTCAACTGTTGTTTTGATTCTTCTTTACTTCCTTTCCCTTAGCACTTCTCATGACCAATTACTGTATATTCACTTCTGTGGATTTACTGCACACACATGTGTATGTATGTGCATGCATGTGTATGTCTGTGTTTGGTGTGCACACTCGGTTCCCACCACAGTCTTTTTAGAACATTGCTTGGTACGTCGTAGCCATGCAAATCTATATTCAATCAGTGAATAGTCTTCAGACACCACCACAGTTTCATTAATGCGGATTTGGATGATACTTGAAACAGAAAGGGCACTCCTTTGACTGAAGACAGAAGCTCTTCCCAGGGAAGTGTGTGCTTGAAAGACCCAGGGAAGACATGGGCTGCATTACTCTTTAATTGGGCTGCTTGCTCAGGATTCTGTCGCGAATTACCACTAGTCTTTTTGTCACCAGATTGTGGAGTGCCCACTGAGAGCTAGGGAGAAACCAAATGGGAAACCTCGCAGGTGCCCACAGAATGATAACCCTTTTGATTTCTGTGCAGGGACAACATTTTGGCAGGATCAATACATGTGAGTATCTTAGAATCCTCATATGTCAAGAGCATTTTTCAAAAGCAGTCTCTGATCTGCTGACCTCTCTGGGATTAAGAAAGCTGACTTATGTAAGCACATAGCTAACAATACCCTATGTCCTGATGCATAGAAGAATTCTAAGATGAAGTTGACTCAACACAGGTTCACACTGCATACACTATGTGTGGAAATTCTGCAAAGCAAGGCTGGGGCACCATGGAGCTACTTACCCCTGAGGGGGAGCAAGAAGCTGACATCCAGGGACAGACAAGCAAACCACTTCCTTCTTTCAGAGCTGAGGACCTTACTGTTAGGCAAGTGCACTTCCACTAAGCTAAATTCCCATCCCACACTGCCTCTTGTCTCTATATTTCCTCAATATTTTCCTGACTCTTTCAGAATGTCGTTTGATTAAAAAAAAATCTTAACTGAGGATCATTTCCTTGAGTATGCACAAGTAAAAGTGAAAGTTCTTATGTTCTGTATACTTCCGCAATTCTGAATGAATGCTTGCTACCCTGCTGCACTCTGAATGTGCACGCAGCTTTCTCATCCATTATTTCACTGATGTTCTGCAGTTTCATTGTGAATCAAAAGTCACCAATTGCTAAACAGAGAAAGCAAAGCAGAGCGGTTAAGTTTTGCCCCAGGTCATTAGTGTACAAGTTCAGTAAAAGGAAATTATATTCACTTTTTTTTTTGGTTGTGGGGCCTGAACTCTGGGCCTGGGCGCTGTCCCTCAGCTCTTCAGCTCAAGACTAACGCTGTACCACTTGAGCCACTTCTGGCGTTGTCTGCTTATGTAGTACTGAGCAATCAAACCCACGGCCTCATGCATGCAAGGCATGCACTCTACCACTGAGCTACCTTCCCACATTTACATTCACTTTTTATCTATTAAATCCTGAGTTCTTTTCCTCCCCTTTTTTTTTCTAACTACATCCTACTTCCACAAATGTAGAGGCTCTACTCTCACAGCAATATTATAGCATCCTCTTCGAGAAAGAATATTAGCAGCAGCCATTATATACTCAGGAAACATGGTCTACCCTACCCTGACTCCTACTGGTAACTCCTCTATGAGATGAGTTCCTGGGCAGGTTTTGGACTTTAAGCTACAAGTTAGTTCTGCTATGGCAAAGGGGCCACAGGCAGGACCAGGAAGCAATGCTGCTGTGCAGACTGTGGGGAGCCTGTATATGCTGAAGGTCAGATGCTGACCCAGGCAGGAACAAGATGAGGGGAAAGCACATCATCAGGCATTTGCTTTGCCTGTCTGCTTGTGCTCAGGACATCAATGAAGAAATAGATTCCGTTGTGCAACGTATGTTTTAGATTATAGCCTGAAAGCTGTCTATGTGGCAACACAAATATCTTGGCCGGCATAGCAAATTTGAGGGTAGTCTCGTGTAAACAGTATGAAATTTGAACTAAAGAAGACATCTAAAAGAAATGGGCTTCAGTTATTTTCAAAAACTTATATTGGAAACCTAAAATGATAAGGGCTCTAGGAAAGGTTCTGGTGTATCGCTGGTGGAGCCCAGCTATTTGGGAGGAGGTAATGGGAGGGTCACGGTCCATAGATCAGTTGGATAAAACTATGAGAACTTACCTGAAAAAGCCAAATTAAAGCTGGGTGCTCGTGGCTCACACCTGTAATCCTAGCTACTCAGGAGGCTGTGATCTGAGGATCACGGTTCAAAGCCAGCCCAGGCAGGAAAGTGCATAAGACTCTTATCTCATATTTTCCAGAAAACCAGAAGTGGTGCTGTGGCTCACCTGGGTTCAATTCTTCAGCAACACATAAGCAGAGAAAGCTGGAAATGGTGCTATGGCTCAAGTGGTAGAGTGCCAGCCTTGAGCTGAAGAGCTCAAGGGAAAGTGCCCAGACCCAGATTTCAGGCCCCACAACTGACCAAAAAAAAAGCCAGAAGTGGTACTGTGGCTCAAGTGGTAGAATGCTCACCTTGAACAAAAGACATCTGGAGACAGCACCCAAGCCTTGGCTCCAAGCCTGAGGGCAGACAAAAAAAAAGGAAAAGAAACAAAAAGAATAATTTTTAAAATTATGCTATGGTGGTCACGGGACGGAGATAAGACATTTACCAAGAAATGCCCTCCAACCAAGTCCATGAATTATTGAGAAAACCTGGAGATGCTGGTGGCTCATACCTGTAATCCTAACTATTCAGGAGGTTGGGCTCTGAGGATCGCAGTTCAAAGCCAGCTTGGGCAGAAAAATCCTGAAAGACACTTATCCACAATTACTCAGTAAACTAGTGGAAGCAGAGCTGTGGATCAAGTGGTAGTGCACCAGCCTTGAGCAAAAAGGCTCAGAAAGAGCACAAGACCCCAAGTAAAAGGAGAAGGAAAGAAGGAAAAAAGGAAGAAAGGAAGATAGGAAGGAAGGAAGGAAGGAAGGAAGGAAGGAAAGAAGGAAGGAAGGAAGGAAGGAAGGAAGGAAGGAAGGAAGGAAGGAAGGAAGGAAGGAAGGAAGGAAGGAAGGAAGGAAGGAAGGAAGGAAAGAAGGCAGGCAGGCAGGCAGGCAGGCAGGCAGGTAGGCTTATCACATGTCTTCCTGAACAGAGAGCCAGGCAAGGTGGTGTGTGTCTGTAATCCCAGCATTCATAAGGCAGAAGCAGGAGAATTATAAGTTCCAGGCCACCTGGAACTCCATAGCAAGACCCTGTTTCAAAGAACAGGAGAGGAAGCCAGGTGCTGGTGGCTCCCATCTATTAACCTTGCTACTCAGGAGACTGAGATATGAGGATCACAGGTTAAAGCCAGCCAAGGTAGAAAAGTCTGTGACATTTCCAATTAACCCAAAAAAGGCAAAATGGAGCTCAAGTGGTAGAGTAACAGCTTTGAGTGGAAAAAACAGGGACAGCACCTAGACTCTGTTCAACCCCCAGGACTGGCATGAGTGTGTGCATGCACGCATGCACGCACGCACGCACGCACGCACGCATACACACACACACACACAAACACACACACACACACACACACACACACACACACACACCACACAAACTCACACCACCACCACCATGACCACCACCATCCAAGCCCCTCAACAGGCAGACACTTCAGACAGCAAAATGAAGCTGCCATCACTAGTGCTTTCTCTGAAACCCACATTGCTAAGTGGCTGGGTGTATTTTCCAAAGATGGCTACAAGAATAGTTTCACCTATATACTGTTCCTTAATGTTTGCTTTGATTTTGAAACAGTGTCTCACTATATAGCCCAGACTGGCCTGGAACTTCTGATTCTCCTGATTACCAGCACATACCACCATACTTGGCTTTGAATAGTTTTTACCAAGACCCATATTAAGAAATGGTTAGGCCGGGCACATGCCTGTAATCTTAGCTACTCAGTAGGCTGAGATCTGAGGATCATGATTCAAAGCCACCCCAGGAAGGAAAGTCCAAGAGACTCTTATCTACAATTAATCAGCAAAAATCCATAAGTGGCACTGTGGCCCAAGTGGTAGAGCATTTGCTGTGAGCTGAAGAGCTCAGGTACAGAGTCCATGCCCAGAGTTCAAGCCCCATGACCACCACCAACAACAACAACAAAAACACGTTTAGGCTAGGCAATGGTGGCTCCCACCTATAATCCTAGTTACTCTGAAGACTAAGGATCTGAGGATTGTGGTTGGAAACCAGGCAGGAAAATCAACGAGACTCTTATCTCCAATTAACCACTAGAAAACTGGAAGTGGAGCTGTGGCTCAAGTGGTAGAGTGCTAGACTTGAGACTAAAAGCTCAGGTACAGCACTCAGGCTCTAAGTTCAAACCTCACAACTGACAAAAATGATAGAAAAAGAAAGATGGACGTTTAGGCCAGGTGCCGCTGGCTCACACCTGTAATCCCAGCTACTTAGGAAGCTGAGGTCTGAGGATCAAGGTTCAAAACCAGCCCTGACAGACAAATCTGAGATTCTTCTTCTTCTTTTTTTTTTTTTTTTTTTTGCTGGTCATGGGTCTTTCTTTCGTGTATGTGGGTGCATGTGTGTGTGTGTGTGCTGGTAGTAGGGCTTTAACTCAGAGAATGAGCTTTTGCTTGACTGTTCTGCTCAATTCTGGCATAGCACAACTCAAGCCAGAGCTATACATCTGGCTTTTTGGTGATTAATTGGAGATAAAAGCCTCAAGAACTTTTCTGCTCTGGCTAGCTTGGAACTACGAGTCTTACTTCTTACCCTCTTGAGTAGCTCAGAAAACAGGCATGAGCCACAGGCACCCAGCTAGCTCCATGATATATTTATCTAGTTGGACAGTTTATGATGTTTCCAGGTTAGTTTTTGTTGTTTTATTTTTTTTGCCTTTTAAAAAGGATCTGAAATAGCACAGTGGTAGCTCAGTAATGAAAGCACATGTGATTCTTTCTACAGGGTGATTTCTTAGTGCTAGAATTTCTAGGCTAAAGGAGCAAATGCTTTTCTTAAACAAACAAACTTATTTTCTGCCAGGCACCACTATAATCCTAGCTACTCAGGAGGCTGAGATCTGAAGATCACAGTTTGAAGACAGTCAAAGCAGGAATGTCCGTGACTCTTGTCTCCAATTAACCACCAGAAAATCCAGAGTGGCTGTGGCTCAAGTGGTAAGTGCTAGACTTTAACTGAAGAGCTGAGGGACAGCACCCAGGCACAGAGTTCAAGCCCCATGACCGACAAAAAAATTTAATAACTCTATACACTTCAGAAACACACACATATACATATAACCTTACAATTTCAAAAGGGTGTTCTCATATTCTCAGTCACTAGTTCGTTCAATGCTCATGACTCCTCCAGAGGGAGGAGACCATTATGATTCCCAATTTTTCAGAGAAAGCAAAGAGGTTTCATTGAGTGAGGCCATTCGCTTAGTGTGACACACACAACCAGCCAGTGGCTGAGCCTGCCTGCCCTTCATGTCACCTGTTCCACACCCCTCCATTCCACCACCTCATGTCCACTCCTCACTTCATAACATTCCTGTGATAAAGACCTTCTAGACCCTTCTAGATCCACAATGGATGGCTGACCTTGCAACCCCCATGAATGGAGCCAGAACAGTTTCTGTAAGATCAAATGGATCTTGGCCAATTTAATTTTGTAGGATGATGTTCAGGGGCTCCATTCAGCAAGAAGTAGATATTTCCTGGGGCTCAGATGGTTCTAGCACTGCTTTCAAGGAGCCCAGAGAGATCCCTTTGGTCAATAGATCCTTGTCAGTTCACTAGTATAAATTAAAAATTCCACCATAAGATTTATTTACTTATTTATTTATTTTTCCCCAAAGAAGATAATTGTGATTCTGGTTAAAATGCAAACCTGCACAAAAGGGAACAGAGTCTGACCATTCACTTACACGCCTCGATCTCCTTCTAGCTGTCTTGGTTTACTGATTGTCAATGCTACAGCACTGGAACCATAGTACCTGTCATACATTACTGAAGGCAGTGCAGGTGTAGCCCTCAGCAAGGTGCTCACGACAGTCCCTAAGTGCTAAGTAAAACCAGGTCTTCTGGGTGCTGTGTGGTTGTTGTAGCTGCTGGGGAAAGGAGCTGCAGAAGGGTCAGGACCGAAGAAATAGCAGTGCACCTGGGAGGAGCAGCTCGTGGGCAGAGGAGGCCCTGGCCATGTGAGAAGGGATGTGGCCCAGGTGGGAGAAGGTGGTTGGTAGAGAGGATAGATGGATGGTAGGAAATTCCAAGTGCTGTTGTCCTGTTGTCTAGGAAAATCATAAAGGTGACAGACCAAGGCTGCTTTCCTCTTTCCTTCCCATCTCAGCATGTGGGGCCTACCCTGGGTTGCAGGAGGAGGGAGGGGAGGAGGAGGAGGAGGAAAGCAATCAGGTTCTGGCTAAGTATGGGTTCACACTCTCCATGGAACTATAACATGGGCTCTAGAACAGCCTGGTTCAGAATTTGGAGCAGTGCGGCCAGGTGGGGCGCATGGCTGTGTATGATGGCAGGCGTGGGTGTTTTATGGCTATGGTGGTGCAGGTTTGCTGGTTTATATGACTTGCCTTTTAATGTTCTGCATCTCAGGCATTGTTTCTGCAGTGCTCGCTCTTCCTCTCTCTCTCTCTCTCTCTCTCTCTCTCTCTCTCTCTCTCTCTCTCTCTCTCTCTCTCTCTCTCTCTCTCTCTCTCTCTCTCTCTCTCTCTCTCTCTGCTCCTGTCATCTTCCCTTTGTTTCTGATCTTTTGGAAATGCAGAGACATCACGTAGAAGGGCAGAAGCAATGCAGTTCCTATGGCGTGCACCACACGTCTGTACAAACAGGTGACCATTGTGGCCCACTTCATCCTGCAGCTCAAGGACATCCACACACATAGGACCAAGGACCAGGCTTTGTTAAAGCATGAAGCAGGCTACTTGCAACTCAGACTTTGCCCTTCACCCTTCTCTCCTCCAAAGATCTATTAAATGTGCAGACATAGAAATATGCTTATGCTGGCAATAAGGCTTGAACTCTGAACCTCATGCTCTTGCTTAGCTTGTTTTGCTCTAGACTAGTGCTTTACCCACCATTCGACTGACCCCTCCAATTTTGACCTTTTTCTGGTTAATTAGAGAGAAATTTTCCATGGATTTGTCTGCCCTGGCTGGTTTTCAACCTTGATCCTCAGATCTCAGCCTCTTGAGTGGCTAGAATTAGAGACATGTGCTATTAGCACTAATGTGAGAAAAAGTCTTTTCTATCAAAGGAGTTTTCTTCATTTCTGTTAATATTGAGCGATTTTTCTTTTCTTTTTCCATTTTGTCCACTATGGGTCTTTAACTCTGAGCCTGGGTGCTGTCTCTGAGCTCTTCAGCTCAAGGCGAGAGCTCTACCACTTGAGCCATAACGCCACTTCTGGTTTTCTGGTGGTTTATTAGAGATAAAGATTCTCATGGACTTTCCTGTCCAGGCTTGCTTTGAACTGTGATCCTCAGATCTCAGCCTCCTGAGTAGCTAGGTTTACAGGTGTTTTTTCTGAAGTGTCCCTGCTTTGGCCAGGTGGCTTGGCCCTTGTTATGTACACTTTCCTTACAAACTTCCTTTTCCTCAGCACCTGAGAAGCTCCTTGAATTTTAATTACATCTACTTCTCTTTCCACATTATGAGCCTGAGCTCAGCCAATGGGAGCAGAGGGGTGGGGCCTCCTGGATCTGGGATAAAAAGGGAGCAGCCAGCCTGCCTGCTCTGTGCGGTTGCTTGCCAGCTTTTTGACTGATGGTGCATTCTTCTGCAGAAATAAACTTAGCCTTGGTGAGTTCCTTTCCAGACACCCAGGAACTGAAAATCCACTTTACCATCCAGGTCCTTAACCTACACAACCTGGAAGTCTGCATGTACACAGAAGAGGTAGGGCTTGCTGCCTGTCCTGAGCACAGCAGGGTTGCACTGTAACTGACCATAATGCAGTTGCACTGAGACGGGAGACAGCATGGGCTAGACTAGAATCTCCATCAGCTCTGTGACCTTGTTTCTGTCTCCTGGCTGTTTGTTTGCCCATTCAAACAATGGAGTTCATGCTTAGCAATCTCTATGTTCTTCTCCAGTCCCATTGGCCTTGTCCTCTTTCTTTTCCCACTCTTGTCCTCTTGCTTTTCTATCACTATATATTTAAGACATTTAAAAAATTTGTTTATTCCTGGTGCCAGTTATGGGACTTGAACTCAGGACCTGGGCACTGTCCTTTGTCTTTTACTCACAAAGCTGGTGCTCTACCACTTGAGCCACAGCCTCACTTCTGGCCCTTTTTTTACTGGTTAATTGGAGATAAGAATTGCACAGTCTTTTCTGTCCAGACTGGCTTTGAACAGCAAGAGGTCTCAGCCTCTTGAGTAGCTAGGATTACAGAAATGAGATATTAGTGGCCAGCAATCAATTATATCTATAAATGAAGTTAAACAAACATAAAATATTAATTTCAATGTTGGACAATAAAGTGCTAAAATGAATCCTCAATCTTAGACTGTCTCTTTGTCTAGCATATAACTTTCTACTCTGTCATGTCCCTTAATAATGGCAGCCTTTATGGTCAAATGGTTCCTAACAGGTGACGGCCTCCTCTCCCCCCCACCCTTGCACTGGGGAGGGTAGAGGGAGACACATATTTTGTAAGGCAGACATTCATACAATGGCACTCATGTGTGCCCCTAAACCATGTCTTTTCTACTTGCAAAACACATTAACTTACCTGGCTCCAGTGGCTCACA
The DNA here is from genome assembly GCF_024711535.1 of Dipodomys merriami. Classification (NCBI taxonomy): domain Eukaryota; kingdom Metazoa; phylum Chordata; class Mammalia; order Rodentia; family Heteromyidae; genus Dipodomys; species Dipodomys merriami. The sequence continues at coordinate 1,077,449 of NW_027205037.1, read as the reverse complement.
CTTGCAATCCTGGCTACTCAGAAAGCTGAGATCTGATGATCATGGTTCAAAGGCAGCGCAGGCAGGAAAGTCCATGAGATTCTTATCTCCAATTAACCACCAGAAAACCAAAAGTGGTGCTGTGGCTCAAGTGATAAAGTGCTTGCCTTGAGCTGAAGAGCTGAGGGACAGTGTCTGGACCTAGAGTTCATGCCCCATGACCAAAAAAAAAAACCCCAAGAAAACAAAATAGATACATTAACTTCATCCTAGTATTCCCTATCCCTCCACCTACAAAAAAAGTAAATTTCGCCACTTATTCCAGCATCAACTTTAAAGTCTAAAATCCCTAGTATGACCTAAGTCACATACAGACCAGCTTTAAATCATGCTCCTTCTGAGGTTGTATGCCAGCGGAACCCAATGTATATTTTTAAAACACAACGGCGGATTGGCATAGAATAGACATCCCCATTTCTAGAGGGCTACATAGAACAGAAGAAAGGAATAGCCATTAAGTCTCCCAAATCCAACAGAGTAAGCAACATTAAATCTCAAGGCTGGAGATGAGTCATCTTAATGAAATTCCATTTCATGGACACTCAAGGCCTCAGGAAGACTTTCCTTGGTCATGCTCAAGTTTCTGCTCATGCTGAAATTTCATGCCTATGACTTCTTTAGGTTGAGGCTGTACATTGAAGCTCTATGCTTGTTTGTGTGTGTGTGTGTGTGTGTGTGTGTGTGTGTGTGTGTGTGTGTGTAGCCGGTTTTCCATCAGTCCTCTCAATATTGTCCTAGCAGAGATCTTGATAAGACTCCAGTGTCACAGCCTGCTCTCTATAGCAGCTCTGTCCCTGAAGTAGGACCCTGCCTGGTCCTCAAGGCTTTTGCAAGCATCCTTTGAAATCTGGCCAGAGGAAGCCATGCCTCCATAGCTCCTACCTTCAGATTGCCTTGGAATTCACTGTATGTGGACATTTTACAAACAAGGCTTGCATTGTGGTGTCCTGAGGCAAATCTTGGCCCTTGGAGCCAGAGCTGGGGGTATGGCAGAGGAGTTCTGTGGCAGAAAGTGGGGATCAGAAACTAGAAAAACTCTGGGTAATGAGCCCAGTAGGTCCCACAGGTACTCTGAGCCTGTGAGGGGATAGGTAACCCTAGAAATCTCTGGCATGCCTTCTAGAAGCTTGTTTCTATCTTTTGCTAATCTCCATATGGTTACTTGGTTACAACTTTGCTTTTCTCAGCACACTTTGTGTATGTATGTGTATGTGTGTGTGTGTGTGTGTGTGTGTGTGTGTGTGTGTGTGTGTGTGTGCACGCACACTTGTATCCACGCATGTGTGCATGCTGGTCTTGGGGCTTGAACTCAAGACTTTGTGCTCTCATTTAGCTGTTTTGCTCAAGGCTGGTGCTCTGCCACTGGAGCCACACCCCCCTTTCTGGCTCTTTGCATGGGTACTAAGACTTGAATTGAGGACTTTGAGCTCTTGTTTAGCTTTTATGATCAGGACTGGTGCTCTAACACTTGGGCCACATCTCCACTTCTGAAGCAATTTTTTTTTGTCAGTCGTGGGGCTTGAACTCGGGCCTGGGTGCTGTCCCTCAGCTCTTCAGCTCGAGGCTAGCACTCTACGACTTGAGCTACAGCGCCACTTCCACATCTCCACTTCTGGCTTTGCTTTTTGGCTGATTAGATGAAGCTAAGAGTCTCATAGATTTGTATACCCAGACTTGCTTTGAACTGTGATCCTCAGATCTCAGCTTCCCTGAGTAGCTAGGATTACAAGTATGAGCCACTAGTGCTCAGCTTGAACATGCTTTTATGACTCTTTACATGGACTGTCTCTGAACTTTCCAGATCTTTCCATGCTCATTCCCTCCTGAGTGTAAATTCTGGGCTTCAGATCATTTGATAATTCCTCTCTTCTTGCATTTTACAAGAAGCTGTTCAGAGAAGCCACATAGGTTCCTGAACCTATGCTGCCTGGAGAGATTTCTCCTGCCTGATTCCAGAGCATTACCCCACACATTCTGCCTTCTACAGCATCCGAGGAGAGGGACAGAATTCACCCAGCATCTTTGCAATTTCACAGCAAGGCTGGCCTTTCCTCTTGTTTCTTTCTCACACTTTGCTCAGGATGTCTAACTGAGGGTCCATTTCAGCTGATTTTAAGTCCTGACTACATCTGCTGAGAACACATTTGTTTTCCCTCCCTACCACTTTATTCTCGCAGAACCCAGTGCCTAATAGCTTGGGCCCTGTATCCAGCTCCAAATCCACTTGCACATTGTTAGATATTTAGGAAAGCCTCCACAGTGTACCCCATGGCTCTGGGACCCATCTTTGTCGTCTTAGTCCATTGGTATGACTATAACAAAATACCAGAAGCTAGACACTATATTAACAAGAGAAACTTGTGTTTTGTTGCCTTGAAAATGGAGATTAGTTCATGGCCCAGTTGTCAGAGGCTCAATTGTCAGATGATGCTACAGTTGGCTTCCAACATGGTGCTTGGAACACAGCATCTTCTGGAAGGGGATGGACACTTGCTGAACATGGACACCAGGGGTTAGACTCCCCTTAGATTCCTTTCTGACAGCATTAATCTCTCCACAAGGTCATGGCCTTCCTGGCATAAACACCTCCCCAAGTCACCACCTTCTAACACTGAGAGGATGGGGATAACGTGTTGAGCGTGTGAACTCGTGTGTGTGTGTGTGTGTGTGTGTGTGTGTGTGTGTGTGCACTCATACCACAGCGATCTCACTTTCTGCATCTCTGATATAAAACATTCTGAGTACTAAGCAGGTAGATTAAGAACTACCATGTGAAATCACATGAGGACCAGGAAACAGGCCAGGAACTTTAGATAGAGGGAGAAGGGATGATGGCTAGGATTTTTTTTTTTTTTTGCCAGTCATGGGTCCTTAACTCTGGGCTTGGGCGCTGTCCTTGTACTCTTCAGCTTAAGGCTAGCACTCTACCACTTGAACCACAGCACCACTTCCTGTTTTTCTAGTGGTTTATTGGAGATAAGAGTCTCACAGACTTTCTTGCCTGGGCTGGTTTTGAATCATGATCCTCAGATCTCTGCCTCCTCAGTAGTTAGGGTTATAGGCATGAGCCACCGGTGCATGGCTTTTTCTAGGATTTTTATCCCATTCTCCTGAATAGAATTAAACACACTGTGAACAAAAGTGTCAGCTTGTCCTCTGTATCTTGTTATTATTTCCAGGCCATCATTGTGATTTCTGAGTTCTAGGATAAAAAGATTCATGAAGCCAGCTTTCCAAATATATAGCCTGGAGCTAACAGCATAAGCTGTTATGAATTCTAATTTGTATTTTACTTAGGAATCACATGGAATTAGACACCAGACTAAGGTTAGTTATATGGAAATGAAATGGACAGAACTCAGGTCTTCAAAATTATGTTGGTCAGCCATGCCCTGGGGGCTTATGCTTGTAATTCTAGCTACTGAGGAGGCTGAGATCTGAGGATTGCAGTTCAAAGCCAGCCCTGGTAAGAAAGTCGATGGGATTCATGAACCACCACAAAACTGGAAGTGGTGCTGTGTCACAAAGTGGTAGAGCGCTAGCCTTGAGCAAAAAGAGCTTAGAGACAGCATCCAGGCCCTGAGTTCAAGACCCATGATTGACCAAAAAGGAAAGAAAACAAAACAAAAAAACATGACCAAGGATATTAGCCAGGCCCTGAGTTCAAGCCCCAGGACAAGCACAAAATAAAAACAATAATAGATGCAATCATGGTTCTAATCTCTGAATTAGCTCTTACTTGTTGGAATTCTCTTTATGAAGGGATTGAGCTATTAAGGGATATTGAGTGAAAGTGAGGAGTACAAAAGTCAGGCCTTTCTCAACCTTCTTTTGTGACCCCACACTCATTTTTGAAACCTTGATGGCTGAGCTGTGGGGTGAGTTTTATAGTCCTTGCCTTCCCTCCAAGTGGTGCAAAGCATTTATTGAGTTCTTCAGGTAATGATAGTAGCGTGCATGCTCTTAGGAGGTCTCCTCATCTCTATCATCATGTGAAGTAGAAATGGGGTTTCCACAGCCCTGCAAAACCACCTCCATCAGCACATTGACCCTATGGGAAGGTAAATATATGGGCAGTAATAACACTCAGGCTGAGTCTGAAGCTGTGAGACAGAGGGACTGCACCATGCACAGCTCCCCTAGGGTAGAAACCTGCAAGCTGGATTTCTACCTTTATCAGCAGAAGATTTGACATCCTACAGGGTCTTCTCATGACAGAGAGGAGGCGCTCCTGCAAGACTGTAGGGTCACAGATCAGCCCCACAACACTGATTGTTGATTTATAGTGGGTCTAGTAAAGAAAATGAGACAAAGCATTCTCCTCCCTTTCTTCCTTTCTTCCCTTCCTCCCTTCCCCCTTCATAGCTCCCTCCCTTCCTCTCTTCCTTTCTTCCTTTCCTCCCTCCTTCCCTTCCTAGCTTTTCTTCCTTCCCTTCCCTCCCTTCTCCCATCCCTCCTTCATTCTTTCCTTCCTTCTTTGTTTTTCCTCTTCCTCATTTTCTCTTCCTCCTCCTCCTTCCTCTTCCTGTTTCCTTTCTCTTCTTTCCTTCTTTCTCCTTCCTCCTTCTTCCTTCTCCTCCTCCTCCTTCTTTCTCCTCCTCCCTCCTCATCCCACCTTTCTCTCCTTCCTCTTCTCTCTTACTCCCTGCTCCTTCTTCCCCTCTTTTGTCTTCTCCTCCTCCTCTTCCTCCTCATTTTCTTCTCCTTCTCTTGTTCTTCCTCATCATCTTTCTTTCTGTGTGCCAGTCTCAGGGCTTGAACTCAAAGCCTCCGCCTTGTCCCTTCATTTTTTTAACTCAAGGCTAGTGCTTGCCACAGCTCCACTTCTCACCTTTTGGGTTGTGAATCTGAGATAAGTGAGTCTCACAAACTTTCCTGCCAGTATTAGCTTGGAACCATGGTCCTCAGGTCTCAGTCTCTTGAGTAGTTAGGATTACAGGTGTGAGCCACCAGTGCCTAACTCTCACATTAAATTTTAGCCCACTTAAAAAAATCTGAAGAAAGAATTTGGAATTCTCTCACATCTGTTTTTCCCCCTCTGTTTTCTCCCAACAGTGGCAGCTATGTGCTGCCTTAAATCAATGCCTTGTTACAGAGTCCTGGGAGAGAAGATGATGCAACCTCCTGCCTGCTTCTTTGCCTCTGGTCTCCATGCACCTTCCAGTCATAAGCTGAGCATGGTTGCCAGACTCCAGTTTCTACAGCATCCTCCCTTCCTTCCTCCTAAGTATTCAATCACTCCCTATTGCCAGAATGAAGAGTGAACTGCAAAGGAAGTACATGCCAGGTTACAATGTCTATCTCTAATTTTCAATTTTTCATCTATCTATCTATCTATCTATCTATCTATCTATCTATCTATCTATCTATCTATCTATCTATCTATCTATCTATCTATCTATCTATCTATCTATCTATCTATCTATCTATCTATCTGTCTGTCTGTCTGTCTGTCTGTCTGTCTGTCTGTCTGTCTGTCTGTTGTCTGTCTGTCTGTCTGTCTGTCTGTCTATCTATCTATCTATCTATCTATCTATCTATCTATCTATCTATCTATCTATCTATCTATCTATCTATCTATATTGATTCTAGTATGAGGACTTGAACACATGCCCTAGATAATGACCCTGAGCTTCCTCACTCAAGGCTTGCATTCTACCACTTGAACCACAGTTCCACTTCTGGCTCTTTTGGTGGTTCAATGGACATAAGAGTCTCACAGACTTTCCTGCCTGGTCTGGTTTTGAACCAGGAACCTCAGACCTCATCTTCCTGAGTATCTAGGATGACAGACATAAGCCACGGTTCGCAGAAGATAATATTCATTTCTATTCTTACCTATAAATAGACTTATGGACTGTAAGATGGGACATAGAACATTGTCTTTGGAGTAATGGCTTTGCCAAGATCTAGGATATGATGGAAGCATGGCCTCTGCTAGCCAGCCTCTAAAGAAAACCCTTCTTCTGGCTTGCTCACACTAGAGATGAGAATAGAGGAGCTCGAAATGCTGCTCCAGGAACGACGCCATCATGTTCTTCTGTGAGGTGAGAGATGTGGCCCTCCATGTGGCCTTCCTGGGAGGACAAGACCAGCCCAAAGCCCAGGTAAACATCTACTTCTCCCACCATGCATCATTCTTGACTGCCAAGTTTTTATGAGTGAATAGCTAGGTGTGGTGATAGTCATGGGAGAGCCTGGGAGAGCAAGTGAGGGCCTTTGGCCTTGTGTAGTCTAAACCCCATCCCCTTCTGATAGGGAATCTTAGCTCCTGAGAGGTGCCTCTGTTCTCTCATCTTCTCCTTTCTTAATCTGAGGCACTGAGGGGTTGAGATCACCTTGAGAAAGCAGAGGGCTGTGTTGACCTGCTCAGCCAGGGGCAGAGAACACTCCAGAAATACTCCTAAATCCAAGGAGAGCAGAAGCAGAGAGGAGAATAGGAGAGGAGAGAATAGGCATTCCTCTGGTTCAGAGAAATAGAGTGCAATCCCAGAGCAGAGACAAGAACAGGAGAGGCTTCAGAACCTATGTGAAAACTTCCTAGCTTGCTTGCTTCCTTCCTCCCTCCCTAACTCCCTTCCCTTCCCTACCCTTCCCTTCCTTCCATCTTTCTTTCTCTCTCCCTTCCTTCCTTCCTTCCTTCCTTCCTTCCTTCCTTCCTTCCTTCCTTCCTTCCTTCCTTCCTTTCTTTTTCTCTTCTTTTTTTTTGGGGGGGGGGCGGTCAGTGAAGGGGCTTGAACTCAAGGCCCAGGCTCTGTCTCTAAGCTCTTTTGTTCAAGGCTAGCTAGCACTCTACCACTTAGAGCCACAGCAACACTCTGGTTTTCTGCTGGTTCATTGAAGATAAGAGTCTCAAGGACTTTACTTCCTGGGCTGGCTCTAAACCACGATTCTCAGATCTCAGCCTCCTGAGAAGCTAGGATTACAGGCATGAGCCGCTAGCGTCCAGCCTAGAATTTCTTATTATAAGAACATAGTTAGGCACCAGTAGCTCACACCTTTAACCTAGCTGTTCAGGAGGCTGAGATTTTATGATCATAGTTTAAAGACATCCCAGGCAGGAAAGTCTGTAAGACTCTTTTCTCTAATGAACCAGAAGAAAACTGGATGCAGAGCTTTGGCTCAAATGGTAGCATGCCAACGTTGAGCAAAAAATACCCTCAGGGTCAATGCTCAAGTTCCAAGTTCAAGCCCCAATAGTGGCACACACAGACAAAAAAAAAAGAATAAATTAAGAAGTAGTGATTGCTTTCTACCGAAAACCTGAAAGGAATGAAGAGGTGAACCTTTTAGGAATCTGTGTACCAGAGTTGGAGGTGTGACTCAAGTGATAGAGTACCTGCCTGTCAAATGCAAGACCCTGAGTTCAAATCTCAGTTCTGCCAAAAAAGCATCTAAGCATTACTCTGGGCAGTATTAAGTTGATCAGAATATTTGTCAAGGGGAGTGTTTGTGCCTTAAATCACAATGGGGGCAGGCATTCTCTGTCATTAAAATTTGAAGATAAATAAACAGTAAATATTGCTGGGGATAATTAGTGCAGTGTGGAAAGACATGGAAGTTCCAACTCTGGCTGGTCCAAATCCATAGGGCCATGGGTATTTATCTAAAGCATAGCCAAACCATCTGAGCTGCAAAGGTGAGGTACAATTTGGAAGGCACTCTTTTGACACAGTTATGTTTGAGAGGTGTAATAATAACAGTTTGGCTGGATGCTGGTGTCTCATGCTTCTCATCCTAGCTACTCAGATGGCTGAGATCTGAGTATCGAGGTTCAAAGACAGCCCAGGCAAGATAGCCAATAAGACTCTTATCTCCAATGAACCACCAGCAAAAGGAAGTGTATCTGTGGCTCAAAGTGGTAGAGTGCTAACCTTGAGCAAAAGAGCTCAGGGACAGAACTTAGGCCCTTAGTTCAAGCCCTGAAACTGACAAAAGAAAAGAGAAAAGGGGGGAAGGGAAAAAGAAAGGAAAAAAGGAAGGAAGGAAGGAAGGAAGGAAGGAAGGAAGGAAGGAAGGAAGGAAGGAAGGAAGGAAGGAAAGAAAGAAAGAAAGAAAGAAAGAAAGAAAGAAAGAAAGAAAGAAAGAAAGAAAGAAAGAAAGAAAGAAAGAAAGAAAGAAGGAAGAAAGGGAATTATAAGAAGAGTTATTTTCATTCATAGAGGAAAGTGGCTTGAATGGCAGAATGCTCATCGGATGCAGACTTAACCATTGACTTTGGGAAATTACTTGATATCTCTGACTTTGAACGTCACCTTTACAGTTTGTGAATGAGCCCGCTGCATAGTCAGGATCATTGTGTGGATGGGCAGCACACAGTAGGCCTTCGGTTGATGGCTGTCCCTCCTCTCCAACTATCTGTTGTCCACAACCTTCCATCGGCACCTCTCTGAGATGTCTGTCTGTCTGTCTGTCTGTCTGTTGATCAGCTGGCAGAGAGGCCTCTCTGCCAACTTCCACAATGCTATATTATGGGATGCAGAAACAGCTTTCTTCCATTAAACCTGTGAGGAAAGAACACTTGCTCATTAAAACTGCTCAGTGTGACTCTCCCAAAGGTAATCTCAGTTCTGCAATCCAGACTTGTAGGTTCTTGACATAGACCACGTTGTGTCTCTTGACCTATAGAAACGAAAACCTGCGAAAAACATCTAAATCCAGATCTAGGCTGAGGAAGCAATTTTCTTTTCTGGATGGATGGCACAGTTACAAACAACTGGAAAGCAGCAGTATTAATCAAGAATGGGGAACTTTTAAACCCACAGAAGTTAAAAGCAGGGGGAGGGAAGTTGACTGACACATGTAATGATAAAATCTAGACTATTTTGGCTTCAGGTATGGCTTGATCCAGGTACTCAATATCAGGATTTCTCAGCATTAAAAGTCTTTTATTTTATTTTTTTTTTGGTCGGCCGTGGGGCTTGAACTCTGGGCCTGGGCTCTGTCCTTCAGCTCTTCAGCTCAAGGCGAGCGCTCTACCACTTGAGCTACAGTGCCACTTCCGGTTTTCTGGTGGTTTATTGGAGATAGGAGTCTCAAGGTCTCTCCTGCCCGGGCTGGCTTTGAACCGTGATCCTCAGATCTCAGCCTCCTGAGTAGCTAGGATTACAGGCGTGAGCCACCAGCACCCGGCTCAGCATTAAAAGTCTTATTGTACTTTTGATCACCCAAGGTAAATACAATTACTGGAATTGACCCATGAATTATTAGGCTGATGAAATTCTTCTGTGACAACCTGCCTAGATGATCATTGTCTTCCCAATTGATAACTTTGATGAGACCGCCTCCAGGTCTCATTAGAATTTTAGAGGAATCTCACTGTACAGAACCATAAAAGACTATGATACTAAGGTAGAAAAATGTCACTGTACTACACACCCCCACTCCAAACTCCAATGGCTTCCTAGAGGATTAAATTGAGACTTAAAGAAGTAGTGATTGCCTCTCCCACCCAAATATACAGAAATTCTATGACATATCTGGTGTTGTAATGTAGATTTCTTGATACTAATGGAATCGGGTTTTTTCTTCTATATTTTTGCTGCAACTGGGGTGGAGATAGGGTTGATAATAATAGCCTCTGGAAAATGAAACTAGTCTTTTTTTTTTTTTGCCAGTCCTGGGGCTTGAACTCAGGGCCAGGAGCTGTCTTTGAACCTGTGTGTGCTCAAGGCTAGTCCTCTACCACTTGAGCCACAGCTCTACTTCTGAGAATTTTTTGGAGTAGTTTATTGGAGATCAGGATCTCATGGGCTTTCCTGCTCTGGATTGGCTTTGAACTGAGATCCTTACATCTCAGCCTCCTGTGTTGCTAGGATACAGACTAGCTGTCCCATTTGGTTCCTTTGCTGAGAATTAGGACTCTTCTGGAAACTCTAAGCAAATAGGAGTCAGCTGTGGAGGGCAGTGTTGGCAGATGGCAGCAGGTGGGTGTCAAGCTGCAGAGCACAGGGCCCTGTCCGTGATGCTGACCCTTCTCCTCTGTGAGCCAGAGGTTGCTGGATCCTGTGTGACTTGTTCCTGTTTGCAGTCTCCAACACATCTTCCATTAAATGATAACATTGTCCCCAAACCATCCATGGTGGCTTTGAACACTCAGATCTCGGTTCTTCTGTGCAGAAAGACCTGGTGGACTAGAATTTCAAATGTTGCTTCCATGTTGGTTTTGTTAGCATCAGGACTGAATCTCTTTGAGGGCTCACTTGGTCCTTTTAAGGGATCTTTTACTCAAGATTACCAGGCAAGAGAGACAGGTCTTCCTTCCCTCTTTCAATGAATTATCTTCCAGCCTTCCTTATCTTCTTGGGGCTCACACCTGTCATCCTAGCTACTCAGGAATCTGAGACCTGAGGATTACGGTTTCCAAACCAGCTTTGGTAGAAAAGTCCATGAGACTCATCTCCAACGAACCACTCAAAAGCCAGAAGTGGAAGTATGGCTCAAGCAGTAGAGTGACAGCCTGGAGCAAAACAGCCAAATGGAGTTGGAGGGCTTGAGTTCAAGTCCCAGTACTAGCACATACACACAAGAAAATGTGTCTTGTAGACTTGGCCACTTGTGTCTGCAAATTGGTTCTTCATGGGAACCTTGTGTCAAGTCTGTCTAGCCTTGGGTTTGCCTCAGGTTTGTCCTTTTGTTTTCAATGCTTGGCCATCATTTTAACTCTTAGATCTTAGATCTGTAGTTCCTTCAGAGAGAAATCGTATTTCATTCCATTGCAACTTCTAAAATACTACACAGAATGCCATATTCATCTCAGTGAAAACACCTTATCACATCTTCACAGGAAAAATGACTGCGTGAAGTTTAATTTGCTTCAAGTATTATTTGAACTGTGTGTGTTTGTGTGTATAAATCCTGGGGCTTGAACTCAGGGCCTAGGCACTGTCCCTTAGCTTTTTCATTCAAAGTTCAGTACTCTACCACTTGAGCCATATGCTTCCCTTCTGCAGGGTTTTTTTGTGTGTGATTCATTGAGAGATAAGAGTCTTACAGACTCTCCTGCCTGGGCTGTTCTTTGAACTGTGATCTTCAGATCTACACCTCCTGAGTAGCAAGGATTACAGGTGTGAGCCACTAGCACCTCACTCTGGCCCCATTTGAACTAATTCTGTCTGAAAGAGAGAGAGAGAGAGAGACAGAGACAGAGACAGAGACAGAGACAGAGACAGAGACAGAGACAGAGACAGAGACAGAGGGAGACATACAGACAGACAGAGACAGAGAGAAAGATAGAGACAGAGACAAAGCTAAAGAGAGAGAGAATGACTTTTCTTTTGCTCTACTGAGCCTTCTTGGGATAGAAGTAAAGTTTTCCCTTTTTGTTTTGATTTTGGTTTCTGAGGAATTAGCAATAGGTCTAATTAATGTCATCAAAAGGAGAGCATTTAATTAACTAAATAACATGTTGAGTCTAATGAGAACATACTTCAGCACCCACTAGGTGGTAATGGTCTCTGAGGCTAATTCCTAGGAGGCCTGTGATTGGATACAGAGAAATTTCTGTCCGCCAGTGTCAGGGTGTGTGTGTGTGTGTGTGTGTGTGTGTGTGTGTGTGTGTGTGTGTGTGTGTGTGTGTGTGTGTGTGTGTGTGTGTGTGTGTGTGTGTGTGCATGTGTGTGCATGTGTATGCATAGGTGTGTGTGCACATGAATGTGTATACACCTTGCTTTGCACTTGCCCAGAACTCTCTATTTCCAGTCCTCTTGACCTGTCTAGCCATTTTAATACTTGATGGCCCAATCATTTATAACACCTGATGGAGGCAATCATTTTACCTTAGAAGTAAGTACATGAGGCCCAGATAAGGTTTGTGACTGTATCAGAGTCACACAGCCTCCACCACAGACAGAGTAGGCATTGTTTATATAATATGAAGTGGCCCTGTGGCTCAAGTGGTAGACTGCCAACTTTGAGCAAAAGAAACAAAAAAGCCAAGAGCAAGTGCAAGGTCCTGAGTTCAAATCCTAGTACTGGCACAAAAGACAAGGCTTTCTCTGCATCTCTATGTCATGGCGTCTCATTTACCTCAGAGATGATCGTTCTTAAGATTTCTGAGTGCTTACTTCAACATTTTATTTGGATGAATCTAATAAATTCTTTTCCCCCCAGTATTTTAACACAACAGTAATTAGGCCACTCATGGTGTGTGCAGACCTCCTCCATTTTTGCTTAACATTTTTACTTTCAGCACACAGGACTCTTTTATTTATCTCTTTTTTTGGCCGGTTGTGGGGCTTGAACTCTGGACCTGAACACTGTCTCTCAGCATTTCAGCTCGAGGCAAGTGCTCTACCACTTGAGCCACAGTGCCACGTCTGGTTTTCTGGTGGTTTATGGAAGATAAGAATCTCATGGACTTTCCTGCCTAGGCTGGCTCTGAACTGCGACCCTCAGATCTCAGCTTCCTGAGTAGCTAGGATTACAGGTGTGAGGCATTGGCACCTGGTTTTATTTATCTTTGATGGCTGCATGACAGATGAACTTTAGGCTATTACTCAGGACCAACAAAGTTAATCCACCAAAAAGCACAGACAAGAAACAGGGGAGAGATGGGAGAGTTCTTTCTCTGCAAATCCCTTACCTGAGCAAACCTAGGTCCTGGGGATGAATGGACTTGGAGGCATTAGAGTGACAGGGAGGAAGAGGAAGAGGTGAAGCTTCAGAGTGAAGCCCGCCTCCTACTTCCTTTTCCATCTTTCTTTGCTTTTTCTTCTTCTAAAATTTCTGTTCTCTGCAGAGACCCAAGCATCCAGAATAGAAGCTCCCAGTAGGTTTATCTACTCATTTATCCTTCTCTGGGAACAATTGCTTTGTTAGCATTGAAAAGATTTATTCATCCCATCTTTGTTTTCACCCTTGTGGGCTTTCTGCTTATTATTGGCTGTTTTTTTGTTTGTTTTCATGCTTTTTCTTTTTGTACCAGTCCTGGACACTGTCCCTGAATTATTTTTTGCTCAAGGCTGGCACTCTACCACTTGAGTCACAGCTCCACTTCTGGTGGTTTCTTTTGTTTAATTTTTTTGGGGGGGGTCCAGTGGTGGGGCCTGAACTCTGGGCTGTGCGCTGTCCCTCAAGTATAGCACTCTACCACTTAAGCCACAGTGCCACTTCCGGCTTTTTTCTTTTTGCTTATGTGGTGCTGAGGAATTGAACCCAGGGCTTCAGGCATGCAAGGCAAACGCTCTACCACTGAGCCACTTTCCCAGCTCCATCATGAGATTTTTATCTCCAATTAATCACCCCAGAAAGCCAGAAATGGAGATGTAGCCCGAGTGGAAAAGTGGTAGCCCTGAGCAAAACAAACAAACAAGCAAAAAAGATTCAGGGACAAGCCCAGACCCTGAGTTCACGTCCCAGTGCCAGCCTCCAGAGAAGACAACAACAAAATAAAGCAGTATGCTACAGCACACTCTTCTACAGATTTGGTAGAGATGTGCTTGACCTTCATTCAAATGAAGAGAATCTTTTAATTTTCTCTGCTTGATGCTGCTCAGTGGGGCATTGGGGAACCTCTCCTTTCTCTGCGGGTGTCAACCATTCACATTGTATGGTGAAGGTTACAGTGAAAGTTTCCACTGGGTTACCATTCCTCGGCCAAAGCTGTCTTATATAATTGAGTTTTCAGCTCTCTCCAAATCTATTTTGAAGCTCTTCTGACCCATTTCCTCTCCTGGGAGATTGGTCCTTCTAGAACACTTCACCTGGATGAGTTTTGCTGGTTGGTCTCACATGGAAAGGGGCCAGTGAACTACTACACTTGAATGTGTTTGGCTGGGTTGGGTCAGTGGGAGGCAGGAAGGAGGCCTAGGCGCTTCTCTAGTGCTTTCTTGATTCAGTGTGACACTGGTAATCATCGTGGGTTCCATCTTTGTGGCCCCTGATGGAGGGCCCCTGGTGCACAAATCTGACTCTCTGTGGACTCTGATAGCACTTCTTCTGAGCTTTCATCTCCTTTGACCTCGGGGAATCCACAGCTCTCTTTTGCTGCCAATCTCCATGTGGCTCAGTGGCCCTTGTTTATTCTTTAATCTCATACCCATCACTTCTTTCTTCCAGTTGGTTCACAAAAGTGAACTGAATTTGTGTGTGTGTGGGGGGGGTGTACAAGTACTTAGACTCTGAGTCTCTCTTGCTTGTTTTGATTTACTCAAGAGAGCTCCACTTCTTCCTTTTTGGTCAATTGGAGATCAGAGTCTTACAGACTTTTCTGCCAAGGCTGGCTTCAAATCTTGATCTTCAAACCTCAGCTGCCTGAATAGCTAGGATAATAGGCATGATCTACTAGTACTGGGCTTTCCATGGGGCATTTGTTTCCTGCTGAGACCTGGAGCAGATGCTCCTGCTGAATTCACTCCTATGTGTTCCAAGTTGTTTTTTGGTTATTTCACAACTGATAGGTCCAGCCCATCACCAAGATTATCACATTTGCTGCCTTCCCCTGGCACACATCGTTGCCCCTCCCTGAGTTCTTGGTCAACTAGAATTGTGAGGTCATTATAATGAGGACATTCTTTTTGGAACTTGATTTCAGAACTAGTTTACCCAGGCTACAGGCCTGTCACCATCTTAAGGACTGTTTATGAGTAAGATCCTGTATTCCTTCATTCTCAACTTTCTGCTCTGTTAAATGAGAGCATCATAGCTTTCCTTTCAAGCTAATTACTGCCAGGATGAAGTGAATTGACATACATGGCAAACTTCATACGGGACAGTGCTTAGTGCTTCATACGGGTGGCCTTCATTGTCAAGGTAACCATGCTTTACGTACAAGAGCAAACATTTGAACTAAACACAACACTTGTCTTTTATAGGATGTCGATTGTCTCATGGGCACTGCAAACAGTGATGCTGTGGTGCTTTCTGGAGCCAGGTATCTTGGGAAGGAAATGGTGAGCCATTTTGTGTGTGTGTGTGTGTGTGTGTGTGTGTGTGTGTGTGTGTGTGTGTGTGTGTGTGTGTGTGCGTGCGTGCGTGCGTGCACATGTGCACGCACGCACAGGTGCATGTTCTGGTCCTGAGGCTTGAACTCAGGACCTGGGCACTATTTCTGAATTTTTCTACTCAAGGCTAGTATACTACCCCTTGTGCCACAGTTCCACTTCTGGCTTTTTGGTGGTACATTGGAGATAAAAGTCTTAAGGACATTCCAGCCTGGGCTGGCTTTGAACCATGATCCTCAAATATTAGTCTCCTGAGTAGCTAGGATTACTGTTGTGAGCCATCAGTGCCCGAATTGTAATTGTCTTTTTTTCTTTTCCCCAGCTTTGTTTGAGTTTTCTCAGGTGCTCCCTAATGTGTGATGGAGTTGTATGTGAAAAGATGATTATAAGCAAAAATATTGTGTGTTGGAAAATGTGTTTAATTCACCCTGACTACTGGATATCTTTGCCGAGCAACAGTGTGCTAGAGTGGTTAGTTATTAACTCAGAATTGCTGGGCTGATCTGAAGTTGTAGGTACTGTCTCTTTTCAGCTTTGCAGGAGAAAATCCCATTCATCAGCCTGAGAAAAGATTCACATTGAAAATTCAATATATGAGCCAAGTACTGGTGGCTCACATCTGTCATCCTAGCTACTCAGGAGGCTGAGATATGAGGATTGTGGTTCAAAGCCAACCCAGGCAGGAAAGCCCATGAAACTTTTATCTCCAATGAACCACCAAAAAGCTATGTGAAGCTATGACTCAAGTGGTAGAGTGTTAGCCTTGATCAAGGGACAGTGCTCAGGTCCTGAGTTCAATCCCCAGGACTGGCAAACATGTGTGCATGAGCTTACCCTCCAAATTCAAGATATGATTTCTACTAAATTTTCTGCAATCTATTAACAATTCAAAAGAAACCATAGTTGGGATAATATAGGCAGGGTAAGGTAATAGGGAAGTTAGAAAATATATTCAAAAAATTAAGCTGGAATTAGGAGTGAGGGTATAACCTGCCTAAAAAATAAACAGTCTGGCTGGGTGCTGATGACTCACACCTTTAATCCTAGCTACTCAGAAGACATGAGAGCTGAGGATCCTGGTTCAAAGCCAGCGTGGGCAGTAAAGTCTGTGAGACTCTTATCTCCAGTAAACCACCAGAAAACTGGAAGTGGCACTATGGCTCAACTGATAGAGTGCTCGCCTTGAGCTGAAGAGCTGAGGGACAGCACCCAGGACCAGAGTTCAAGCCCCACATCAATAACAACAAATAATGGGCTGAAACACAAGAAGTTGAATCAACTGTTTCAAAAACCCACAGAACTGCCTTCTTTCTAACACTTTCCTTTTCTTTTTCTTTTTTCCACATGTAGAGTAAACATTTCTGCCTCAGAGAAGTAAATAGGTATGGGAATAAAAAGTGACTCTTTCTGGTAAATCTATGACCAGAATGAATATCTTAAATAGGATCACGAAAAGCAGACTTCCATGTCACAAAACTCCTTTGCCAATCCAGATCCACTGTGCCACTCTTGCATAACAGTAGCAAAAAAAAAAAAAAAGAAGTAAAACAATAAAAGGATAATAGAGAAATTGCTAGGCTACCCTTCATCCAAGTGACCAGTTTGTGAATGAGGAGCTCCAACCCACATAGAGACATGAAGGTCACCTACGAAGCCCCTAATTCTCTGTTTGGCAGAAGCCGTCAAATTCTCCCACTCCTGGCAACTGGCAAGGTACTATCAGCTAACTTGTGTGAGGTTTTGTGAATGACTTCAAGCTTGTATTGTTAATCTAATTTCCTCAAGGGTCACAGTGGGGCATGGAAAATCTAGTAGGGTTCCCTTTTCTTTCTTTTTCTTTCTTTTTTTTGTCAGTCATGGGACTTGAGCTCTGGGTCTGGGGACTGATCTTGAGCTCTTCAGTTCCCTACCACTTGAGTCACAGCACACTTCTGGTTTTCTGGTGGTTAATTGGAGATGAGTCTCACAGATGTTCCTGCATTGGCTGGCTTTGAACTGTGATCCTCAGATCTCAGCCTCCTGAGTAGCTAGGATTAAAGGCATGAGCCACCAGTGTCCAGAGGGTCCCTTTTCTATTTGGGAAATCTCTTTTCCACATACCTTCCCAGAGATACCTAAGAAACTACAAACAAAACTGGATTATTTTGTGGTCCTTGGGATTGAATTTAAGGTCTCACATTTACCAGGCAAGTACTCTACTATGTTACCTACACCCTCAGTCCTGTTTACTTTTGGGGTTTCTTTCTTTCTTTGTTTCCCTCAGATAGGGGTATCATGTTTTTACTCCTACTGACCTTGGACCACAGTCATTCTACCTTTGCCTCCAGAGTAGCTGGGATTATAGTCATGCATTATCATGTCTGGATTTTTTTTTAAGTATTTGTATTATAGTTTGAATTCAGGGCTTTGAGGCTCAAGGCTGGCATTCTACCCCTTGAGCCACACCTCTACTTCCTGTCTTTTGCTGGATGGTTGGATATAAGACTCAGAGGGTTTTCTGTTTGGGCTGGCTGAGAATTTGACCTTCAGATCTCAGCCTCCTAATAGCTAGTAGTACATATGTGAGCCACCAGTGTCTTTTCCTCCTCCTCCTCCTCCTCTTCTTCCTCCTCCTTCTCTCCTCCTCCTCTTCCTCCTCCTCCTCCTGCTCCTCCTCCCCTCCCCCTCTTCCTCCTCCTGTTCCTCCTCCTCCTCCTTCTCCTCCTCCTCGTCCTCCTCCTCCTCCTCATTCTTCTCCTCCTCCTCTTCCTCCTTTTTCGGTAGATTCTCACTAAATTTTGTCTTGGCTAGCCTTCCACTATGGTTCTCCTATCTCTACCTCTAGAGGAGTGAGTCAGCATAGCTGGAAAGGAAACAGAACTTTTGCCTGACTCACTGTGGTGACAAGATCAGCAGGAATTCATATCGTCTCAACCTTCTCTCAACCCTTTCTAATTCATTTCTTCCCCCTTCTAAATTCTGTGTGTGTGTGTGTGTGTGTGTGTGTGTGTGTGTGTGTGTGTGTGCATGTGTGTGCGTGTGCATTTATAATTCTGCTAGTACTAGGGCTTGGACTCAGGGCCTGGAGCTCTCATTTGGCTTTTATTGCTTAAGACTGGTACTTTACCATATCAACCACAGCTCCATTTCCAACCCTTTTTTGCCAGTCGTGGGGCTTGAATTCAGGGCCTGGGCACTGTTCCTAAGCTTCTTTTGGTCAAGGCTAGTATTCTACCACTTGAACCACAGCGCTATTTCTGGCTTTTCTGTGTATGTGGCCCTGAGGAATTGAACCCAGGGATTCAGCCATGGTAGGCAAGCACTCTACCACTAAGCCACCTTCCCAGCTCCTGTTCCCAATTCTTTGCTGATTCATTGGAGATCAGGCTCTCACAGACTTTTCTGCCTAGGCTGGCTTCAAACCGAGGTCTCTGCCTTTCTGAAGAGCTAGGATTATAGGCATGAGACACTAGCATCCAGATTCAGGCCATGGGTTTTTTGTTTTGTTTTGTTTTGTTTTGTTTTTGCTTCTGATCCAGATTGTAAACATGTCTTGGATGGATTTATATCCTGCTTAGGGCCATAGCCCACACAGTACAAAGTAGAGTTTACCTTCACTTGAGGTGAATTCTCATGGGCATTTAGTGGTGAGGATTACATAGTGTGGGCTATTATAGGACCCAGGCAGTATGTGAGAAAATGGGAAAGCGCACAGCAGAGACCTTGGCATCTCTTTGATGGCCACAGAAGGAAAGTGTGGGTTTCCTCCATCTTGACATAAGTTCCTTTTTGGATTCTCCACGTGTGAAGTTCCTCTTAAGCGATCCTTCTTTGATCTCCAACAGAACGCACTTTGTAGATCATCTCCATCCTTGACCCCCTGTGCATCTCCTTCCCACAATAGCCAGGTGTTCTTCAGAGATAATGCCATCTGCACAATATCTTTGTGTCTCCTTCATGTCCTTCAGAAGTTGGGGTGGGGAGGCTTCAATCTTAGAGACCTATAGCATCCCTGAAGGGCCTTTGTTGCTTTTCCTTGAGATAAATGTGTGCCGGTGTATCTGGGCAAAAGGGATCAAACTTTGCACAGTGATTTTCAGATCAGTTCAGCCTCCCAAGTAGCTAGGATTACAGGTGTGTATCACTGACACCTGGCTGCATTCTTTTTTTTTTTTTTTGTCAGACTTGGGGGTTGAACTCAGGACCTGGGCACTGTCCCTGCGATCCTTTTGCTCAAGGCTAGCACTCTACCACTTGAGCCACAGCCCCATATCCAGTTTTTTCTGTGTATATGATCCAGAGGAATCCAACCCATGGCTTCATGCATGCTAGGCAAGCACTCTACCACTAAGCGACATTTCTACCCTTGCATTCATGTTTAAGGATGGTTTTCTTTCTCTTGTCAGCCCTCTTGCCTTCTTGTAGTTTCCTGAGAACCTTAATTCCTTTCTCCTGAACACCAACAGTTTCTCCTCCAAGTGGAAAAGAGATGGAAAGTATTCAGAGTTTCGTAATGCTTTCTTTTGGCTCTATTTTTCTTCTATTGATTTCTTTGTAATTAAAAAGGTCATAGAAATGTGAGGGGCTGAGAAGGTGACTCAGTGGTAGAGTGCTTGCCTTGCATGCCTGAGGCCCTCAGCACCACATAAGCAAAAAGAAAAAGCCGAAAGTGGCACTGTGGCTCAAGTGTTAGAGCGCTAGCCTTGACCTGAAGAGCTGAGGGACAGCGCCCAGGCCCAGAGTACAAGCCCCACGACCGAGGCCAAAAAAGAAAAAAAGAAATGTGAGAGAAACGGTAGAAAGATGGAAGGGATCCTAATAGATGAGATGGGTGGAATATGGTGAATAATGGTGAAAGCATGTGGTTGTAGGGAATGTGGACTGACAATCATTCCTTCAACCTGAGTTTTTGGGGAAGGGAAGCCAAAGGCCCAGGGAGGGGACTTGAGTGGCCTGTGGAATTTCTGTGGGCAGGGCTCTCAGCGAACAGCACCCCTGGTGGGCAAATCCAGTGTAGCAGAGCATGTTACTTTGGGAAGCAAAGAACTGTCTGGCCTTGGGCTCCCCTCTCACCATGCAGAGATAGGAGAAATGAAACAACCGGGGGCATTTTTTAGATACAGCCGTAGAATGCATACATCTCTCTAGAGAATCAGCCTCTGTGGGAAGCTGCTGGTTTAGCTCAGAAGTGAAGGGTTGGAGAAGAAAGGAGGGAGAAAGAGCCAGGGATGTTGGTTTCTTGTTTTTAGCTCTGTTAGCGTCTTCTGTGCTACTGTTACTAAACCGTATCCTAGTAATAAACACTATCCTAGTGTTACGGTTATTAAAAAAATTAGTTCTGGCTCTAATCCTAGCTCAGGAGGCTGAGATCTGAGGTTAATTGAAAGCCAGACCAGACAGGTTACTTTTGATAAACAACTCAGAAAGCTGGAAGTAGTCTTGTAGCTCCAAGTGTATATCGCTATCCTTGAGAACAAAGAGCCTCAGGTAGCTCCCGGGTCAAGCTTCAGGATCTGTAAAAAATCAAAAAAAAATTAGAACTGGGTACTGCAATCCTAGCTACTTAGGAGACTGAAATCTGATGATTATAGTGGGAAGCCAGCTCAGATAAGAGTGTCTGTGAGACTTTTATCTCCAATTAAACACCAAAAACCTGGAAGTTGTGCTGTGGTTCAAATAATGGAGTGCTAGACTTGAGCACAAAAGGTAAGCACCCAGGCCTTGAGTTCAAGCCCTAGGACCAACACAAACACACACACACATACACACACACACACACACACACACACACACACACACAGAGCTGTGCTGGCATGAGCTCGTCAGTCTTTTCTCCTTATGAGATTTTTTTCATTAATATTTACACAATATTTTATTATTTTCATTCAGGTGAAATCTTTCCTTAACTCTCTGAGTGGAGAAGAATTAGAGGCTCTAATATTTGAATTAGAACAACTCAGAAGCATTTTCCCTAGCAGAATTTTTTGAGGAAGAGGAAGAAGAGAAAAAAGGTAATATGAAAATTCAGAATCGGAGTGGGAAGATGCAATGTATTTATTTTTACGAGAGTATTTATTATTACTAGGGTATTTATTATTACTAGGGTATTTATTATTATTATTATTATTATTACTAGATTATTTATTATTACTAGAGTAATTTGTGTGTTTGTGTGTGTGCACGCACAACACCTGTGCTGGTCCTGGGGCTTGAACTCAAGGTCTGCTTGCTGTCCCTGACCTTCTTTGCTTAAAGTTAGACCATTAAGGACTTGAGCCACACCTCTACTTCCAGCTTTTTTTTGTGTGATTAGAGATAGGAGTATCACGGAGTTTTCTTCCTACGCTGGCTTCCAACTATGATCCCCAGATCTCAGCTGCCTTAGTAGCAGTCTGACAGGGATAGCCACTGGTACCCTGCATCTCTCTCTTTTTTGCAGTAAGAATTTTCATGTAGAATTCTTTTTGCAACTTTCCCCCATCTAGGTGTTCAAACACGTCAGCCTCTTGCTTATGTCTTCTTTTTTTTTTCCCTGTCAGACTTCTCTTATCATCCCTCATACTGATATTGTTCATACACCCCTGCCAGTGATTACAGTTAAAGATTGCTCTTTTCAGAGTTTGTCCTCAGTTTGGCTGATGTTTCTTTATATCTCTGGATACTTCATCTGTGCCTCATGACTTGTGGGATCCTTAATTCCATCTTGAATTGAGGCAGAAAAGTTGGTAGTACCTAAAACGTGAGTGGCACTCTTCCCCATCCCTGCCTCCACAATTTAAAGCCTGTATCTCTTAGAAAATATGAATGTTGAAGCTGCTCATTTTTTATAGTAATTAAGTAATGTGGCAATTAGTATAAAATGTAATTTCTGGACAAATGAATCTTAAGGGTTGTTTAATTTTAACATTTAATTAGATATATTTCTAAGACATATTCTCTGCTAATTGGCTATTTTAAGAAAGTGGAATCCAATGAACTAAGTTTTGTCTTTTTTTTTAAAGCTGGTCCTAGGATTTGAACTCAGGGCTTGGATGTTGCCCTAAGCTTTTTTGCTCATGGGTAGTGCTCTACCACTTGAACCACTGCACCACTTCTGGCTTCTTCTGAGTAGTTTATTGGAGATAAGAGTCTCACAGACTTTTCTGCCTGGACTGGCTTTGACCCATGATCCTTAGATCTTAATTTCCTCAGTAGCTAGGATTACAAGCATGAGCCACCAGTGCCTAGCCCATTTGTAGTGTTTAAATGAACTATTTACTTTGCCATGAAATGACATTTTCACTCTGAAGTATACAAGTGGTCATAGAGACTAGAATTTTATTTGGTGAACATTTCTTAAAAGTGAATGAAATGAGCCTTTACAACGAGAAAAGCAACGATGTATGAGTCATGATACACATTCAAACTAAGTTTCAATTTTGTAGAATGTATTTATTGCTCTGTTGAGCTTTGTAGCTTCCCAGTGCTGTTTACAGTCTATGCTGATGAAATCTGTGTTGATAATAACAGCTATATTCATTGATTTCAGGACAGTTGGTCAGCATTTGGAAGATTTGTGTGACTCAGTGTGAGTATTTTCCCATTATTTAATGTGTGATGTTAGCAAATCATGTACAGGCAAAAGAAAAGAAAAGACTAACTGATTTTAATTTAATACATCCAAGCAGAAAATCTTATGGTATAGCTTCAGGCTAATTGCTATGTATCTCATTACAACTAAATTTTAAGAGATGACCACTAGTTGAGTTTTAGTGTAATATTAAGGAGTATGCCAGCATTAGCTTTATTGATAATCTGAGAAGGCAACTAAAATACTTCTTCCTTTTCTAACTAAGTGACTTTGTAAGGTAGTTTTCCTGCATATACTTGAAACAACATAACCCAACAGACAGTATAAAAGCAGATGAGAGAATACAGGTGTCTTTCATTAGGCTAAAGGATGAAGAGATTTATTAAAGATGTAAAACAATGGGACTATTCTGCTGAAATTTTACCTTTTTTGGAAAATACAGTGTTTTTCAATAAGCGTATATTAATAAGTAGTGTTTCTTTTCTTTCTTTTTCTTTCTTTTTGGTGAGTTGTGGGGAGTAAACTCTGGGCTTGGGTGCTGACCCTCAGCTCTTAAGCTCAGTGCTAGTATTCTACCACTTGAGCCACAGCACCACTTACAACTTTTTCTGCTTATGTGGTGCTCAGTAATTGAACTCAAGGCCTCATGCATACAAGACAAACACTCTACCACTGAGCCACCTTCCCATCCCCAGTGTTTTTGTTCTTAAGTTTACAAAACTACCATAAGCACTTGAGTTCTAAATTTTCTTTTGTTTGGGTTGTGAAACTAGGACTCAATACCTGATGCTTTGTTCATTAGCTGAGTTCTACTTTTTAACATATCTGTCTGTTTCTCTCGTGTGTGTGCGTGTACATGCTAATGCATGTGTATCCCCTATTTTTTATTTAATTTATTTATTTTTGTGCCAGTCCTGGGGCTTGAATTCAGCACTTAGGCATTGATCCGGAGCTGCAGTCTACCACTTGAGTTATAGTTGTACTTCTGGGTTTGTTTTGTTTTGTTTTCTGAGTGGTTTATTGGAGATAAGAATCTCATTGACTTTCCTGCTCCAGCTACCTTTTAATAGCAATCTATAGATCTCAGTCTCCTGAGTGTGTAGCCAGGATTACTGGTGAGAGCCACCAGTTCCTGGCTCTACTTACATTTTTTTTTTTGTCGGTTGCGGGGCCTAAACTCTGGGTCTGGGCACTGTCCCTCAGCTCTTCAGCTCAAGGCTAGCGCTCTCTCACTTGAGCCACAGTGCCACCTCTGGCTTTTTCTACTTATGTGGTGCCGAGGAATCGAACACAGGACCTCATGCATGCAAGGCAAGCACTCTACCACTGAGCCACCTTACCTTTTTAATTAGCTCTTTGGGAGCTCTCAAAATTTAAGAGTATTAAGAGTCCTGAGACGAGCATGTTTGAGAGCTGCCAGATTAAAATTTTCCAAATGTCAGTGCTTTTAAAGATGGCTCTCTGTTTTACTTCTTTGAACTGTCAGTGTGCTTGCCACTGATATCTCTAAACCTCATTTGATTTTTTTCTATTTCTCATCAACTGTAAAATAACTAGTCTTCAAGTTTTCTACAAAGCAAATATTTCTCAGTGAGAAACTTTTCTTACTCCTTTAGTATGGATTTTATGCAGACTGGGACATTTTCTTTTTTGTTTGTTGTCTTCAGCATCGTGTTTAAGAAGTCATACTAGACAATTGTATAACATCTTACTAATAAATGATTCCTTAGTCTATGTAAAAGCTTGATTCCTGATTAGAAAATGTTTTCTGACCAGGTACTGGTGGCTCACACCTGTAAACCTAGATACTCAGGAAACTGAGACCCCGGATCTGGGTTTAAAGCCAGCTCACCAGCAAAGTCTGTGAGACTCTGATCCTCAGGTAACTACCAAAAGCCCAAAGTGGAGCTGTAGCTCAAGTGATAGAGTGTTAGATTTGAGCTGAAGAAGCACAGGGACAGCACCCACACCCTGAGTTCATGCCCTAGGACTTGCACAAAAAAAGAAAAAAAGATTTTTTGAACATAAGTTCTTAATGTTCTTCTGAAGTATTGAGATGGCATTTAACTATGATGGGCTTTGGAATTATCCACTGAGTCAAAATAAAGATCTGTCTTTTACTAAAGCCATGTGACCTGTGATACTGAGCTCTTTTCTCATCTGTAAGGTAACCCAATCTAATTCCTTACAGGTTGTTAAAATAAGTACTAAATGAAATACTTTATTCAGAGGCTGGGAAGGTGTCTCAGTGGTAGAGTGCTTGCCTTGCATGCATGAGGCCTTGGGTTCGATTCCTCAGTACCACATAAGCAGAAAAAGCCAGAAGTGGCACTGTGGCTCAAGTGGTAGAGCACTAGCCTTGAGCTGAAGAGCTGAAGAGCTGAGGGACAGTGCCCAGGCCCAGAGTTCAGACCCCGAGACTGGCAAAAACAAAACAAAACAAAACAAAAATGAAATAATGTATTCAATAAGTGGCATAATAGTCATAAGCAAGGGATGGTAATTATTTTAATGATTCCAAAGATATAATAGATTAAAAAATCTGCTTTTTAGAAGTCTTAACTTAGGAAACACATAAAGCCATTGTGATGTGTTTAGATAGTTGCATTCTTTCTAATTAGTCCTCAATATGACAGTTGTGTTATTTATAAACTTTTTTGTGCAATTAACTGCATTTGTTCATGTAATCAGCATCTGTTTGGTGTAGGAATGGGAATCCTGAACTTTAAATACCATTCAGAGGACTCTGAGGGATTTTCTAAACAGTTGGATTTTTGTCTAATATATTCACCAGAAATGACTCTGAAAAGTGACTCCTGCCCAACTCCTCTCACTCTGTGCCAGCCCTCCTCAGTGATATTTGTTGAGAATTCAGCAGTGATGTTGGCATTTAATGATATCTCAATGAAGTACTGAAAAAATGGATGTAGCTGACAGGGGATAAATGTAGGAACCTGCTGTTGCGGTAGTGTTGGTCATCTTTTTCTATCAGCATTTTTGGTCATTGCCATCCCTTTGCCTAAGAATATGTCTTCCGATTTTGGGAGAGTCCTTCCTTTTTCCAAAGTCCCTCCAAAGCCCACACTTTATTCCTTTATTTATTTATTTCGTTATTGTTGTTTTTGGTGCCAGGACCACAGCTTGAACTCAGCTGATGTCTTACTAATCTGAACCACGACACTAGTCTGTCTTTTTCTTGCTAAGTGGAGATAGATCTAAACAGAATTTTCTGCCTGGCTGGCTTTAAACGTCCATCCTCCAGGTCTCAGCCTCCTGAGTAGCTGATTATAGTCGTGAGCCACCAGCACCATCCTATATACTTTCGATGCAACTTCTCATCTCAATGCCAGTCACCAAATGCAAAGCCTCAGGCAAGTACTCTACCATGGAGTTACACCCCTAGCCTAATACTGGGCCACAATCCTGCCCAATATATACTTAATTGTGTGGAAAGTATTTGGTAGTGATCTTCCACCATTGTTTTACTTTGTTATGATGGTACTGGGGTTTGAGCTCAGCTCACTCAAACTTAGTAAGCAGACACTCTACCACTGAGCCATGCCTTGGGCCCTGCTTTCCCTTTACTATTTTCAGGGAGAGTATGGTTTCCTGCCTGGATGCATGCCTGAACTACAATTACCGATTTCATCTTCCTGTCATTGTTAGGATCACAGACACTTGCCACTGTGTCCAGCCTCTCTGTTGAGATGGAATCTCCTAAAATTTTCTGCCCAGGCTGGGCTGGAACTGAGATCCTCTTAATTTTGGACTCTCACATTAGTGTAGGAGGATGAGCACATACTAATATAACAGGCTATGGCTGAGAAGGGATCTCACAAACTGTGCTGCCAAGGCTGACCTCAAATTATAATCCTCCATTCTCAACCTCTCAAATAGCTAGGTTTACAGGCATGAGCCACAGCAGTGACCTGCCTCATTTTGTTCACAACACTTACCAAAAAATAAGTTTATTAACACTCAAACATAATACATTGTATATCTGAACATTGTAAATTAAATGTATATATTAGAATATTATTTACATTCTAAGTACACACTAATTTTTTAGAACAGAATGAGATAAATATAAGTGAAAAAAATTCTGCATGCTATTGGATCATTTTGTCAATATTTTGTGATATAGGTATGTCATTATATTTTCAGATTAATTTCTTGCACCCAGTAGGATTTAGTTGGATGACAACCTACGAGTCAGGTTTTAGATTTTTATTCATATTAGGATATAGTTAAATGTTGTTTAAATGAGTTACATTGGTAAGGATGGTATTAATGAGATCAGCTTCACAATCCATCTTATAATTGGGATTGCTAAGTCATTTTAATTCTTTCTCTTAAATGCCAAGGGAGAGGCACAAATGAGCTATGATACATTCTTCCCGCCAATCCCGGGAAATTTTGGGGACAATGGTCAGATAAAGCAGTAACAATTTGCCCTTTAAGCTATAGACTGCTGATTAAAAAATATATAGATTCCAAAGGCTAAAACCTTAGGCTGGTCTCAAAGTGAGTGAATGGATAGGATTTATTTGTGTAAAGAGAGAAGGAATATTTCCTGACAGTATGTTTGGCTGTCTTGATTATAGTTTGCTCTTGACTTACCCATATGTTTGCATGTTTCTTCAGTGAGGTGTTCTGTTTTCCCATCATCAAGATAACATTTTCCTTAGCACCCTTCCAACATTAATCCTTTCTCCCGCTGATTTAAACATCACCTTGCTCACTTGGATCATGGATTATTCCCTCACTTTTACTTCCTTTTTTGTTCCTAGATTAGTGCTGATCAGTTCTCTACTCAGCCACTAAAATTATCTTCCTTTGATTTAAATTTGATCATACTTGTCTCTGTTCTAAAAATCATTCAGTGGTTCCTCATCTCTTCGTTAGAATCTTTGAAATCTTACTAGGGTGTAAAGGCCCAGTCTTTGCTGGATCCTACTTTGTTGCTTTTTTCCTTTGTTTACATTAAATGCTGTGATCATACTAAACTTCCTGCTATGCTTTCACCCCCTAATCTTGGCACTCATTTTCTCTGCCTGAAACTCTTCCCATAACTTGAATTCCATTTTTAAATTCTTTTTCTTTTCTTTTTTTTCTGGTCCTGGGGCTTGAACTCAGGGCCTGGGTTCTGTTCCTGAGCCTCTTTGTGCTGAAGGCTAGTGCTCTACCATTTGTGCCACAGGGTCACTTCTGTCTATTTCTGTTTGTGTGGTACTGAGGAATCAAACCCAGGGATTCATGCATGCTAGGCTCTACTACTAAGCCACATTCCCAGCCCTGAATTCCATTTACTTTATACAGTATCTGCTTCATACTCTCCATTCATTCTTCTGTAATGTGACGCAAAGAGCATTGAGAGTGGAGGCCAAGGTTTAACTCCTAACCTTTGCTAAGAAATCTTGTGGAAATTATTGACCTCTTCCAGCCTTCATTATCTTTATTGCCAACGTGTGATAATGCCCACCTCTCTTATAATCCCATTAAGAACATCTATCGACATACTATACACAAAACAATTCTATAAGCATGTCAGCCAAAGATGTTTGGTGTGGCAACGTGGGTGATGACAACAAGAATGATCCCAAGGAAGCATTTAGCTTCACTGCTCAGGTGACCTTCCTGAACCATCCAGGCCAAATCAGTGCTAACTATGCCTCTGTCCTGGATTGTCATTCAGCTTAAATTGCTTGCAAGTTTACTGAGTGGAAAGAGAAACTTGAACAGAGATCTTGTAAGAAGTTGGAAGCTAGTCCTAAATTCCTGAAGTCTAGTGATGCTGTCATGGTTCATATGGTTCCAGCAAGCCTTGTGTATGTGGAGAGCTTCTCTGACTATCCTCCTTTGGGTCATCTTGCTGTTTGTGATAGGAGACAGTTGCTGTGTGGCATCAAAGCTGTGGACAAGAAGTCTGCTGGAGCTGGCAAGGCCACAAAGTCTGCCCAGAAATCTCAGAAGGCCGAGTGATTATTATTATCCCTAACGCCTATAGCTTCAGCTTAACCAGTGGTGGAAGAAAAGTCTCAGAAATGTTTGTCTTAATTGGACATTTAAGTTTAATAGTAAAAGACTGG
This sequence comes from Dipodomys merriami, assembly GCF_024711535.1. NCBI lineage: Eukaryota > Metazoa > Chordata > Mammalia > Rodentia > Heteromyidae > Dipodomys > Dipodomys merriami. The sequence continues at coordinate 1,048,830 of NW_027205037.1, read as the reverse complement.
ATAATGATAACAATGCATCATAAAAACTTGAGAAGGAAAGGAAAAAATTCTATAAGCACTCATATTCCATGCTCATTAAATTGTTATGCATACTTCTGCTGCATTCACTCCTCTTCCTTCTCACCTTTCTTGTGATCCTCAGCAGTTTTTCTGGAATGTTTTTCATGTAAAACTTTATTTTTTTTCATGGGATGAAGATTTTTCTGAAGAGATAACAGATGTTTTTACCAACACATCTCCTGCAAACCAGACAAACTGGCCAGGGTAAGTTATTACTTCTTGGTGATTGTGATTCATTTGTGACACTTCAGTGAATAAAAACTGAGATAGTAACCATTTACGATATGGAAGTAAGAGCGAAAGCCTTGCTCTTTGTTGGTGACTTGTGAGCTATGTGCATATCCAAGGTCAGAGTGGGCAGGGAGGTTCTATATCCAGAGAAATATTTAATACAACATATATCCCATTGCCTGCTCATGCACAGGACATGGGATGCTTTTTCCTTTTATCCCTATCTTTCCCAGGCTCAGGAGACATTCTGTAAACCAGTACGCCCCAGGCACACAATGCTCTCTGGACAGAGGGAACTGATATAATCAAGATGTCCTGTTTGCTCCTAAGTCGTAGGGTAAGGACCTTAATACTTGATCTTTTTGGTTGTTGTTGTTATTAGAAAATAAATTTTGTTATGGAATGTCTTGGGTAAAAGAAAGACATTCCTCAAGCAACAAAGTAGCAGAAAGTTCCAGGCCAGCCTGTGCTAGTAGGGTTATAACTCAAAAAGAAAAAAGAAACATAAAGAAATACATGTTTAAAATCTACTGAATGTAAGAAAAAGAGTACAGTTTCCTGTGAGTATATAATGTCAGAGAGTTTCCTGGAAACAGTAGCCTCTAAAATGGGATGATTTTTTTCTTTATAGGGAAATAGTAATAACATTTATTATTATAACCACAATTCAGTGACATTCAGTACATTTCCAGTATTGTAGAACCATCACCTTTATCTTATCCCAAACATATCCATCACCCTCGACAGAAATTTTGGGCCATTAAACCATTCATGCCTCTTGCCTTACCTCAACCCACAGTAGCCCTGAGTTATTTTCTGTGTCTGTGAACTTTCTTACTCTTGGTACTTTATTGTTGTAGTCTGAATGTTTGGATTTCCATAATTTTTCATATGGTAACACTTGATCTTTTATTCTTATCCCCTAATGTTTGCTTTCTCCATGAAACCCTCTCAGAACACTCCTCGGGAACTCATCTTCTGCAGTTCAAGTGCATCTCTTCTCTATTCAATCTAGTATTGTTTAAAAATGGTCAAATTTAAGAAAAGTCATAAAAAGAATATAAACAGTATTTGTGTGCTTTTTATGAAAATTCACTATAGTTAACATTTTCCTTCTTTTGCTTAATCACTTATTTGTGTGTATGTTCTCTTTGTGGACATACATTTGAGATTAACTTGTATATATCATAGTCCTCTATTCCTACATATTTTAATCTTGCTCTCCTCAGGATAAAAATGTCCCGTTATTACATAGCCACAGTAGTTACCGGCTTCAGTAAATTAATCACAATGCCATACTTTTGCTTAATCTTTGTCTATATTTCAGTCTTGACAATTGGCTCAATTCTGCCCTCTCATTTTTTTCTCCAGTACTAATACCAGTACATGATCATGAATTATATATAGTTGTGTATACTTGATCTCCTATACTCTATAATAATTCTCTGCTTTTCCTTTATAACATTACTATTTTTAACAACACAAGCACCTGCTTCCATTTAGTAGCTAGGATGAGAGGTATGAGTGACTGCTGACTAGCAAATGTAGAGTTCTTGAGGGTTAAATTGTGTTATTTGTTTTTGTTTTTGTTTTTTACAAAGTATGAGGCTCATTGTAAAAATTGCTCAGTGTTGATGACCCTATATAAACTAGCTTATTATCCCAAATATACATGTAGATGTTCAATAAGCAGATATGTCTCTATATTTTTATACTAGGTAATTTGCTAGGTGCTAGGGAAGTAATGATGAGGACATAGAAAAATCACAAGAATAAAAGAAATCATGTTAATAAATATTTTTGAGGTCAATAATTCTCAATGTGGTCCCTATGTGGCAATTCTCAGAAGGCAGTTTTCAAATAATTGAAATTTTTGGCATAGAGATACAGGGTATAGCAGGGGCATTGGCCTGGTTGTCTGCACACTAAGGATGTAGGGAAATGTGCACTGGAGCATGTGGTTCTGGGAATAATTTTTTAATACTTTTGTTTACATTTTTAACCTTTTTTCTCCAGGCTAGCAGGCTTCATACCTTGAGCCACAGCTTAATTACTCACTTTCTTTTTTCTTTGTTCCTTTTTGCCGACCTTGGGGCTTGAACTCTTCTGCCTGGGCCCTGTCCCTGAGCTTCTTTTGCTCAAGGCTAACACTCTACCACTTCAAACACAGCAGCACTTCCAGCTTTTTCTGAGTAGTCTATTATGTTTCTCGGACTTTCCTTCCTTGCATCAAACTGTGATTCACAGAACTCAGCCTCCTGAGTATGAGTAGCTAGGATTACTGGTGTGACCCTTTGGCACCTGGCTAGGTTTTTCTTATGTTTTGGTTCTGGGCCTAGGGCTTGAACACATGGCCTGGTCAGTGTTGTTTAGTTTTTGTTTTTGATTTAAAGCTGATAGTCTATTTGAGCCAAAGCTCACTTTCTGCCTTTTTGTTTATGTTTTTATTCTTTGTGTTAATCCCAGGGCTTCAAAGTGGCCTGGCCAGTCTCCAGTCTCCATGCTTTCTCCCCCTCCACCCCCCCCAAGTTAGCAGGCACTACATCTTTAGCCAATGCACAACTCTTCCTTGTTATTTTTGGTTGTTGTTTTTATTTCTTTGTATTTGGCTTTTATTTATTTATTTATTTTGGCTGGTCATGGGGCTTGAACTCTGGGCCTGGGTGCTATCCCTCAGCATTTCAGCTCCACGTCCTCTACCATTTGAGCCACAACACCACTTGCAGCTTTTTTTTCTGCTTATGTGATGCTGAGAAATCGAACCGGGGCCTCATGCATCCAAAGCAAGCAAGCCCTCTACCACTGAGCCACCTTCCCAGCCCTGGTTTTCATTTTTTTATGGTGATCCTAGGGCTTGACCTGCCAGTCTTCTTGAGGTGTTGGGCTTTTTCCCCCTCTAGGATGGAAGTTTTACAAGTTGAGCCATAGCTCATCCTTTTTTTTTTTTTTTTTGGTGGTTAATATTGTAAGGTCCTCTCCTGGATGGCGAGCAGACTCCACCCTCCTCACAGCAAAGTCTCCATCCAGTAACTGCATTACCTAGGCAACTGGGACACCTGGAAGAAGTCACATTTGCATCCACTGAGGTCATATCTGAATTTGATGTGGCCACACCTTTCTCTGCACGTACCCTAGGTAAGGCCTAGCCCGGTCCCAGACACTCTCTCTCTGCTCTCTCTCTGCTCTCTCTGCTCTCTCTGCTCTTTTCTAGCTCTTTCCTCTCTCTTTCCTCTCTTTCCCAGCTCTCTCTCATTCGAAGGCCTTTCCCAGACATGTGGAGTGCCAACCTTGCCTGGTCCCAGCAGGTCTACTGAATAAAACTACCCTTTACCTGAATAGCACGTGCATGGTGCTGTTCTTACTCGGCTATCTCTTTTTTTAAAACCTAACAAGTGAGGTAAGTGTCCTATGGCTCTAACGACTCAGGAGGCTGAGATCTGAGGACCTCAGTTGGAAGCCAGCCCAGACAGAAAAGTCCTTGTGAGACTCTTATGTCCAATTAAGCACTCAAAACCCAGAAGTGGCGCTATGGCACAAATGGTAGAGCACAAGGCTTGAGTACAAAGAGGCTCAGGGACAGCACAAAAGTCCTGAGTTCAAGCCCCACAACAGTCAAAAAATACAGAAAGGAAAAAAGTACTACAGGAAGCCAAGATGACTATCCAGACAGCTTGGTATTGGCATAAGAACAGACATCAGGACCAATGGAATAGAATTGAAAACCCAGAAATGAACCTACAGACCTATAGAAATCTAATCTTCGATAAGGGAGCTAAAACAATAGAATGGAAGAAAGACAGCCTCTTCAGTAAATGGTGCTGGTAAAATTGGTTAACTACTTGTAGAAAACTAAAGCTAGATCCTTATATATCACCTTGCACCAGAATCAACTCCAAATGGATCAAAGACCTCGAAGTCAAAGTACACACTTTGAAAACATTACAGGATGGAATAGGAGAAACCCTAGGTCTCCTTGGCTCAGGCCAAAATTTTCTGAATAGAGACCCGGAAACACAACAAATCAAAGAAAGGTGGGACAAATGGGATTGCATGAAGTTGCAGAGCTTCTGCATGGCAAAGGACGTAGCTAGCAAGATCAATAGAAAGCCCACGGATTGGGAGAAGATCTTCACTAGCCATACAACAGACAAGGGTCTCATATCTAAAATATACTTGGAACTCAAAAAATTAAACCACCCAACAACAAATCCTCAAAGAAACAACTGCCCAATAAATAAGTGGGCTAAAGACTTAAAGAGAAACTTCTCTGAAGAAGAAAGAAGGATGGCCAATAGACACATGAAGAAATGCTCAACCTCCCTAGCCATAAAAGAAATGCAAATCAAAACAACATTGAGATACAACCTCACTCTAGTTAGAATGGTTAAAATCAAGATCTCTAACAACAACAGATGCTGGAGGGGATGTGGACAGAAGGAAAACTTACTTCATTGTTGGTGGGAATGTAAACTTGTTCAACCACTTTGGAAAGCAGTATGGAGGTTCCTCAAAAGACTTCACATAGAGCTCCCCTATGACCCAGCAATCCCATTTTTGGGCATTTATCCAAATGTTTACAAACAAGACCACACTAAAGCTACTAGTACAACTATGTTTATTGCAGCATTATTTACCATAGCTAAGATATGGAACCAACCCAGATGCCCCTCAGTAGATGAATGGATCAAGAAAATGTGGTATATATACACAATGGAATTCTATGCCTCCATCAGAAAGAATGACATTGTCCCATTTGTTAGGAAATGGAAAAACTTGGAAAAAATTATATTAAGTGAAGTAAGCCAGGCCCAAAGGAACATAGGTCCCATGGTTTCCCTTATTTGCAATATCAAGTATATGTATGAGTCAAGCGGAAAAGGTCAGATAATGCGATGTTAGGAAAATGAATCCTTAGATATGTATTCATATGTTTTTTTTTCCTTTCATGCATTTGTTTCTAACACATTTATAAGATTATCTCTTTGTAGCTTTGTATGTCCCTCCCCCACAGTATAACCCTGCTTTTACTATATTTGATGTCAGTATAACTTGTGTAGGAGATGGGAAAAAACAAGTCGTTTAAGGATAGAGGTAGACCTGTTGCAACAATGAGAAGTACAAATTGTCATGTCGAAAACGAGCTTTACAATGTTGTTGGGGGCCTAGCGGGGAGGATTGGGTGGGCAGATGGGGGGGAGGCTGGGAAGGGATGTGAAGGGTAAAGAAAGGAGGAGGCTGCAATGCGTGATAAGAAATGTACACATTAACCTGCCCATGTAATTGTAACCCCTCTGTACAGTGTGTTCACAAAAAATAAAAATAAAATAAAATAAATAAATAAGGGAAAAAAAAGAAAGTTGAGAGCCAAGGTTCAAAGCCATTCTAGGCATGAAAATCAATGAGACGTTTTTCACCAATTAACCAGCAACAGGTAGGAAGCAGTAGAGCTCTACCCTTGAGTAAAACTCAAGTTTTAGCCCAGGAGTAGCATAAATGAAAAGAATTCTCATTTACTTTCCTGCTCAGGCTGGATTCAAACCACAAATGCTCAGATTTCAGCTATTTGAGCAGGTAGGATTATAGGTGTGAACCATATTTTTAAAATCTTGAATTGGCTCTAATATTTTTGTCCTTCTTTTCATTAATTTATTATTCTTTTTCACTTTTTCATAATTTTGGGTCATCCAGCTTATTATTAGGGCTGGCCACTGTTTCTGAGGTTTTTGTTTTGAAGTTTTTTTTGTGGATTTTTGTCCCAACCTGCAGGACCTCAATGAGGGCGATGAACCTAAGCGAGAAGGAATGAAGGGACAAGAGACATGAAGAATGACAGCAAGACAGGGATTCTGATCAAGCTGCAAATTTTTATTTTTCACACAGGGGTATTTATATGCTTGGAATAAGGAAGCTTTTAAATTGGCCATTAAGGAAGCTTTTTCATTGGCCATAGCAGCTGCAGGATGTTTGCATAGGGCAGGGTGAAAGGGTGGTCATTAGCAGTTGCAGGATGTTTGCATAAGGCAGGATGAAAGGGTCGGATTTCTGAGAGTGGTTCTGTAAACTCAGCCACAAGATGTTCCAGTGAGATAGCCAAGCCTATCTTCATGTTGAGAGACTCCTTTTGGATCTCAACAGATTTTTTTTTTTTGAGCTTGTTATAGTACTTGAACTCCAGGCCTGGTCATTATTCCTAATTTTTTTCTCAAGACTAGTAGGCTTACCACCTCAAGACAGCTCAAATTGTGGCTCTTTATGTATTTTTCTTTCTTTCTGCATTTATTTTGGGTGATGCTCTTATGGTTTGTACTCAGGACTTGGGCATTTTTGCTGAGTTTTTGTTGTTGCTGTATTTTTTTTTTCTTCATTGCTTGTCCTAGGGCTTGAACATAGGGCCTTAGATTTTGCTAGTCATAAAATCAGGGCAGAGCCACTGTGTCTGAGGTTTTTCCCTTTTCTTTCTCAAGACTAGCAGTCTCTATGGCTTGAGCCACAGATAAAGTTCTGGCTTTATTTATTTATTTATTTTCATTTTTGTTGCTAGGGCTTCAACTCACGACATGGCCACTCTCCTGAGGCTTGAAGTCAGGGCAGGGCCATTGTGAATGAAGCATTTTTTGTATTGTTTATTCTCAAGGTTAGCATACTTTAACAGCTTGAGCAACAGCTGCATGAATGGCTTTGTTTATATAATGTTCTCTACCACTCCCACCAGGCAAAAGTTGTAAAGTTCATTTTTTGAAATAATTTCTTGTACATCTCATTGTTGCAATAGGTCTAGCTGTATCCCTATTTAAACAATTTGTTTTTTCCCTTCACCTTCACAAATTACCCCAACATCAAATACAGTGAAAATGTGGGAGTTATTTATTTATTTGGTTCTGGTCCTAGGGCTGGAACACAGGGAGTGGTGACTCTTCCTAAACCTGAAATCAGGGCAAGGTCACTGTGCTGGAGTCTCTCTCCCGTGTCCTGAGCAAGGCTGGCAGGCTCCAAAACTTAAGCCACATTTCAACATCTGGCTTTGTAAAACAAATTTGGTGATTCATAAGGGGTAAGTTTCTTATGGAGGAGCTGGGAAGTGGCTCAGTGGTAAAGTACTTGCCTTGAGCTGAAGAGCTAAGGGACACCATCCAGAGCTGGAGTTCAGGCCCCACAACCCACAAAAAAGAAAAAAGAAAAGAAAAAAAAAAGCTGAGTGCCAGTGGCTTACACCTGTAATCCTAGCTACTCAGGAGGGTGAGATCTGAGGATTGCAGTTCAAAGCCAGACTGGGAAGGAAAGTCCATGAGACAATTATCTCCACTAAATCACCAGAAAACCAGAAGTGGCCCTGTGGCTCAAGTGGTAGAGCACTAGCCTTGAGCTGAAGAGCTTAGGGACAGTGTGCACACCGAGTTCAAGCCCCATGACCAACCAAAAAAAAAGAAAGATTCTCATGGGAAGACAGGGACATTAGCCAGGTTCTAAAATCAGAGGATGGTGATTCGAAGCCAGCCAGGGCAGGAAAGTTTTTGAGACTCTCATCTCCAATTAATCACCAAGAGCTTGGAAGTAGAATAGTTCTAGTCTTGTGCAAAACAGCACAAGTTCAGGCCCCAGGACTAGCACACATAAAACCTAGTGTCATGGAGCTTCCTGCCCAGGTTGACTATGAACCACAATCCTAAAATTTCAGCTTCCAAAGTAGCTAGGATTATAGGCATGAGCCACTACTTAAAAATATTTCATTGACTTCTCTCTTCTTCTTTTGCCTTCTTATTATATTGTTCATTTCGTGTGTGTGTGTGTGTGTGTGTGTGTGTGTGTGTGTGTGTGTGTGTGTGTGTGTGTCCTGGTGCTGGTTCTAGACCTTGAACTCTGGAGCCTAGCCACAGTCTCTGAATTTGTTTTACTTTTATTTTTAATGCTGTTTCTAGGCTTTGTATTCAGGGCCTAGTCCCTGTCCCTGAGTCATTCTTTTGTTGCTGGTGGTGGTGGTCCTAGGGCTTGAACATAGGGCCTGGTCACTTCCTGGGTTTGAAACCAGGGCAGGTCCACTGTGTATGAGGGTTTTTGTTGTTCGTTTTCCCTCAAAGCAAGCAGTCTCTGTGGCTTGAGCCACACAGATCAACTTCTGGCTTCTTTTACTTTTTGGCAGGTCATGGAAGATAAAAATCTCATAGAATATAAGAGTACTGTATCAGCAACTGAAATCTGAGGATTGGGGTTGAAAGCCCGGGCAGGTAAGTCCGTAAAACTTATCTCCATTTCATCCCCCAAAGAAAGGAAGTGGTAGAATGCTACCTTTAAGAAAAAAGAATTTCTATTTCCAGCTCTGGGTTCAAGACCCCTACCTGATACATACTCACAAACTCCTAAGGGACTTTTCTGCCTGGGATGCCTTGGAACCCAGATCTTCAAATTCTGTCTTTTGTGTAGCTTGAGCTCCAGGTGTAAACCACCAATTCTCTTGGCTTTTGTGCTCATCTTCCACTCTGATTTTTATTTGTGTTTTGTATTTAATTGATTAATTATTAGTAGTCCTACCCTATGTATCTGGGCCTGGTCACTGTTATTTTGCTTTTTCATTCAAGGCTGTTGCTTTACCACTTGAACCACAGCTCTACTTCTGGCATTTTTGCTGGTTAGTTGGAGATTAGAGCCTCATGGAATTTCCTGCCCAGGTGGGCTTTTAACCACCATCCTGAGATTTCATGCTCCTAACTGGGATTACATGTCAGCCACCAAAAAGTGCCTGGCTCACTCAATTTTAATATTCTTTTTTTTGTGGTTGGTCATGGGGCTTGAACTCTGGGTCTGAGCTCTATCCCTCAGCTCTTCAGTTCAAGGCTAGCGCTCGACCACTTGAGCCACAGAGCCACTTCCGGCTTTTGTCTTTTTTGCTATATGGTGCTGAGGAATCAAACCCAGGGCCTCATGCATGCAAGGCAAGAGCTCTACCACTGAGCCAACTTCCCAGCCCTCAATTTTAATATTCTTAATAGGCTCTTACAGTCTTTTTATTCACATGATGATGATGATGATGATGATGATGATGATGATGATGATGATGATGATGATGATAATGATGATGATGTGCTGGTCATAGGTTTGAAATCAGGGCATGGGTGCTGTCCATGATCTTCCAGTTGAGCCTCAGCTCAAGTCCTGGACTTTTCTTTATTTCTTTTTGCTTCTTTCTTGGTGGTTAATTTGAGAGAATTGTCTCATAAAAAACCTTGGCACTACTCAGAAGGTTGAAATCTGAGGATTGTGGGTTCAAGCCAGTCCTGACAAGAAAGTCCCAAACACCCTTTTCTTTTTCTTTTTGTTGTTGTTGTTGTAATGACAAAGGTGAGGTGCAGTGGAGTTGCAGTTTCATTAACAGGTAAAAAGGATGTTTGTTTTTGAGCAATAGCCTCCCAAAGTACACTGCCTCCTGACTAGGGATGGTCCACTGATGGTTAGAATGACTTGTCTTCCTTCTATGACCCTATTACCCTGGTAACCGATTGTTTACAAAGATGTGATCCTGACACCTTAGCAACATGAGAAGGGACAATATCATTCCTAGGTTGGGATGAAAACCAAGTGGATCCCCCCATTTGGTGTGCTGCCTCGCTCTGGGGGGCCAGGATGATAGTGCACCCTTCTGTGAAGAAGGAAAATGACTTGAACAATTCTGTACTCTTTGTTCATTTCTGACAGATGAGGGCTGTGGATATATTCATGGACTCATCTAGGGACAAGCAGGGAATTTTCTAGGATCTCCACTGTGTCTAGGAAGGAAGGGCCTCAGGTTTTGCTGCAGAGAGATGCATCCTACAATGCGGTTGCAGCAGCCCTGGCTTGCTCCAATGCCAGTGATTTCCCAGATCAGCAATATACCTGGACCCAGGAAATGTCACCTTATGCAGATGAAATAACTCTCAGGACATCTGTCCTGATGACCATGGAAGCCTATGCCAGTGCAAGCGATGGTGACACAATTCTGCTCATGTGGCTGGGAGTATGGAAGTGGCACAGGTGTGGATTTGAGGTGTTGGGTAGCACACGTGGTGTATGCTTTCTGCTCTGCCCACCACATGACTAAAGGCAATGCTGGATTCTGTCTGAATTTAACTGGGGTCTGAGAGACTGTGGATTTTCTGGGATGCCAAAGCTCCCAGGGGGACATAGGTTGAGCTGGACTAGGTGAAAGGGAGTGAAGGAAACCTCCAGAAAAAAGGAAGTCTTGATTCTCTTTAAAAGTTCCTTTAACGCTTAAATTTTAATGAAAATGGGAAATAAATGGAAAAAGTGATTCTAGATCTCAGTTTCCTGAATAGCTAGCATTACAGGTGTGACACTAGTACCCAACTCACCCTTTTGTATCTATTGAGTTTATTAGGTTCTAGACACTGTAGCAAGGAAAAAAAGAAAAGCTTTGTTTCGAAGGTCTATGCCTTTGTGTGTGGGGTTGGGGGAGGGTAGGGAATGTATACACATAAATATGTTTAAATATATGATGGAAAAAATATATTGAGTGATGTGCTAGGGAGGAATGTTAGCAATTTGCAGTGATGTATGAGTTCAGAAAAGCCTCATGCGGTAAAGTGACTTAGAAGAGATCAAAGCAACTCATCCAGGCCCCAGAATCAGGTAGAGTCATGAGCTCGAAGTATGAGCACCTACACCTGGGTCCCCTCCCATTTCTGGAGTTCCCTCCATACAACTGGCCCCTCCCTCTCTCTGCCCAGACCCACCTGGACTCCCATCTACCTCACTTCCTTTTCCCTCAGATCCTCCTGCTACCAGGATAGTGATGGAGGTCATGTGCTCCCTCTTGGGGGAAATATCGCTTCTCTAATAAACCTTGTAATAATCTTTCTCCTTTGACTTCCTGCTTCTGCATGGTCCCCTTGCATGGATTTTTGTCTAATCCTCTTACATTGGTCGCCCCTGTGGGGATAGGCTCCCCAGTGGGTTTGATCCTCCCTCCACTTCGGAAGGAGGTTCAACCAGCTTCCCTGGGACCTATCCTGAAATCCTATACGCCAGTCACCAGAGGACCACCAAGGTAACTTTCTCCTGACTGAGCGCTCTACCAGCCCATCCAACACTGCTAATTAAGTCCCACTTCAGGGTAAGTGAAAAGTTTATCTGAGGTCTGCGTTTCTGATTCTGATATCTCAGTGGTAAGGGTACCTGGGCCTCTGTGACTTACCGAGCCCCCCTTCCCCTCATCAGAGCCAAACCTTGGCCAAGTGCCAGGGGCCTACCTTGGCCCAAGGACCCCTCCTCCATGGCCCAAGGAATGCAAATGGACAAACATGAAGACATTCTCCTTTAGGAGCCAACCTGTACTGTGGAGAACACTCTAATATAGGCCCATGGCATCAGGTCCGTTACCATGGGAAGGACACTAAATTTCTTTACATTAAGGCCACCTGGGCCTTGGAGGGCTTCTGAGCCCCTTCAATCAAATTTTGCCCCAAATTTAAAACTCCATTTCTGCGAGTGCTTGGGCAGATAGCTCTGGCTCTCTCTCTCTCCCTCTCTCCCTCTCTTCCTCTCTACCTCTCCCTCTTTCCCTCTCCATCTTTCCCTCTCCCTTGAAACTGAAGGTAAAAGTATGGATGAGTTTAAGTTTAAACTCCTCCTCTGTGTACTGCTTTTGCAGTTTCCCCTCCTCTGCAGTCTCCCCTGTGAGGCCCTCCCCTCTTTTGCAGCCTCCCCCACAAGACACCCTCACTTCTGTGCCCTTCCCCACGAGGCACTCTCACTTCTGCGGCCTCCCAGTGAGGTATACTCCCTTTTGCAGCCTCTTCTGTGAGGCCCCCTCCCCTGAAGGACTTCATCTGTGAGGTCCTCACTGCTCTGCGGGACCCCTCCTCTGCCTTTGTAGTGGGGGTGGAAGCTGAAGCTCCAGTTTTGCCAGAAACAATGCATAAAGCATAAAGTGACTCCATTTAGGGTATCATCTCTTATTCTTTTCCATGGTTTTCCATGGTCAGGACTGACTTTGTCCTGGCCATTGTCTCAACATCCATTGCTGGGATAGCTTGTCCCGGTTGGCATTTACGGTTTGGACTCAAGGCCTGGGCACTGTCCCTGAGTCCTTCTGTTCCAGGCTAAGCTCTACTACTTAGAGTCACAATGCCACTTTCAGCCTTTGGCTGGATAGTCCTGGTTCTGTGCTGATTAGTAGGGAGATGGAGTTTTAGAAGGATTTTTTTTGTACCCAAGATGGCTTTGAACTTTCTTACAAAAGCTCTTTTTATTTCCAGTTAAAGCAACAAGGAGATCAATGAGATGGAGGTTACCTATAACTTGTTAACAATTGACTAACAATTACTTGTCAGAGATTTTTAAAAGAAAGCCCAGTAGATGCTTTTAACCTGAGACTGATTGGCACTCTAAGTACAGCCCACTGCCTCTGGGTAGCCTGTTTAAAGTGGCTTATAGACAACATTTAACATATAACAAATGTACAGGCCTTTTCTTGGGCTACAGCAGCATAGCCTGTTTAACACCCTGGTTTATAAAAGCATTTTCTGTCTGGCAGAGGAATGCCTACCTATGTAGGCCTTTAGACAGATCTCAATAGGAACATAATCTCAGCTTTACAAGCTTTTCAACAGATGAATTTAACCAGCTCAAAAGTTACTGCCATTAAGGACTTTGAGCAGATACAGGGGTTTTGGGATTTACATTCTACAATCTTAGCTTTTACTACCCACTATCACAGATCTCTGGAAAGTTTTGCCCAGTTACACCAACATGGGTGATAGGAATGTTTAAAAACTTATCTTTCCATGACCTTCTGGCTTGATCAATTTTTTGGAAGACAAAGCTCAAGTAACTCAGGACCTGATACCACTTTTGTCATCCAAACATTTGTTTGTAATTGCCTCTGAATGTTTTAACATTGTCAGGGTCCCTGGAGTGCCTTTCTTATGTTGGGATAAATACATCTTTGGCACTTTCCTTGGTCAGTCGCTGGACTTGAACTCAGGGTTTGAGTGCTGTCCCTCAGCTCTCCAGCTCAGGACTAGCACTTGGCCACTTTAAACTCCAAAACAACTCAGCTTTGAGCACTCTGTTGGCAGATTAGAGATGACAATCTCACAGGGACTTTAGTCTGCCTGTGCCTGGACTGGCTTCGAACGACAGATCAATGAGTTTTTTTTTTTTTTTTTTTTTTTTTTTTTTTACAAACAGTCACTTTTACTCCAATTAAAAGCAACAAAGATGGTCATTGGAAGTAGTTTTATAAGCATGGTTTTACTTATTAAATTACATTTGACAAACTTGTCCTATCTTTTACTGTGGGCCTTCCGGCAACTGTTACAAAAAACTTTAGGGGCAAACCTGAATAATCCTTTTTTTTTTTTTTTTTTTTTTTTTAACTTTGAAATAAACCTTTAGGAAAATTTTATCTTTTAAACTTGTCTGGGAGGCCAGCCACTCCCCACAACTTCTCAAATTTTTACAAGGGGGATGTCATTTTAAATCCTTTTTGTGAAGTTATGTTAATTTGCATTTAAATGCATCATTGAAACACTGGGCTGTATATTCTTTGCCTGTAGGCTGTCCTGTGGGCAGTAAATAGAAAGAGTGGCCATATTTTTTTCCTGCAGTCTGAGTTACCTTTAGGAATTTACCTCCAATTGTAAAATAGTATAGAAATCAATTTCTATCCTTTGCTCATACACCCTGTATGGTCTAACTTCTGGCGATTAACATTTACAGAACCAAATATCTAATGTGGCTTGTGTTTTACCTTTAATTAACAGGCTTTTGGTCATGTGAGATGAAGCAAGGCCAGAGTCTGAGAGAGACTGTGGCATCTCCCAGCATGTATGGACTGTTGCACCTCCTGTTGGTAACCTGCAATATTTCTACATATACTGGTTAGAGACCTGGTTTACATTGGCTTTTGCAGGCTGGTGCCACTGGTTTAGGCAGCTGTGCCTGGGCATAGTCACTCTGCTCCCTTGATCTTAATTGAAGTTGATCGGCACACAGGGGAGAAAACAGAGAATGAAACCCTTAGCTTTAGTTTACTAGCCATGGTCAGTGTACAATAGTTAACTCTTAGCATAGATGGACATAGGAATGACATAATTCACAGCCAACTTAGTTACCAATTTCATTTACTTTGTAAAGGACATTGTCTTTTTTAAGTCCTTTTCCAAGGTCTTTTAAAACTGCCTGTTTTTTCTTTGGCTTAATCAGGTCACAAAGTTTTAAAGCAATTTAGATTAATTCACAGCTTCCATTGACAAAGATTTTTAGTAGGCAGAGTAACCTTGAAACCATAATCACTTACATTTAGTCAAATAAGACACAGACAGACATGTTTGTGCACAGATTATAGAGCATGCTTAGATTTTAAAATAGACTTCTAAAGTTTTGAAATTTTAGTGGAACTACTTTTCTAATTATGAAGGAACCATGTGGTCAGTTTAAAATACAAAACTTTGCCAACAAGAAACCTAGTGAACAGGAGGCAATAGGAACATACACTTGGCCTAGCATAATGGCACCACAGGACAGGGGAGGGGGAAGGGGTAGTACCAAGCTGAAGTACCAAGATGCCAATTTGGCACATCCACTACTTGCTCAATGCTAGAGAGAAGATTAATACACTTTTGGTAATATCCAAACTTGTTGGCCTTTATTTCGGTGAGTTTAGACTTAAACTCACCCATTTTCTATCTAATGAGTAGAAACAAGCAATTACTGGTTACATTCTTCCAGGGCTTAACCAACGCGTTTAGCATATGAAATACTTGTGAAAGAGGTTACAAGCAGGTAATTTTGGCAAGAGGGAGAGTTTAAGGGGAGGGGGAGAGAGAGAGCGAGCTACTTGCTCAAGCACTCTCAGAAGTGGAGTTTTAAATCTGGGGCCAAATTTAACTGATGGGGAACCAACAGCCCTCCAAGGCCAGGTGGCCTTAATGTAAAGAAATTTAGTGTGCTTCCCATGGTAAGTGACCTGAAGCCATTTGCCTACAGTAGAGTGTCCTCTACAGTGCAGGTTGGCTCCTGAATAGGTGGTGGCCCCACCAGTGGAGACTGTCCTTATGTTGGTCCAAGGTGGGTCCTTGGGCCATGGTAGGCCCCTAGTGGCTAATTCTAGCACTTGGCCAAGTTTTTGGTCAGATGGTGAGGGTGGGGCTCAGTTAGCCCAGAAAGGCTCAGGTGGCCTTACCACTGATATTGGAATCAGAAACCCCGACCTCGGACAAACTTGTCACTTACCCTGGAGTGGGAATTAATTAGTGGGGCTGGATGGGCTGGTAGAGCGCTCAGTCAGGAGGAAGTTACCTTGATGGTCCTCTGGTGACTGGAGTGAAGGATCTCAGAATAGGTCCCAGGGAAGCTGGTGGAACTCCCTTCTGAGGTGCAGGGGGAGCAAATGCACTGGGGAACCTATCCCAGTATGGAGCCACCAATGAAAGAGGATCAGACACATCCATCCTATGGGACCATGCAGAGGCAGGCAGGCAAAGGAGAAAGATTATTACAAGGTTTATTAGAGGAGCCATATTTCCCCCAAGAGGGAGCACATGACCTCCATCACCATCCTGGTAGCAGAAGTATCTGAGAGAAAAGGAAGTGAGGTAGATAGGAGTTCTGGTGGGTCTGGGTGGAGAGAGGGAGAGGCCAGTTGTATGGAGGGAACTCCAGAAATGGGAGGGGGCCCAGATGTTGGTGGAGCTGAGGACCAAAGGTGAGCAATCTACAAACTGCAGTTCAAAGCCAGTCCAGGCAGAGAAAGATGATCATCTCTAACTAGCCAGCAGAGTGCCAAAAAAGTGGGCAGAGTTGCTTTGGAGTCCGAAGTGGCAAAGCGCAATCCTTGCACTGGAAAGCTGAAAAACAGCACTCAGGCACTAAGTTCAAGTCCAGTGACCAAGGGAAATGTCAAGGTTGCATTTACCCTAACATAGAAAGAGGCACTCCTGGGACTTTGGCAATAATGTTTGGCTCTTCTAAAATTGATCAGAGCTGGAGGTCATGGCAAGCTAGTTTATAAGCATGCATAACTGGGCAAGAACTTGTCAACCATTTGTAATAGTTGGCTGTAAAAGGCTGAGGTTGTGAAATGTGGGGAATAGCTTCAATCCAAACTGCTCTGTATGTGCTTAAGACCCTAATTGGCAGTAAATTCTAGGCTGACACTAACCAAATAAATTTGTTTAAGAATAAAATATGAAATTGTTAGGGCCAGATCAAAAGTAAACAGATAGGGTATTAATTAGAACAAGGAAGGAGAAAATTCAAATTTAACTGAGACAAATAAGTCCCAGGTAAGCAGAGAAACATTGGTATAAACACCAAAATAAAACAAAATTGTGGTCTGATAATTACTAAAAAGATCATTTATATCAGGATTTAGACCAAATGTTAAATTTTCAAAGATAAGGGCTTAAGTAGAGAGTTAAGCACCAGGAGCTACACTAAACATCTGTATGCCAAATGATGGCCTGTCCCACCTAGGCTATTTGAGGAGCTAAACAATGCTTTCACCCATTTGGGGAGGTAATGTTTTCCTAGGATTTCAAGGTAAGAGTTGTCCCACCTCCAGGCCTTGAAGCTGGGTGCAATGCCCCCATCTCCAGCCTAGATACCAGGATGTCTACAGGCAGTTGTTTGGACTTAACCACCCTATTTGCCTTAATGCAATTTGTAATCACTAACTGTTAGTTCTGCTTTTATAACTTGTTTTTCAATTACAAAACTGCCACTGAACACCTACAAGTGGAACTTCTTATGGATTTTACCTTTAAACATCCTAGACTATTTAAATCTTTTACAAACCAAAGTACTAAACAGGCTATGCTGCTATAGCCCCCCCCCCAACAGGGTCCATACAGCTATTAAAAGTTAAAAAATTATGCCTAAACTCTAGTTTGGAATAAAATGTAATTAGTAAAAAGTTGTCACCTTGACAAACTACCCCACACCATATTATAAAAGCCAGTGTACAACCAGAAAAATATTAAGGGAGTTTACTAAAGTTAGTCCCTAGGAAAACTTCTTTAATCAACCTGTGTAGACTAATGCCAACTGTTTACACACCCATAAAACATTTAAGCTTCAATTATAAAAAAAAAAAAAACGAAAAAGGGGAATCCCCAAGGGAAACTTTTGCCTTCACCTTATTTAAATTTTTAAAATTTCACTCAAAGTTATCCTTTCACTAAAGCTGAAAAGCATTTTATCCCTCTAGCACCACCTCACTATCTATTCCCATATGGTTTAAAAAATTTAATCAATGAAGACTAAGACTAATGCCCCATAAGGGAAAACAGTGTTTCTATCATTCCAGATGGATCCACTGGCAACATCTGGGTCCCTTTTTGACTCATCCGACCTCCAGAGAAGCAAAAACAACACAACACATCCCTGAGGAAGAAGATCTAGTACGCAGATTCGCAGACCTAAGCTTTAAGTCCCGAGGAAGCCATCATCCTTATCTTAAGAAAACCAGCTTGACCCCACCAACATGGGGTCAGAATAAGGTGTTGACACAAGACCAAAGCCACCCTGGTCAGTACAAAAACCCCTAGAATACCTGAATATCTGTTTTGGCCGTGATTGCACTGCTTGTGAATACATCTGCAGTGAACATGCATATTGGGCCTATGTCCCTCACCCACCATTGTTAAAATTAGTGGATTAGCTAGACCAAGGTCCGGTGGCGTATACAAATGACAGCACGTATTTTCCGCCACCATGGGATCATGCAGACCCTACTCATCCAGGTGAGGAAGGAATACCTTATATTATTTCCTTAGGATTTGAGTCTTTACCACTGTGTTTAGGGACATCACCTTGCTTACCAACCAGAAGACAGGTATGGGCATACATCTTGCCTGATGATAAGATCAACAATCATATGGGGCTATTCAGAACAAGTTCCTTAAATTTTATTGGTCAGGATCATTCTTATACAAATAAGACTGGGCAACCACCTAACCTAGTATGTCAGGACATTAATTATTGAATTGGGTTTATGTTTCTATTCAGTGGTCTCAGTGTCAAAACCCTAGAGGAAAGATTATACAGCATAATGATAACATCTCATTTATAGATTGAGGTCCTCATGGATGTTTCATTGCCAATTATTCTGAAAAGCATGTTGGTGATTGGTATACTAATAATTCTTCTGACGGTGACGTCTATACAATGGAGTTATAAATCATGTAGAACCCATTGGCTTGCTCACCTGACATGATGGAGGCCTTGTGCCTCGTAGGCCACATATAAATTTCAGGGGACACTTAGGGCCTGAGCAGTGGCGTTTATAAAACTTGCCACCCAATTTTATACAACTCAGAATTGGATTGGTCACTTTACTAGGGCCCATGAGGCAAATTATACATTTTACAGGAACCATTCTTCTACTGTACAGGGTTGTATTAAACTTTCCTATCTACTAGCCCACAGGGACAGTGTCAATCAATGAGAACCCACGCAGCCAGGACTCTTTACATGCTTAAATCATACTATTTCTTTTAATATGCCTTCTCAGTCTCTCCTGATATTAAGATCTCGCTTAGGGGTCTGGGTGCCTGTTAACCTCACCCGACCTTGGCAGGAGAGCCCCACTGTTGGTTTGTTGAAAGGAGTCTTCCAGCAACTGCTGAAGAGAACTAGGAGATTCCTGGGTCTGAGTGTAGCTGTGATCCTTGAAATGATTGCTATCACCATGACTGCTGCGACTGCTGGAGTGGCCCTGCATTCCTCCATCCAAACCAAGGACTTTGTAGAGAAGTGGCTGGACTGTCACCAGCTATGGACTCATCAGCACAATATTAAACAGGACATTGATTCCCATCTGAACACACTGCAACACACGGTGCAGTGGATGGGAGACTAGATAATTGATCTGCAGAAACAGCTAACCTTCAAGTGTGATTAGAGCTCAATAAACTGTGCATCACTCCTACTTGATTCAACACTTCTAACATTACTTGGCAGGGACTTCACTACCACTTGCCAGTCTTGCAAGGAAATTTGACTTGGGACATCCACTAGTTACAGCAGGAAGTCATTGAGACTTTCTTGGCACAACTCCCTGGGGTGGGATATGCAGGTCTGTCTGAGGGAATTGCATCTGTGCTAAACCAATTGGACCCTCGTACCTGGTGGCACAGTTTTAAACATAGTGTTTCTACAGATCGATTGCATTATGTCTTGTCAAGATATTGCTGTCTACATTCCAAAATAGTTTCTGCAAATCCCTCCTGCAAAGGATCTCTTGCTTACAGTTGTACTTAAAAAACAAATAAGGGGGGAGATGTCAGAGGCATCGACTGGCATAACCCCATTTGTTGCTGTTTCCACAGTGAGATCTGGGAACACGATGTGTGGTATAGGCAAGAAGGGACTACACCATGTGGGTATAGACAAAATTTATTGAAACATCACATGCTTATATACAGCACACAAGCAGGAGAAGTAAATCTTCAGTCAGGGGCAGAGAGTTAAACAGTTTTATGGGAGCACAGGCAATGAGAGTTTAAACAGAAAAAGCTAATCCTTGTCAACAAATGTGGAGCAGTTCCACTAATCAAGGTTGTAAAAGTAGGTAAAGCACAGGTGATTACACATAGGGGGAGTCTCCAGGCATTGTTCTACGTGGTTAAGTAGATGAAGCAGGAATGGTACTTTGAGCAAACCATTACCTGAGTCTTGCACCGGGGGCAGAACCTTTGCCCAGCATGGAGGAAGGGGTGTCCCTTCCTCCCCGAGAAGAATTGGAAGTGGTCCTGTGGCTCAGGTGGTAGGGCACTTGCTTTCAGCTGAAAAGCTGAGGGACAGCGCCCAGGCCCAGAGTTCAAGCCCCACGACCAACAAAAATAAATAAATTGGAAGGAAGGAATGCATGCCTGCATGCACCCTCAGGGCACACAGGTGCTCAGATGGGGTTTTGTAGGCCTATGCCTCCAACACCCATCTGAACCCCTCTCCTTTTGCTCCAGATCCAGCTCCCAGATCTTAGGCCGATTGGGTGGAAGGGGGCTGTGTCAGTCCTGGAGTTTTTCTCTGCCTCTGGCTGTGCCTGAGCAGCTGCAGGAGCCCTGGCCCATGCTGCACGAGGCAGCAACAACTGCTGCAGTCGCTGCTGCAAGTTTGGCCATTTGGCTCCACTCCTGCCTGGTTGCCCTGACACTGGAGGAGTCTCGCTGGCTCCTTTGCTGTTTCACACTGCACCTCCAGCCTAGGGATGAGCCCAGGAAGCTCGGCGCTGGAGCCTTTGAGGCCTGAGGTCAGCCGCTGGAGGGATTTGGAGGGGCTGCCCTGCCTGCAGGGTCTGGCCTGAGGAGCCTGTGCCCCAGCCATGGCTGCTTGCTGCTTCTCACTGATGCTCAGAAGAAGCGGCGGCGGCGCTGGCCTGTAGCCGGCTTGCTTGCTCCCTCCGAGGCTCTTACAGTAGTGTTACTGGCAGAACAATATCCCAACTGCTCTAGTACTATTTTATTGTATTTTAAAAATAAAAGATTTCATGGGCCCCATAAGTGCATTATAAAATATGACTGGCAGACGCTATTTAAATAAATGTGAGAATTCAGGAGTTTTTTTTTTTTTTTTTTTTTTTTATCTTCCTAAGTGATTTTTTTTGTCTGTCTTGGGACTTGAACTCTGGGCCTGGGTGCTGCTGTCCCTTAGCTCTTCAGCTAAAAGCTAGCACTCTACCACTTGAGCCACAGGACCACTTAGGTTTTTTGGTGGTTTATTGGAGATAAGAGTCTCATGGTCTTTCCTGCACTGGTTGGCTTTGAACCAGATCTCAGCTTCCTGAGTGGCTAGGATTACAGGCAGGAGCCACTTGCGCCCAACTCTAAGTGATCATTTTAAAGGCTAAGCATGATAGATCACTCCTGTAGTACCATCTACTTGGGAGGCATAGATTGAGAGGACTGCAATCCAAGACCAACCCAGGCAAAAAGTGAGATCTGATCACAATCATCAAGCTGGGCTGATTCCAATAATCTCAGCTAGATGGGAGGCTGGTCCTGGGATGGGAAGAAAACAGGATGCCCTAACTTAAAAACTAAAGTACAAAAAGGCCGTGGTGTGGATTAAGAGTTAAACACCTGCCTAAGCATGAAATCCTTTGTATAAACCCTAGTACTGAGAAAAGGAGGGAGGGAGGAAAGCAGGAAGGGATATAGGGGAGGGAGAGAGATGTTATTTCATTAATTTTACATTTTTCTTAACACCATTCATTTTGAGTTTCTTTTGCTCAAGACTAGCACTCTGCCACTCAAGCCTCAGTACCACTTCCAGCCTTTTCTCTTTATGTGGTACTGAGGAACCAAACCCAGGACTTCATGTATGTGCTAGGCCAGCACTCTATTACTAAGCCACATTCCCAGTCCTTCTTTTATTTTGTAAGATGAGGTTTGGTTTTGTGTTCTTCTCTTGGCATGGAACTTAGGCTAGTCTCAACCTAACTTCTGACTCAGCCTCCTAAATTCAGAGATTGCAAACATAGACCACCATGCTCAGCTCAGGATTCCTTTGAGAGAATCATCTTTTCAGAGACAGAGTTATTCTGTCTTCCTTGGATTGGATGGCCTTTTGCTTTTGGCATTGTGTTAATCCCATTTCTTGTCCTGATGTATTTCTCCTCTTATATCAATAGAAAAATTTCAGGTTCCCAACTTGAAGCCTATTGGTGTCATCCAATAATATCACAAAACTTGTGAATACCATTACCTGGCATCATGGGCATGCCAGCCAGCTAAAACTCAGCTATCAGGTGGGCTTGGGCTCCAACAATGCAGGCATTTCTCTGCATAATCTGAAAACTGTCATAGATAATGTTGGTTTATTCCATCCTGTTTTCAGCTGCTTGCCATTCTGAGCTTTATATGTTTTTGCATTCTTTTATTTATTTATTTATTTATTTTGAGTCATGGGCCTTGATCTCTGGGCTTTGCTTGGGTGATGTCCCTGAGCTTTTCAACTCAAGGCTAGCACTCTATGACTTGAGCCACAGAGCCACTTCTGGTTTTCTGCTGGTTTATTGGAGATAGGAGTCTCACGGACTTTCCACCCTGGGCTGGCTTTGAACCACGATCCTCAGATCTCAGACTTCTAAGTAGCTAGGATTACAGGTGTGAGCCACCTGTACCGGCCCTGACTGAATCTTGAAAAGAGAAGACAGGAATAGGTCAAGAGACACACAGTATCAAAAAGGGGATGGGAGGGATCGAGAGTCCTGACTGAGCAGTGGATCCATATAAAGTCTGATCAGACTTACTCCAAACATGAAGGAACATCTTCAGTCTGGATGTGGGATGCCTATAAACATTGTCAGGGACATGAAATGAGCAGGGTTGGGATGAGGGTTTTAG
Source organism: Dipodomys merriami (assembly GCF_024711535.1). Classification (NCBI taxonomy): domain Eukaryota; kingdom Metazoa; phylum Chordata; class Mammalia; order Rodentia; family Heteromyidae; genus Dipodomys; species Dipodomys merriami. The sequence goes on along the minus strand of NW_027205037.1, from coordinate 1,026,196 downwards.
GGAGCACTGTGGGATGAAGTGTCATTAAAAACTCTCAGCTCTGGGGCTGGGAAGTTGGCTCAGTGTTAGAGCGCTTGCCTTGCATGCCTGAGGCCCTGGGTTCGATTCTTCAGCACCACATAAGCAAAATAGAATAAGCCGGAAGTGGCGCTCTGGCTCTAGTGGTAGAGCACTAGCCTTGAGCTGAAGAGCTGAGGGACAGGGCACAGGCCCCACAACCGGACCCTCCCCCCCCCCCCGAAAAAAACCTCTCAGTTCTGACAGCACAGATCAGGTGTATGTCTTGGGAGTCCCCTGTTGTGATGTGGCAATGCTCTTCCTGTGTATGTCTGCCTAGAGGGGGAGGTGTTTGCTCCTTATTTGTCATTAATTCTAGAGGACAGAGGAGCCCCATGAGTCCAGTAAACAGATGCTTTCTGGCAGCTTCTCACAGTGTTTCCTCCAGGCAGCACCAGGCTCTTTACTTGCTCTGATGAGGCAGCTGCATATGGGTCTGCAGGAATTTCTTGTCAAGAAATTAGAGAGTCATTCATTCATTACTCTAGAACAAAGAATGGCAATGCCTAACTATAGGTTGCTTTGTTATTCCAATGTGTGTGCTACTGGCACTGGCTTGTCTCTTCAGTCTGCACAGGCTCAGGACAATACTATAGTCAGCTCTGACACACCAGCTTACACCCAGTCACTACTCAGAATGTGATGTCAAAGCTACGGTAATAGATGACAAGGCTGTTTAAGTCAGAAAAATATCACAGCAGAATGAACTATGATATCTTTTTGCTCCTCTGATTTAACAGCTTCTAAGCTAGTGTTTCCTGGCTTCCTATCCTTGTGGCCTAGTATGAGAGCCATCTAGGTTGATGCAATGCATCAGCCAGGAGAAGGGTGTCTATAGTCAGAGTATGACACAAAAAATAGCATCTGTGGTGGAGGTTAGACTTGGTGTTGGATTATAATTAAGCGCTTGCTGCAAAGCTGGGAACCATGGAAATGGACTGCCATTGTGAAATGGACATGGGATAATTTAGGAGACAACAAGGATCTGAGTAGCTCTCACCTGTAATCCTAGCTACTCAGGATGCTGTGATCTGAGTACTGAGGTTCAGAGACAACCTAGGCACAAATATCAGATAGTTACTTTCTTCCAATTAACTAGCAAAAACTGGAACTAGAGCTGTGGCTGAAGTACTTACTAGCCATAAGAAAAAGAGCTAAGGGTCAGCACTGAGCACATGCTAGCATGAAAAAAATGAGAAAGATTTAAGAAGGGAAATTACAAGAAACTTACTGTGAACAATTAGACCTCTAATTATCTTTCTTTTTATTAGCAAGTATTGGTTGTACAAGAAGGAGGTTGTGAAGTTCCCATACATGTATACCATGTATCACAGTCATACCCCCTCCATAACCTACCCAGTCTTATTTCCAGTTAACACTAAAAAGCCAGAAGCAGTGAGGTAGCTCAAGTGGAAGGGTCCCAGCCTTGAGCAAAAAACTGAAGTGACATTACCAGGTCCTGAGTTGAAGCCCTAGTACAAGGACCACCACACCCAACAAAAATAAAACATTCCATGGGAATGAATGTAGATCTTGTAACATACAACTACAGAAAATAGTAATGTCTGGCCTTGAGCTTCCTTAAATTATAAATAACATGAGGAAACTGTTAGGTTTTTAAAAAGAGGTAGCCGAGTAAGAACTGCACCAGCACGCACGTGGTATTCAGGTAAGGGGTAGTAGACCTGCTGGGACCAGGCAAGGTTGGCACTCCACGTGGCTGGGAAAGGCCTGGGAATGAGAGAGAGCTGGGAAGAGAGGAAAGAGAGAGAGAAAAGAGCCAGAAAAGAGCAGAGAGAGGGGTAAGAACAGTAGCACTCACATGGTATTCAGGTTAAGGGGTAGACCTGCTGGGACCAGGCAAGGTTGGCACTCCACGTGGCTGGGAAAGAGAGAGAGCAAGAAAAGAGCAGCAAGAGGAAGAGAAGAAGAGCAAGAGCAAGAGCAAGAGCAAGAGCGCGAGCGCGAGAGCGTCTGGGCCTGGGTTAGGCCTTATGTAGGGTATGGGCGGGCAAAGGTGTGGCCACATCAAATTCAGATGTGACCTCAGCGGATGCAGATGTGACCTTTTCCAGGTATCCCAGTTGCCTAGGTAATGCAGGTACTGGGTGGAGACTTTGCTGCGAGGAGGGTGGAGTCTGCTGGCCATCCAAGAGCGGACCTTACATTCCAGCCTTTTAATAATCATGAAATAGGGCGAGGATTCTCTCTGGCTACTTCCTGCTGACAAGGGGTGTCGACAATAGGGGTAAAAGGCTGGAATTTGGTCTCCTCCCAGAGAAGGCAGTGAGCAGCAGCTGTACCTTGGTGGCATGAGTCCTTAGATGAAATCTGGAGAAGTCTCATGAGCATTGAGGGGCTGGAAAAAAATACTAGAGAGCAAATAAATGGCAAGAGGAAGGACTTGGGCTGAAAATGTTGTTAGAAATGTCCCTAGTTACTTCTGACATCTGGCGACTAGGTAGAGAAGTCAAGTGACAAAGGCAAGAATATAAATTCCTGTTCAGTTAATAGATAGACAGGTATAGACACTGGCTGGGTAGGCTTCTTACTTCTACTGACCTCCAGGCTCAGGTTAATTTTGAAAGGGCAGGCACAAAGTAGCTGATGTGACATCATCTCCTCTTACTCCTTTCCACGTTCCCTTGTTCCCCAGACTGGCTGAGTCTAGGTGCTCGTTGCTGGGATGGCTTGTCCCAGTTGGTATTCAAGATTTGAACTCAAGGCCTGGGCACTGTCCCTGAGCACTTCTGCTCAAGGCTAGCAGTGAACCACTTTGAGTTATAGTACCACTTGCAGAGTTTAGCTGGGAGACGGAGTCTTAGGAATTTTTTAGCCCGAGCTGGCTTTGAACTGAAATCTTTGCCACAAAAGCCCTTTATTATTTCCAATTAAAGCAACAAGGAGATCAAGTAGAATAAGTAGAGCTTACCTGGTTCTTATCAAGAATTGCCAACAAATATTCTGAAATGACAAAACTCATTAGATGTGATGAGAATTTTAGCACAGATATACCCAGTATTTTATTTTATTTTATTTTATTTTTTTTTTTTTTTAATTTAATTTTATTTTATTTGAGAACATACTGTACAGAAGGGCGACAATTACATGGGCAGGATAATGCATACCTTTCTTACCAAGCATTGCAGCCTCCTCCTTTGTTTACCCTTCCCCTCCCTTCCCAGCCTCCCCCCTCCCCCCACCCAATTATACCCCCCTCCCCCCCACACCGACATTGTAAAGTTGGTTTTGACATGACATTTTATACCCAGTATTTTAGAACCACGTAGTCAGTAGTAGAATACACAACACAAAACAAAAAAGGCAAAAGTTAAAACCTAAAATTTCGACAACGTTTAGACATCTTTGCTAACAAAGCATATCAGCTGGTTGGGCCTCCATTACCAGGGCCTGTGAAAAGAGCAACTTGTTAGCAAGTCACCTTAGAATAGATGGAGTAGTAAACTTAGTGGAAGGTTAAGGGTCAGATGAGGCCAAACCCTTAAGCCACCACGTGGCCAAGATGGCGAATTCAAGATGGCGAATCTCTGAAAGAATGCAAAGAAAGCCTGAATAGATTAAGCCTACATTGGCTAGCCTTTGAGAGGGAACCTAGAGGCGGGGGGTGTCCCTGGGACCCAGCCTGCGTCGCAGTCTTCAAGGCACAGGCCAAAAAGTTATATAAAAAAAAAAAGGGTAGAAAGTTGCCCATGAATGGCAGAGAGAGAGCAAAGAGAGCCCGAAAGTAAACAGACTTCTGATCATTTACCACTGCAGTAGCAAAAACTGTGTACTTCTGAGAATGGCATAAAAATGAAGCTCTCTGTCTTTCCAGGGAGCGCAGGAGACATTTCAAAGGGGCTTCACAGCTTGGGCATGATTCGCAGCACCCGATTAATGAGTAGGAGAGTCAGTCTGGTGAGTGAGGGAGAGCTGACCAGGCAGAAGCGGCGTCCCGACATCCCCCAGAGCCCTCTAGAGAGAGCAACAGAGAACCGTAGAGAGTAGCTTCACTCACCAGAGTAGAGAAGTGGTGTGGACGTGGATGTGAAGGCAGCAATGGTATCAATGCATTGATTCCGCCGCAGACAGACGGGTTTGCAAAAGGCCATCAGAGCAAAAAGGGAAGAACAAAAAAAATGAAAAAAGAGGCAAAAAACAGAGAAATCCCAGCTATCCTGACTATAAGCCTTTATCTGAGTCAAGGTACCATTTATGTTAGGTTTCTAAAAAGAGGTAAGCCGAGTAAGAACAGCACCAGCACGCACGTGGTATTCAGGTAAGGGGTAGTAGCCCTGCTGGGACCAGGCAAGGTTGGCACTCCACGTGGCTGGGAAAGGCCTGGGAATGAGAGAGAGCTGGGAAGAGAGGAAAGAGAGAGAGAAAAGAGCCAGAAAAGAGCAGAGAGAGGGGTAAGAACAGGAGCACTCATGTGGTATTCAGGTTAAGGGGTAGACCTGCTGGGACCAGGCAAGGTTGGCACTCCACGTGGCTGAGAAAGAGAGAGAGCAAGAAAAGAGCAGCAAGAGCAAGAGCAAGAACAAGAGCAAGAGCAAGAGCAAGAGCAAGAGCAAGAGCAAGAGCAAGAGCAAGAGCAAGAGCAAGAGCAAGAGCAAGAGCAAGAGCAAGAGCAAGAGCAAGAGCAAGAGCGCGAGCGCGAGCGCGTCTGGGCCTGGGTTAGGCCTTATGTAGGGTATGGGCGGGGAAAGGTGTGGCCACATCAAATTCAAATGTGACCTCAGCGGATGCAGATGTGACCCCTTCCAGGTATCCTAGTTTCCTAGGTAACGCAGGTACTGGGTGGAGACTTTGCTGCGAGGAGGGTGGAGTCTGCTGGCCATCCAGGAGCGGACCTTACAGAAACAAAGGTCCAAAGTCTTTTTGAATAGCATTTTATTTTCTGAGGATAACAGAATAACAAGACATTGTTATTTTCTGTTCTGTCACATGGTGTTAGATATAAGTATGGGATACTCTGCAGGAAGAACCTCTGTGCAACTTCTGAGGAAACAGAAGTTGGCTGTTCTTTTAAGGGTGAAGGAAATACTTTGTATCTTTTGATGGCTGTGAATCTATGGGAAATCATCAACCTATTAAAAAAAACTAGATATAGTTATAGAATTATATCATCTTATAATAAGAAAGGTCATTAAAGGCACTTTAAAACTAAACAAAGAGGGGCTGGGAAGGTGTCTGAATGGTAGAGTGCTTGCCTCACATGCATGAGGCCCTGGGTTCAATTCCTCAGAACCACATAAGCAGAAAAGCAGAAAGTGGTACTGTGGCTCAAGTGGTAGAGCACTAGCCTTGAGCTGAAAAGCTGAGGGACAGCTCCCAGGCCATTTGTTCAGACCCCATGGCCAACAAAATACATACATACATACATACATACATACATACATACATACATACATACTTACATAAACTAAGAATAAGAACTTTAAAAGAGTAAATTAATAGAAATTGAATCTAACTTAAATAGAATCTACAAATTTATACTGTTAAATTCATTGAGTACTTAAACAAATGGGGAAATTCAATTCTTTTTGTTAGATTGTTAACTGAAGAATATAATTTGAGTGAGGGAATTTTGTGTAGATGCCTATTACATATCATCTAATAGAAATGCCATGTAAGCCAGAACACATAAGCCTCCCACAGGACATAGTGCTGTCTGAAAATGAACTCATGGAAAAATGGTACAAAACCTCGTTCAGAAGTCATACTAAAATTTTTCTGTGTATATGCTGATCCTGGGGTTACAACTGAGGGCTTGGGTGCTGTCTTTGAGCTAATTTTGCTCAAGACTAGTGCTGTGCCACTTGAGTCACAGCACCACTTCCAGGAGTGTTTTAGTAGTTTTTTGGAGATGAGTCTCATGGACTTTCTTTCAAGGGCTGGCTTCAAACATTGGTCCTCAGATCTCCACCTCCTCAGCAGCTAAGGCTATAGGCATGATCCAGCAGTGCTGGGCTCCCAACAGACAATTTTCTCTCAAGAAATATCACTTCACACTGAAATAGTGAATCCAAATAGCTCATAATGGAACAATGAATAATATTTCCAGAGCAACCTGTAGTGGATCTATTCGCATATACTGTGACAGATACCAAATGTTCCCAAATCAAATCTACCCTAACCATTTTTCTCTCATAGACCCTTCTTAAAGCAATTTCAGCAGGTTTTGTTAGTTTGTTTTGTGCTTATTCTAGGTCTTGAACTCAGGGCCTGAGTACCATATCTATGCTCCTTTTGCTTAATCTTAGCATGCTACCACATGAGCTACAACCCATTTCCTTTCTTTTGGTATTTTTTGGAGATAAGACTCACTGATTTTTCCTGCTTACAACCTTCTGAATAGATAGGATTAAAGTTGTGAGCCACTTTCCCCCACCTTCATTGTTTACTTTTGTAGGAGCACATAAAGTACTTCGACCACATTTGTCCATTTGCCCTTCCCCTCAATGCTACCCCCACCAAAAACCTTATAATAGCTTTCTTAATCCCTTGATTAAAGTAAACTAAGCAAAGAGATAATTAAAAATGATATGGTATATCTTAGGTTGCATTGATCTTAGCAGAATATCACTTCAAGTTAAAAACTGATTAACAAAAATTAAAGAAAAATACCGAGGATACTCAAAATTGAACAAAGTAAATCCTAATCTTCAAGTTTCAGGTCTCCAAGTAAAAGGAAAGCAAAAACTGTTGTTGGGAGTTCCAGGTAACCAGTGAGGCTTGATAGTCAAATGTGATGTGTGATCCTGAAGTCTGAGGGGAGTATGAGCAGTACTAATGTATAAGTGTTTAAAATCCCTCACTTCAATGGTTATGCTGGGGTGAAGTTGAGAATGTCCTTGTTCAAGGTTTTGGGTATCATCATATTTATGACTTCATGAAATCCCTTAACATCATGATGCCTCTTCCTGAAAATTCATTGAGCAATCCTAGCTACTCAGAAGGCTGAGACCTGAGCATCATGCTTCAGTTATCTCCAATTAATCACCAAAAAGATGGAAGTGAAGCTGCAGCTCAAGTGGAAAATCACTAACCTTGAGGGGGAAAAAGAGCAAACAAGAACAGATTCTAAGCCCTGAGTTCAAGCCCTAGGAGTGGGGATGGGGGGAGTTTGATTGAGAAGGAAGACAAAAGACAGTCAAAGCCAAGAGTAAAGTAGGTCCTAAGAGTTCAGAGATTACAACCTAGAATGCCTTTAACCAAGGATGCTTATCTTAGTTGGGTTTTTCTTATTGTGATTATTTATAGGCAAACAGCATTGAATTGGAGAAAAAAATAGCTTTCTCAACCTAAACAAAATGTCAAAATGAAGAAAAAGCCTATCTTGCGCAAGCCTATAAGGCAGGAGTTACTTGAGGGGAATGAAGAAAGCCTAAAGAAGAGCTCAGCATCCCAGAGAATGGTGTGTCAGACCAGGAAGGCAAAGAGGAGGACCAGGAGCTAGAATCATCATGTGACCTCAATTCTGTAGATATGTGCACAGTCATGTGTTCACTCACTAACTCTTAGGATTTTGTCATGGCTAGGAAACTAAACTCGCTCCTTACTCAAATTTTCCCTTTCATCTGCTTGATCTCAAAACTTCTTAACTTGGGCGGCATTTTTTGTGCTTTTGAAAATTTTACTATTTCTCAAAAACAGCCTTTGAAGTGTTAAAAGGATATCTGGGTGAATAAAGTGGAAATATTCGAGTTTTGTTAAAAAAAAATGAATGAACTGAGGCAGTTGGAAGACCATGGGAAGAGGTGTAATAAGAATAGTCTCTTCCGTGGGAAAAGTCCTAGCAGTTTTACCTTCAGCTCCATCTATAAGAAACCATTAACATTCTCTATTAGTAGAGTTATTATTTGTATAATTAAATTTGCAATTGGCACTTGATGATCCAAATATTAAGTACCATGTCCCCTGAGCAATGTTTAGGTTGTCTGATATAAAGCTGAAGAGCCTACAAGTTTAAATTTTTCTTTAATATAATAAGTAACAGACTATTTTTCAAAATCTACTTGGTATGGCGAACTTGAATTGCTAGGCCTGGTAATACTTTTCATTGTAGGAACAACTAGTTTTTCTACATAGCTCTTACCCTATACCCTGATGCCCTACTCTGCTTTGTTAGCCTTGTCCAATACTTTGGGATGTAGTCCTTTGGTTTATTTTTATCATTCTAAAGCTAGTCTCTATCATCATAGATATGTCAGAATTGGCATGTTGGTCTAAATATCTGGGAATAAATCTATTTCTTCCACTGTTCTCCCCACAGATATCTTTAGGTAGAAAAATGTTGTTTCCTGCTCTTTGCCTTAGCACCATCTTCCTAGAAAAAACAGCAGCATGAGAGCCAAGTAGAGGAAGCGAATGCGCAGGCTGAAGGGCAAAAGAAGAAAGATGAGGCAGAGGTCTAAGTAAACCAGTCTGTGCACCCATCAAGGCCAGAGGAGCAGGACGAATAAGGAATGTCATAGGCTGGGACGCTGAGATGTTGGACTGCATGCCGCTGTGATTTCCCAGTGGATCCAGAACTTTCATTGCCAAGATCATCTCTGAAAGACACACCTTGCTCATAACCAAGCATCCCCTGATGGTCCTGTGCCCCGGACCTGTGACATTCTGGACTAGTTCTGTTCATAGTTGTGGCCAAGTGTGACACATGTACAATAAACCATCTCTTTTGCTGTTGCAAGAAAAAAAAAGGAAAGAAAAATGTTGTTTCCTTATTGAAAATTCACCCATTTCAAATATTTTGTGGAAGTTTCTTTTTTGTTTATTGTTTTTTGTTTTTTGGATTTTGTTTTTTGTTTTGTCAGTCATGGGACTTTAATTCTGGGCCTAATCACCGTCCCTCGTTCTTCAGCTGAAGGTTAGCACTCTACCACTTGAGCCACAGTGCCACTTCTGGTTTTCTGAGTAGTTTATTGAGATAAGAGTCTCAGGGACTTTCCTGCCTGGGTTGGCTTTGAACCATGATCCTCAGATCTCAACCTCTTGAGTAGCTAGGATTGCAGGCTTGAGCCACCAGTATCTGGCTGGAAGATTTTTATATGTGGATTTATGGAGGGGTGTATTTGTTTTCTACTTTTCAAACCATTATTTAATGACCATTATTTTGGTATTGAGCAATTTTATTATTTTAATTTGGGGCATTGCTTTATTTTGTTTTGTTTTTGCCCATAATGGTATTTGAAATCAGGGTCTCATACTCACCTTACTTGAACCGCTGCTCAAGTCCAGCTCTTTGCTTGTTGAAGATGGAGTTGCAGACTTTTCTGCCTGGCCTGGCTTTGAATCACCATTCTCCAGATCTTAGCCTCCTAATTGAATTTTATGTGTTCAATAGTGTAGAATGTAAGCCAGGCATGGGAAGCTCACAGCTATAATTCTAGCTACTCAGGAGACTGAGGTGTGAAGCCAATCCCAAACATAAAAGTTCACAAGTCTCTCAGCTCTAACAAACTTCTCAGAAAAGGCTAGCAGTGGTGCCATGGCTCAGGTGGTAGAATGCTAGCTTTGAGCAGAAGAAGTTCAAGGACAGCACCTAGTCCCGGAGTTCAAGCCTCTGCCTGTTGGGGTGGGGGGCAGAAGAGTGGGTTTCAAACAGTCAAATGGAAACTCTTCTTTCCAACTTTTCATGACCAGTCTTCCCTCTCCTCCTTCATAAAGGCCACAGTATTAAAGGTTTTCTACCAGAGGCATAGAAACTGGTAATATTAAGTGCTTTTTGTTTTACATTCAATTCACTTTGGAACTTTAAAAAACTTCTATAACTTATAATAAAGATTTATACTACTGAAAATTAACTGATTTTTTGAAAAGCATAGAAAAAAATCTTTGTCAAGGGTCCCAGTGAATACTAAGGAACATTATTGGGAAATTTTTACTTGGTTGCTTGTCTGTTGAATCATTTAAACACATGTGGAATTTGGGGTTTTTCAACATTTTACCACCCAATCTTCAACAAACTACGTTGGATTTTTCTTCAAAAGTTATAAAATATTTTGACATGTTTTTGGTTTGGTCTTTTGGGGATTTTGGCTTTTGGAGTGCTAGTGGGCCAGTATGTAGGCTTGAACGGAGGTCTGGTATCTTGCTTAGATTATTTTGTTCAATGCAGTCACTGTGTCATTTAAGTCAGATTTCCACTTCTGGCTTTTTGCTACTTAATTGAAATAAGAATCTTGAGGATTTGTTTCCTTGGGTTGGCATCAAACTGTGATCTTCAGATCCCACCTTCATGAGCAGCTGAAATTACAAGTATGAGCCAAACCCTGGATATATTGTAGTACCTATAAAACCAAAAGATGGACAAAATTCTGAAGCAAGTGTGTATGATATGTATTTTACATAATTATATAGAAAAATATAACCATGTAAGTTTGTATGTGTGTGTGTGTGTGTGTGTGTGTGTGTTTGTGATTTTAAATGTGTAGAGGGAAATGAAGATGTATTGAGGAAAGATTTCACCTAGGGTTTTTCACAGACTGGGTTACAATACAGTCATCATCCCATCTATCTGCATCCTTCCCTAAGATATGCACATCCTGTGGTGGTATTATGGTTATTTTTTGTGTGTGAGCACCACTACCGGGGCTTGGATTCAGGGCCTGGATGTTGTCCCTTAACTTTTGTTGTTGTTGCAAGGCTGGTAGTCTGCCTTTTGAACCACAGCTCAGCTTTCTGTCTTTTGCTGGTTAATTGGAGGTAAGGGTCTTTTTGCATGGGTTGGCTTTGAACTGGGATCCTAAGATCTCAGCCTTCTGAGTAGCTAGGATTACAGGCCTGAGCCTCCAGTGTCTAGCTTTTCATTATTACTTTTACAGCCTACATACTCATACACATCCCTTGCATCCAAAAATCTGACAGTTCAGGCTAACTGACAAGATGTGAGGAAAGATGGCTGAGTGGATACGTTTCCAAATGGGCATCTAGCCATATTAATATGATTTTGGTAGGTAACTTATCCTTTAGTGAGCACATATTTCCTCTTTCACTCTTTCTTTAGAAGTCAGTGAAATGTTTTTGATATATCTTTCAAATATTATCTCCCAAACAGGAGATAATATTTTAATATATTTGACAATATTTCAGATGGGGGGTCTTGGTTGTCTGAAGCTCTGTGGGAAGAAGGCATCCAGCTGGGCTGTGAGCACAGAGCTGATGTTTCCAATCTGCTGGTTGCAGAGAAAGAGGTTTTCTTCCTGGGCAGGCTTTGAATCCATACCCTCTGCTTTCAGGCTTCTGAGGATTACAAGCATAAAGCACCACCAACTGGCTCATTTTAGAAGCCTTAGTTGCTTTTCATTCATCCCTTTTTTCCTGCAAGGTTGATGTAGGCAGCCTGGTTGTACCTCATGATAAAGTGATTTTTATAATACTTTGCCTCTGCCATTTCTGAAAATTATTTCCTCAGTACTGGGTATATGAAGTTGATCTAAACCCATTTTCCTTCTGAGATGTTAGGTAGCTTATTTAAATCATTTATCCTTTGCTTTGGCAAAGCAATCAAGATGTTTCTGTAAAACCCAATTTCATGAGAGTATTATAGTTAGAAATTATCATATACATACTTCAGTATAGTCTATGCTTTTTTATTGATTTATTGATTTATTTATTTAGGTCAGTCATGGGGCTTGAACTCTGGGCCTAAGCGCTTTCCTTAAGCTCTTCAGCTCAAGGCTAGTGCTCCACCTCTTGAGCTACAGCACCACTTCCAGTTTTCTGATGGTTTATTGGAGATAAGAGTTTCACGGAGTTACCTTCCCAGGCTGGTTTTAAACCATGATCCCCAGATCTCAGCCTCCTAAGTAGCTAGGATTACAGGCGTGAGCCACAAGTGCCCGGCAGTCTCTGCTTTTATAAACTTATAAGATTGGGTGGAAGAATGGTGATTGTTGAATTAATTTAGTAATTATTCTATAGATTTTAATCCTTAAGGCTTATTAACTCAAAAAGGGATTAAATACATTCAGAACATGGAATGTGGCAAGTACTGATTTGATGTATGTGGACAAATGATCAGATTTCTTATGATTACTAAAAAGATTTCTTCAAATTTCCAGTGGGAAGCTGCTGTGCTAACTGGGAGGAGACAGTGGTGATGCTGGAGCTCTGAAAACTGGCTATGAAGCAGAATTTGAGAGGAGAGCATTTGTTAAGGATATAATTTCCAAGGCTCATACCAAATATATTGAACTAGATTGCCCAATGATGAACAACGGGGCACATTTTGTTTGTTGGTTTGTCTTGTGAAGATTTAAATTTTGAGCCTGGGTACTGTCCCTTAGTGTTTTTTGTTCTAGGCTAATGTTCTACCTCTTGAACCACAGCATCACTTTCAGATTTTTGGTGGTTAATTGAAAGTCAGTATTACCAAATTTCCTCTTTGGGCTTGCTTCAAACCTCATCCTTAGATATTGGCCTTGGGGGTAGTTAGGATTCCAGGTATGAGCCACCAGTACCCGGCTAAAATCACATTTTAAATGTATTCTCTAGGTTATTCTGGTGTGTCTGGTTACAATTTGAGAACATTGGTTCCGGTGGGTCATGTCAGATTTAGAATAAAATCAGAACTTTTCTTCCTGTAACAAGTAGCACACAATATCTAATTTATTCCTGTCTTCATCTCTGATCTCTTTCTTCTTCATTTTACCAGTCCTTCCTTGTTCCATGAACCTCAGCATGTCAGTGCTGTCTTCCTTTTCTTAAACAAGTCAGGTTCGTTCCCACCATTGGGGATGTACTTGCTGTTCTTGCTACCTGGAACATCTGCTCCTAGAAAATTGCATGGATGATGGCCCTGCTTTCAGATCAAATGTCCCCTCCTCAGGGATGTCTCTTCCTATCCCCACTGTGAAGTTGTACCCACAATACCACCAATGTCATGCCTCTGATTTATAGAAATTGTGATTATGATTTCTGGTTTTCTTCTCAGCATGAAATAGGCATGGAGGCAGCCACATTCACTTCTTTTTCTCCAACCCCTGCAACAGTGCCTGGTCTTTAGTGCTCAGGAGCCTTAGCATGGGAATGAGCCTGACCCAGCTCAAGTAATCCTAGTTACCAGTCAGGACAGCTCATCAAGCTGTAGCCTGGTGTCTAGCAGTCATTTCCTCTCATGCTTTGTGCCTCTCTGTGTAGCTGAGTCCACCTCAGGGCCAGATCAGTGCCTGAAATTTATCTGCTGCCATGGCAAATGTATCTGTGATGTCATAGAAGTTATGGCCATTGTTTTGTGAAGCTGTGAGGACACCCACCCCCATAAAAGGTCACCCAGACAGGGATCTCCCATGCCCAGGAGTACATTCAAAAGTTCAACAACCAAACCATCCCTCACCCCCTGATGCACTCAGTATGTTTCCATTCTTTAAAAAAAAAAGAAAAGAAAAATTCAAGACATGCCTTTGATGATTTGTCAAAGAATTATTGAAACATAGTATATAATTTTATGTGAGTATTTGTAAGACTTTGTCCATCTCTGGAGCCATTGGCATATTTATATGTGTTTGCAGTTTGGGAACAAAAATAAGCTTTAATTCAGCATAGTCAGAGACTATACTTCAGAAGGCTCTTTTGAGACCCTTTTGGAGGGAATGCTAGCTTTCCATCTACAGGTGGCCATCTTGGTACAGGAATTGAGTAGATTGTCATAGGATAAGAAGCTTGTCCTAATTTCTACTGACTTTCCTCTGGGGTCAGGGAGGGTGATCCCTGTGTTTGCTATCCTGGAGGGGCCCAGACTTCCTCTCAAAGTCTAATGTCATGATGGTAAAAGAGGCTAAAACTCAGAACCCACCTTCCTATACAACTAGGGTTATAGGCCTGGACCTTGTACATACAACTCATAGCCCTTTTTTGGTACATAATGTGGTCAACTTAATTATATTCACTTCATAGATAGATGCACAAATGTATATACACATGTATTTATTCATCTGTTTATAAACAGTGTTATATCTACACACACAAATATATATTTATATAATTATAATCAAAGTTATATCACCACTTTCCCCAATAATGTTTTACACTAGTTTGTGAAAAAATACCCTTGAGACTAAAAATGTTAAATGCTCTCATAGTTTGAAAAAATCATATTCAATCTTATATATTATATATAATATAGTGTAAAGAATATAACATGTGTTTACATATAACTAATTTAATTATGGATTTCCTTCCTGATTAATTATGGAACCATGTAGACAATGATAATTGTCTAAATCTAAATCTATTTTACTGTTGTCAGGAAATACATTATTATAATAAGGCTTGCAAAATTCACATTGGTGAGTTACAAAGTTTCAATAATTAAAATATACAACTAGGATGATGATAAAAACAAAATAATAGAAAAAGGAAGAATGGGAGCTTGTGGAAAGAAAAAAACCTCCACAACCCAAACCTCGACAACCCATGCCTTTTTTCCCCAAAATCTTTAGAGACTTAATATATTGGAATCAACACTTACAGGCACTACCCAAACAGAAAACAATCACGAATTTAGAATTCAGCTATTCTAGTCTCAATCCATGCCTTGTGTCAGACAAGCAAGTATTCATCATCAATCTCCTTTTTTAAAAAAAATTCATGTGTATGAATCTTCTCCATTAACAATTTGATATACCAGAATTTGTTCAGAGTAGGTACTTGTGGCTCACACCTGTACTCTTAGCTACTCAAGACTGACATGGAAGGAAAACATTTGTATTGTCATTCTTTAATGATAGAAGGGAAGCTCAGATGTGTTTAGTATGTAAAAGACCCTTAGTTCATTACTCAGAAGCATAATAAAGAAATGGAAAGGAAGAAAAAGGGCAGAAATATATGTATATGTTCCATTGGGTAGGTGTGTGTACATATGTGTCTGTCTATATGTACATAGGCATACATATCCTTTAAAATGTGAATTGTATTGAATGTTTCAATTTTAATCCCCCTTTCTATCCTCTCCCTGCCCTGTACCTGCCATTACCTCTGATTCACTGTTAGTTCCCTACTTTTGTCCATCTGGAGTCTGTCCAACCGCTTTTCTGGTGGACCTCTTGATATCAATCATTCATTTTCCTAAATTTTACAGATATGACATGCAATGTAACTATTTTAGAAATGATAGTGAGGGACAACTTCAAAAAATCAATTTAATGTATGCTGGAGACTCACCTGTAATCTAAGTTCTGAGGATGCTAGGATTCAAAGTCAGCCAGGACAGAAAAGCCTGTATAACTCCATCATATTCACTTAATCAGTCAAAAAACAGGAAATGGAGCAATAGCCAAATTGTAAAAAAAAAAAAAAAAAGTACTGTAAACCGAAGAAGACTCTTATCAGAAAAGCAATATATGCTGACCTCTGCAATTATGGAGTTGGGAGCATTTTGTGAGCATCCAAGACTTGAGTTCTAATCTCAGTACCAGAGCAACAACATCTACAAAAACCATTTTCTATTACCAAAATAGTCCTGACAATTAATAACCTAAGTTGGTAATGTGTATTTAGTCCAGACGATGCTTATCCAGACTCAAGGGTAAACAGACTGAATTAGGAAAATTTAGACAGAACTGGAGCTAAGGAAATAATACAAAAATAAAGGACTAAAATCTGAAATTAACATTTAAACAAAATTATAGCAGTTTGAACAAGAAAAAGGTATTTTTTATGAATAATGGGGTTTTGTGTTTTCTTCTGACCAAGGACTTGTACTCAATTCCTCTGTGCCGTCCATTAGCTTTTTTGCTCAAGACAAGCACTCTAGTCCTTAAACCACAGCTCCACTTCCAGCTTTTTTTTTTGGATGGTTAGAGCAGATTATTTCTGCCCAGGCTGGCTTTCAATTGTAATCTTCAGAGCTCATCCTGGTATCTAAGACTGCAGGTGTGAACCACAAGCACCTGGCTGGAATAATAGTTTGAAAGATTCAGTTTTAGAAGAGTTGGAAGACTAAGCCAAGTGAGCAGGTATGCTGAAGCCAAGAAGCTAGAGGCTAGAGGTGTGTAATACTTTTATTATTTGTTCTGATGTAGGAGAAATTATCTTCAGATTGTTTTGATCCTGGACAAAAACACTGTGGAAAAAATATCCAATGATGTAAGGAATTTTGTGTTCTCAATTTGGGAATCATTGAGAGAGAGAAAAAAATAATAAGCTGTCCTGGCATAGAGCTCAGAAGTTTAAGTTGACTAGGCAAGTATTCTATTACTTGACCCCTGCCCTAGGCAGGTGGTTTTCAGTTAATTTTCAGACGAGGTGTTCAGTTTTTGCCCTGGGATGGCATTCAGATTTGCCTTTTCAAAAGCTGTGGTTGATTATCAGTATGCAGCTCTACTACCAGATTTACAAACCAACAATTATATAAATGGAACAGTTGTGGAAACAGAAGTAGAAATGTAGAAGTCCTGTAAAACTTTGTGTTCCTTGGAAATGGAGGTATAGATGATGGAGAGCTAATATGTTATAGAAATCTTGCCCATGTAATTGTAACCCCTCTGTACAGTATTTTCACAATAAATTAAAAAAAAAGAAATTTGAATCTCTGGACTCAGAGCCTATAGCACAATTGAACATTACTTTAGTAGGTCATAAATGTCTGATTTCTACTCTCAAAATGACAATAAATACCACCCAGGATATTAAATTGCCTTAAACTGTCAAATTTCTTTGCTTGTCACATTTAAGTCAGGCTTCAAAACTTTTCTAGGACCTCGTTATATGATTTTGTAGAAACTCAGATTTTTCCAAATATCACTGGCTGGGCACTTATTGATTCCCCTGAACATAGACTGGGGGCATTTTCCATTATCCCCATGGGTAATACTTTATCCTGCACAACAAAACAAGTGCTGATTTGACTAGTTTGGAGCCGATCTAGGTGGATTCTAAACATCAATGGAAGTCATTCTGGATCATGTTCTTCCTTGGTGGTTCATGCAGATACACCTGCATCACATGTGGAGTTCAGAAGCACTGGAATGTGCACAGGACTCAAAACCTGTTTGGGCTTTGCTACAAATGGAACAAACCCCTCTATGTTCACATGCTTTCTGGAGTCCAGGGATGGCTCCAGATCTCCATTGGTCACCATCACCAACATCACTAATAGATTCCTTATCTGGAGTTCAAGAGAAGCTTCTCTACAGTAATGCTAACCTGAGAATGGAAATAGGCACAGGATTTTAAAGTGGACTCTAGAAGTTAAGGTGCAACTAAACTTCCATGAGGATCTAATGGGGGATCAGTATAGTTTGAACTTGGACTGAACACTGATGAGTGGCTATGTTCATGTATTTTCAAAAAGAAAAATTACCTGGCAGAGAATATCCATAAAAGAACATTTTGCCAAGCCAGGTAGTACTAGGGGCTCTTGGCCATTCAGGCCCATCCCTAGACACCCAGGTTCCATCCCCACTCACAGGCTTTGAGGCATCTAAACAAGGACTTCTTCCCTTTTTCTTGGACTCACTGGTCACACGCTCCTCCAGCTTGTCAAGAAGAATATGTAAGGGGAGGACCAGTCTGAAGAAGGCAAGTTGAATTTGACATACTGTGTAAGTTCTTTCAGGGTGTCATGGTCCTTACGCTCATAGAATTCATCATTGTATAAGTCCATCCACACAGTGAAGATGAAACAAATGCTGCTGTGGGCAGATTGGTGACAAGGAAAGTGAGAGCCTGACCTCCCAATCCTGAGCCTTCTACCACAGCCCCTTTCTGCCAGGACTCATGCTGTGGCTGTCCATCATATATGCAGACTTGCCTGTTGAGAAAGGAAGGAGACTCCTGGGAGCAGAATGATCATCACAACACACTTCCAGGAGCTTCTGAAAGACAAAGAAGGAAGAGGAGGAGGAGGAGAAAGAGAAGATTCTCGTAGACTGGAAGGAAATACAAAGTTGAAATTTTCCAGGTATACACACTGTATAATTGGCCTTTCAAAAACTTAGATTAGCCACCTAAGACTCAGCAGGAAGCAGGCGGTCAGTCACTGCACTACATGTGTAGAAGCTGGAAGTGAAAAGCAGAGATGCTATACCCTGGACTCTCAGAAAAGAGAAAACTCAGAAAGAAACTGCAATCTACCTATCCCCCATCTCTGTAGCAACAAGATGAATGAAAAACCTGGAAAAGGAGTGTGTGTGTGACTGTGACCCATACACCACTGTTTTGTTTTGGGCAGAGAAAGTAGGATTCCTGAGGTCTGGACACTCATCCACGAAATGGGGCTAAACGTATTTTCCCCCCTAGGGAGATCAAATTAGATAATCCATTTAGAAAGTATTCTAGCCTATGAAACAGAATATCATGAACATTCCCAGGACTGGACAACCTCCTTCTATACAAGTGTATGCGTTCTATTTGGGACCAACCTAAATTAAGCTAAAAGCTGTTTCTTGATCTTTTTTTCTTTAATTGTGCATTGATCTTTTTTTAAAAAAAATGTGTCTATATGCATGTGTGTGTGCACGCACACGCACAGCACAGCACACACAAACACACACACACCACGTGCACATGCATACTGGAATTATGCTAGAACTCAGGGCCTGGACACTGTCCCCTAGCTTTTGATTTTTTAAATTTTTTTCTCAATGTTGGTGCTCAACCACTTTGAGCCACAGCACTACTTCTAGCTTTTTGTCGGTTAATTGGAGATGAGTCTCACAGACTTTCCTACCTGGGCTATCTACAAACCACTCTCTTCAGATATCAGCCTACTGAGTAGCTGGGATTATAGGTGTGAGCCACCAGTTCCCAGTTTTGCACTGGTTCTGGTCTTATCTTCTCTGCTGCACATAAAAGTATCTATTCTATTCTATTCTATTTTCATATCTTAGTTCTCCAAGTATTTACAGCCAATAATTACCACCATTTCCCCTCTCCCAACCAAAGTTCTAGACTATTCAAAACAATCCTTTGCCAGCTGCCAGCGGCTCACAACTGTCACCCAAGCTACTCAGGAGGCTGAGTAGTGGTAGGATTGTGGTTCAAAGTCAGCCCAAGCAGGAAAGCCTCTGAGATTCTCATCTCCAAATAACTACCAAGAAAAAAAGGCAGAAATGGAGCTGTGGCTCAAGTGGTAGAGTGCCAGCCTTGAGCAAAAAAAAAAAAAAAAAAAAAGCTCAGACACTGCATCTAGGCCGAGAGTTCAAACCCTAGGTCTGTTCATGTATGCGCACATGCGCACACACACACACACACACACACACACACACACACACACACACACACACACAAGTATTCCATCTCCTTCTGAGGCTCTTCAGGGTTTCACACAAAGACAGAACACCACCTTCTGTCTGACACTTTCTACAGTTTTCCATATAATGACCAGTAAGAAACACGAGTTCTAAATGTAACCGTACCTAGAAGCTAGTTGATCCTCCTACCGTTAATGGTTCTGAACCACCTTACTTTCCTTCTGTAGCCAATCTAATTCTTGCTGGCTAGCTCAATATTCAGCCCACATCCTTGAATAAATAAAGCTTTTTCTGATGAAAGGTAGTGCTCTACCTCTTGAGCTACAGAACCATTTCTGGCAATTTCTTAGTAGTTTATTGGAGATCAGAGTCTCATGGACTTTTCTGCTCTGAACTTTTCTGACTTTTCTGTTTTGAACTGCAATCTTCAAATCTCAGCCTCCTGAGTAGCTAAGATTACAGGCATGAACACTGGTACCTAGCTTCAGTCGTTTTTCTTTGCTCCAGAATTCCTCTCATGTTGATCCTCATGCACTAAAAGACAATTCAATGTTACTGTCAACATGATGGTTTTTAAAATCAAATTTCTTTGCATACACTATAGACCCTAACAAGCCACTAACAAGTTATCTGAGATCTGATCATCCTCACAAGGCAGGTGACACTAGTAATATTTAGAAGAATTGTCAAAACTGCAAAACTGAGGATTAAAGAAGTAGTAAGGTGGGCACTAATGGCTTGTGTCTGAAATTCTAGCTATTCAAGAGACTAAGACTGAGAGGATTGTAGTTTGAGGCCTGACTGGGCAAAAATGTCTGCAAAAATCCATCACCAAAATAACCAACAAAAAGCAAGGCTGGAGAAATGGTTCATACAGTAGTGCACCTAGCCATAAGCAGCAAATTCAAGCCCAGTTACTGGTTAAAAAAATAATATTTTTTACCTTTCACTGTACACTTGAACCACTCAAATGCATCTCCCCAGAGAGCCTAATTTTAAGTGGTTTTCCTAGATAATTAATATATAGACAGGGATGAGAAGCTCTGAAGTAATGACCTTGATACTTAAAAGGTTTTTTTTTTTTAATACATCATCGTTGTTCTATATTTTTAAATAAGAGTAGATTATCAAAATCAGTGAGTTCTAGCTTTCACTGTCAACTATGTGTAGTTATTTCATTTATCATAATCCATGAGCTGGACAGTGTTTGGCAGTGTCTTTATATTTCAATTTACATAACTTTCAGTATTTAGCTGTTCTGAGAAACATTATGTATGGGCTTAAGCATGTAAATATCTTCATAGCCACTCAACTGTTTACCTAGGATAAATTCTGAGCTAAGGAAGTACTGACTTGGAGGGTAATACACACTTTTAAGACTTTTGAACATGTCAAATTGCTATCCTTAATGGAATGGTCAATAGCATTTGGGGCGCATTAGAGTTACAAATAAGAAAAAAGTACAGTTCAAATTGATTTAAACAATAAAGGGGATTTATAGGCTCATAGAACTGGCAAGTATAGCATTTAAATGAATTTCAAGGCTAGCAGGATTCTGCATTTTAATAATATCATGAAAGATCTGTCTATATCATTTCACCCCTCCCCTTAGCCCTGTGCGGTACCAGACTTTTTTGAGTTAAAATAGCTTTTTCTGTAGCCAGCAATTGCAAATGCCTATACAGGGAGAAAAGGAAGCTCTCTAGAAATGAATGGGCCTGGGGAAAATTATTGTTGTTTTTGTTTCTGTTGGATTGAGGGCTTGAACTTGGGGTCTGAGTGCTGTCCCTGAGCTTTTTCTGCTCAAGGCTAGCCTTTGAGCCATAGTGACACTTCCAGTTTTCTGGTGGTTCATTGAGGATAAGAGTCTCATGGACCCTCCTGCCTAGGCTGGCTTTGGGCCATGATCCTCAGATCTCACCCTCCTAAGTAGCTAGGATTACAGGTGTAAGCCACTGGTGTCAGGCTAAAAAATTATGTTAAAGGAAGTAACTCTGGTCCAGAAAGACAAAAGATCACATGTTCTTTCTCATAGATGGAAGACAGACCTCATTTATAAATATATATAAGCACACACTGGGTCATGTGCATACACACACACACACACACACACACACACACACACACACACAGATACATACTACAAAAGAATTAACTAAAGTATACGGTATATCATTAACGGAAATAACGTGGTATATGCAGGGGAGAATTCTTTGAAAAACTATAACAAAATGGATAACAGGAAGCTAGAACTTGAGGTGGGGGGTAGGTGGATGAGGTGGTACGATGTGGAGGGATGGAGAGAGGAAGGGTGGGAGAATGCAATCATCATATTCAATGTACATCTGTGAAAATGGAACTAGGTAACTTGGGTGGGGTTGAGAGATGGGAAGAATGATGGAAGGAATGGCGTGGATCAAGATGCATTATACAGCTGATAGCTGGTGGCTCTTGCCCATAATCCTAGCTACTCAGGAGGCTGAGATTTGAGGATAAAGGTTCCAAACTGGCCTGAGCAGGAAATTCCATGAGATTATCTCCAAATAACTACAAGAAAACCAGCACGGGAGCTATAGCTCAAAGTGGCAGAGGGCTAGCCTTGGGTAAAGGAGCTCAGGGACAGCGACTAGGCTCTGAGTTCAAACCAAAAACCAAATTTTTTTTTCAAAAGATGCCCTGCGCTTCTAAACTGATGTGTTGAATTGAAACCTCTTTGTACAACTACTTAAAGATAGATAAATAAATAAATCCCGGAGGAAGGCTCTTTCTTCCACATTAGGCCTCACCTGGAATTGACTGATCAGAGATGGAATCATTCTAATTCACTTAAGCTCAAATATAAAGGAGCAGCCAGCTGCTCCTTCCAGACCTTATAGCTTTCAGGGGTGATGTTCAGATGTACTGGGGAAAGGAGAAGGTGACTAGAGGAGGCACCTACAAAGCCCGTACTGGATGAGCAACATGTGAGAAAATAAAAACTTGGTGTTGCTTACATATTTGAAAAAAGAAGGGAAGAAAATGGATTTGTGAGAAATGGGCCTAACATTCAATCACAAAAGTCTACCGTAGGCCATTTCCAAGGTAGTAAATCCATTAGCAGGTCTTATGTCCAGGAATAGAAAGCACATAGACTATACTGTATGTAGTATGTTACACTCACAAAAGTGCTGTGGATGTAAAGAACTGTTGTATTGGGATCTGGTACGCCTGTAATCGTAGCTACTCAGGAAATTGAGATCTAAGGATCAATGCTCAAAGCCAGCTCAGTTCTGTGAGACGCTTATCTCCATTTAACCACCAGAAAACTGGAAGTGGCACTGTCGCTGCAAGTGGTAGAGCACTCATATTGAGCAAAAGAGCTCAAGGACAATCCTGAGGCCCTGAGTTCAAGCCCCAGGACTGACAAAAAAGAAAAAAGAAAGAAAGAAAGAAAGAAAGAAAGAGATATCTTGAATAGGTAGATTAGTCAGGCAGAAGAAATCAGGAATAAGCCTGCAAGATTTCTCTTAAAAAAAAAAAAAAGAAAAATAGGGCTGGGAAGGTGGCTTAGTGGTAGAGTGCTTTCCTTGCATGCATGAGATTCTGGGTTTGATTCCTCAACACCCATAAGCAGAAAAGGCCAGAAGTGGTGCTGTGGCTCAAGTGTTAGAGTGCTACTCTTGAGCTGAAGAGCTGAGGGATAGCACCCAGGCCCAGAGTTAGGCCCCACAACCATCAAAAAATAAATAAAAAGGAGAGAGAGAGAGAGAGAGAGAGAGAGAGAGAGAGAGAGAGAGAGAGAGAGAGAGAGAGAGAGAGAGAGAGAGAGAGAGAGAGAGAGAGAGAGAGATAGGATGATCTGAGAAAACTTCCCAAGCATTCTAACTTCCCTTTGACCCAGATAGGTTGGATAAAATGAAAGTAGGATAGTCTTAAATGTCGTTAGGTAATTCCATGCCCCAATAGCTAAAAGGGAATGACCAATTAAAAATATCATGGGTCGTGACCAATGAGCAAGTCACCTTCCAGCAAATCTTTAGCATAAAAGTTAAATGACACCTATATAGATTAAAAGAAAAGAACCCACCATAGATTAAACCAGTTAGTTGGCAAACCGCTATCATGGCCCCTCTCACCCAGCAAGAATGTTTTCTCTCTCCTATTCTCACATGCATAAATTAAAAACTTTTAACACTTACTCCTTGCTGTGGATTTCATTCCTTGAGTTCTCCAGGCAGTGACACAGCAAGATAAGGATCTGCTGCAGCTCTAGTGGTGGCCACTGGTGGGGTGAAAGCATTAGCAGGCATGGTTTGTTGCTGGACTGAAGGCGGTGACATAATTGGGCCTCTCTGGCTATGAAGGAAACAGCAGGTAAGAAAAGTCAATGTTCTAGGCTGTCAATATTCACGTGGCTAGAACTGGCCTTGTAGCTTTAAGTCTAAGGTTAAAAAACTTCTATGAGAACTTCTTGATGTTTATGGTACCTTGCATATTTCCCTCTTGAAATAGCAATTGCTCTTACTTTGAGTTTATCATGTGTCAGAATTTTCTAGAAACATACACTTGGGCCCACCCAGTTCTATCCCCTGTTTCCAGGCAAGGTTGTTTAGGCTGTTATTGCCTCCCTTTGAGAACAGTTTTCACTGTGTATAGTTTTTTTTCCAGTCCCAGGGCTTGAACTCAGGACCTGGGCCCTGACCCTAAGCTTCTTTATGCTCAAGGCTAGTGCTCTGCCACTTGAGCCACAGCACAAATCCTGGTTTTTCTGAGCAGTTTATTGGAGATAAGAGTCTTAAAGGATTTTCCTGTGCAAGCTGGCTTTGATCCTTAGATCTCAGCCTTCAGAGTAGGTAGGATTACAGGCATGAGCCACCAAACACCTGGCCTATAGTCCTTTTATGACCTCATAGAATAGCTTTAGGTCTAGCTAGCTGCTTATCAGCTCTGAAACTGCTGCAGAGAACAAAGCATTTGCTTTTCCTGTCCCATTTCAAGGGCACTTGACCAGGTCATTACTAGGTCATTTACATGGCTCAAATACAGCAAAACTATTTTTTTTTGATCTGGTCATGGGGCCTGAACTCTGGGCCTGGGTGCTGTCCCTCAGCTCTTCAGCTCAAGGCTAGCACTCTACCACTTGAGCCACAGTGCCACTTCCGGCTTTTTCTTTTTGCTTAAGTGGTGCTGGGGAATTGAACCCAGGGTTTCATGCATGCAAGGCAAGCACTCTAACACTGAGCCACTTTCCCAGTCCGGCAAAACTCTTTATTACACCCCTCCCCTTTCCCTCCATTCCTTTTTCAGGGCTACTTTCCTATCATGTGTCATTTTAGGTCACATATCACTCAAACACAATAAAGCTCCGCTCTCTCTTTTTTCTCCGTCCCTCTTTCCCCACACTCCTTCTCCTTTCTCCAATCCCTCTCTCCATTTCTTTTCTTTTCTTTTTTGCTGGTACTAAGATTTGAACTCAGGGCCGGGTGCTATCTCTTAGCATTTTTTACTCAAGGCTAGTACTCTGTCACTTGAACCACTTCCAGCTCTTTCCTGGTTGATTGGAGATAGAAACATTATAGATTTCCCTGCTGTAGCTGGCTTTGAACCATGATCCTTAGATCTCAGCCTCCTGTTTAGCTAGGATGACAGGAATGAGATGGTTATTTTTTGAAGAACCCTCAGTGCACTTTCATTAGTACAATTTGATTAATATCCATCTTTTCACCATAGTGTGGGGTTCATAAGGGATCTTTTTAAACTACTGTGTCTTCAGTGTCCTTGACATTGTACTAACACCTGCTTTACTTATATCTTTAAATAAAATAACATTTGACTAAAAAAAAGCAACATATGTTCTTGAATTTGATTTTCACTACAACTGTTTCTCATTTGCAATCATGCTTAAACATGTTTCTTGAAGTTAGGGAAAACAGGGTTTTGCAATTGCATGTATGAAATTCACTCCCAAATGGTAACAACTCCTCTCATTGCCATGAGTATTTGAGTACAGATTCCTTCGACTCACTTTCAGAGCTAACCAGGTTCACTGGTTCCCATTGATGGACAGGTAGACTTAGGAAAACATTCCCAATTGAGAAACATGTGTTTCTATAGCTGTCAGATGGAAGCCAGTGTGGAGACCCCATTTAAGGAAACGTGGTGGACAGAGAAATCACAATAGCCAGGAGAAAATGACCAGGTGCACCAAGAGCAAGAAATGGACTAAGTGGAAGATGCTCCCAAGATATTCCCCATGTATGCAACTTTCCAACCATGGTCTGTAAGAGAGACAACCCATCAACAGTGTCCATGAAATGGGAGACAGCCAATCAGCAAAATCCCCACTCCACCATACTGGCTCAGTAGCTAGAGCAACAGAACAGAACAGAACAGCAGCAGCAGCAGCAGAGTACTAGTAAAACAGCTCTTTTGATTTGTTGTCCATTAGTTTTTGGTATACATTTTTTTAGTGGTATCCTGATGTAGATGCTCAGTTCTCCCATTGTCCTATCTGAGTACATGCTTTTCCCAACCTGGGACTCCAAAAAGAAACAGAAAATGCTACATGTCTGTCTCTGTTGGACGTTGGGCATAGGCATCAGGGAAAGGCCATAGGCTGGTTTGCTTTGAAAAACTTGGGTGGGGTGTGACCAGTTTCTAATTGAATTCCATCCTATCAGGAACGAGATCTTCATCTCTTCTCAGGGTGCCCTTGACTAGCAATTCCCTCTGCTAACATTGCAGTCGGCTACAGTTCTTTCAAACCCTGGGCCCAGAGGAGTCTGGGATGTGAAAGTATTAACATGTAGATTACTTTCTCATGCCAGTTGTATTATTGGATTTCTCTCTTTGCCAACTCACTTTAAATGGCTGTAACTACTGAGGTCTCCAGTGAACCTCAAAGTAGAAATGATGTTTGCAGAGAAGGACTGCATCCATTCCATCTACCCTCAGAGCTCCTGCACAGACCCTTTCTCTTCAGCAGAATGGAATTGCATTTGTGAAGGTGTAAGCGTTTACATTCCCAGGACCTTTAAAGAGTATTAACTTCCTCTAGGTCTCTGAACGAAGCAATTACTTGGCTAGAGATAGAACCATAGTGATACATATGAGACTAGGTTTCCTTCCCTTCTTCTCTCCCTCTAACCCCCTCTTCTTTCCTCCTACCCTTTTTCTTTTTCCTTCTTCCTTCCTCCCTCATCTTTACTTCCTCCCTCTTCTTTACTTCCTTCCTTCCTCCCTGTCCTTCCTTCCTTTTCTTTTTATTCCAGTACAGAGACTGAACTCCAAGGTCTGGCTGTCCTTTAGTTTTTTTTTCCCCAAGGCTAGCATTTTACCACTTGAGTAAACTCTACTTTTAGCTTTTTGCTCATTAGTTGGAGATAAGAATCCCATAGATTTTTCTATCTGGGCTGGCTTCAAACCAGTATACTTAGACCTCAGCCTCCTGAGTAGCTAGGATTACAGGTGGGAGCCACTGCCTTTCTGTTCACATCAAATATGCATGGAACTGTTTCCAATCAAGGCCTCTGAAGAGAGAATTGGGAGAAGAAATCTTGGGGCTTGCAGTGTGGCTATCCGATGAATGATTCTGAACTACAGAGTAGAGACTAGTTTGTGTGTAATCAATATGGATTTGGTTCCCCATCTTTAAGTGTAAGAAATAGCCAAGCCGTTCATTGCTCTATATCCAACTAAATGCAGTTCTGAGTCTCAATTTTCTAGTTGCCAAGTGTTGGAGTTTCCCTCCCTTTCTTTCCCAGGGAGCAGGGTATCCTATGTGACTCTGGACGCATGGGCAATAATGTCCACAAAGTGCAGCTGGTGATGGGGCTCCCTCTTCAAGCTTTAGAGTCCATCAGAAGAAGGCCATGGTGTCTCTGTGGACTGAGTACAGGTCTGGCCACCCCTGGGGAAAGTCATGAAATCACTCAGAGGAGAACAGGCTCTTTTTCTGAGCACACCTAATGCTATTGTTCTCAATTTTGATGGTTGATTTGAGCATACAGTGACAAGCAGATGACAAAAAACACTCAAGAGTTAGATACAAGCTGGGCACTGGTGACTCACACCTGCAAATGTAGCTACTCAAGAGGCTGAGATCTGGGAATTGTGGTTCAAAACCAGACTGGACAGGAAAGTCTGTGAGATTTATATCATCTCGAATTAACAATCAGAAAAACTGAATCAAAAAGGTAGAGTGGGGGCTGGGAAGGTGGCTCAGTGGTAGAGCACTTGCCTTGCATGCATGAGGCCCTGGGTTCGATTCCTCAGCACCATATAAGCAAAAAGAAAAAAAAGCCAGAAGTGGTGTTGTGGCTCAAGTGGTAGAGTGCTAGCCTTGAGCTGAAGAGCTGAGGGACAGCGCCCAGGCCCAGAGTTCAGGCCGCATGACCCGACCAAAAAAACCCAAAAGAGGTAGAGGGCTACCCTTGAGCAAAAAAGCTCAAGGGACAGCACCCATGACTGACAACAACAACAACAACAACAACCAAAAGAGAACTCGTTAGGGGAACCTTCTTGAAAAGCCTTGAGGTGAGACAGGCCACTTTTTGGGTTGCATATATGTCATCCTGTTTAGCCCCAGGAAAGTTTTGCTATAGAGAATGCTCACCCCTGATTGTTATCCTATGTGGTTAGCTTGTGGTGAGCTTTGTCCCCACCCACAACATGGTTTTTGCCTTTAAAAGCTTTGTGCAAGCTCTGTTCTGGGCTGTAGGTCTTTGGGACAGGAGTCTACCTGTAGTCACCGACATTTTACTAAAGACTCCCAGCCAAGTGCTGATGGCTCACACCTATAATCTTAGCTACTAAGGAGGCTGAGATCTGAAGATCACAGTTCAAAGCTAGCCCAGGCAGGAAATTCCGTGACACTCTCACTGTGGCTCAAGTGGTAGAGCACTCATCTTAAGTTGAAGAGCTGAGGGACAGTGCTCAGGTCCAGAGTTCAAGCCCCACAACTGACCAAAAGAAAAAAAAAAGATTCCCAATTTGACCGCTCAAGATGTGGCTTCTCTGTATCTTGCAAACTATTCCCATATAATTGAATCCAGTGACCTCCATCTCTTCCTTGTCTCCCCTCCCCCATTCACTCTTACCCATTTGTCTTCTAGGAAATTTAACTGGTCATGCATGCCACTACAGCCATCTCCACAAACAAAACCTGCAAAAGAAAATTCAAAATAATCTTCCATTCAGAAACCTGACATTTGACATATGTGGTTGTCCCTCAGGTATATCATTCAAGTTACAGCCTGATGGTAGAAGGAATTGCTGGTGTACTACTGCATAGGAGACCCTAGGTCCAATTTCCAGCTATTCCACAAACCAGCTGCAGCCTCTTGTCCCTATAAACCAAATAAAGACACACAGTGAAGATGAGAGAAAGGAAATTTATTACCTTGTAGACAGGGGGGAAGACAGCACTTCAGCCCTTCTTCAGAAATATAGACAGGATCAGTAGCTTTTAATACATAACTGGGGGAAGGGGGTATATGAAGTACAGTCTTCAAGCTATATTCTGGTACCTCATATCTGTAATCCTGGCTATTCAGGAGGCTGAGATCTGAAGATCAAGGGTTGAGACCAGCCTTGGCAGGAAAGTCTGTGAGACTTTTATGTACAATTACCCACCCCCAAATGAGGAATTGACCTGTGGTTCAAAGTACTAGAATGCTAATCTTGAGGAAGGGACAATGCCCAGGCCCTGAGTTCAAGTCCTAGGACAAAAAAAAGAGTTACAATCTTTGGTCAAAATTTGGTTTCTTTCTCTCATACAACTTTGCATAACCTTTGAAATAAAAAACTATTTTAATTAAGTCCTATGTCCTTGTATTATTTACATCCTGTTACAAGTTCCTGCTTTGGCCAGCTTTTATGGCTTTAAAATTTTTCATTTTTTGTTACATTAACTACTTAAGCCACATTGTTAAAGTTTTTTCCTCTTTTTAAAAAATTTTCTTTTTAAAGAATAATCTTTAGGTAGTTATGCATAGGAGCTTCCATTTAATAAGTAAATACAATACGTTTTGATCAGCGTTACCTCTTGAGACAAGGAAAGGGAGATCCCAATACTTGGCAACTTGAAAATTGAGACTCAGAACTGAATTCAGTTGGTTGCAGAGACATGAACTGCCTGGCTGGTTCTTACACTTAAAGATGGGAAACCAAATCCAAATTGATTACATATAAATCAGTCTCCGCTCTGTAATTTAGAATCATTCATCTGATAGCCACCCTGCAAACCCCAGATTTCTTCTCCCAATCTCTCCCTTCAGTGTACTTGACTTGAAACAGTTGCATGCTTATTTGATGTGAACAGAAAGGCAGTGGCTCCCACCTGTAATCGTAGCGACTTAGGAGGCTGAGCTCTGAGTGTTGTAACCCAATCAGTAACAAAACAAAAGATGCTACAATTAATAAGCCAAATTATAGGAGTCTTTATTGTCACCTCGGCAGACCAACAGATGCACAGGAGTATAGACGTCTGAAATTGTGCTGTCCTGAGACAGCTCAGAGTTAAGTCTTTCAAAGAGAAAAAACACATCTTTTTGGACAAGCAATGCATAAGACTTTTTTTTGTTTTATTTTACAAAGCATATACAGACACCAAACTTAGCATTATCAATAAATTTAGACTTACTTCCCCAATATGGGGTGGCTGGAATACTTTCAGGGAAGGGAAGGAGGAAAGGAGAGAAGAAGAATAGAAGAATAGAAGAAGAAAAAGAGGAAGAAGAAGAAGAAGAAGAAGAAGAAGAAGAAGAAGAAGAAGAAGAAGAAGAAGAAGAAGAAGAAGAAGAAGAGGAGGAGGAGGAGGAGGAGGAGGAGGAGGAGGAGGAGGAGGAGGAGGGGGAGGAGGAGGAGGAGGAGGAGGAGGAGGAGGAGGAGGGAAGAGGAGGGAAGAGGAGGGAAGAGGAGGAGGAGGAAGGAGGAGGATGAAGAAGGAGAGAAGGAGGAGGAGGGAATGGAGGAATAGGTAGAGGAGGAGGAGGTAGAGGAGGAGGAGGGAGGAGGTTCTATCTCTGACCTGGCCAAGCAATTGCCCCATTCAGAGACCTGAAGAAACTACCCTTTTAAGGTCCTGGGAATGTAAAGGCTTACACCTTTACAAATGCATTGCCGTTCTGAACACAGAGAAGGTCTGTGCATAGGTGCTGAGGGAAGATGGAATGGATTCAATCCCTTCTCCACAAACATTTCTACTTCTGAAGTTCACAGGAGACCTTAGGCGTTTTACATCCATTTAAAGTGAGCTGGCCAGAGAGAGAAATCCGATAGCACAACTGCCTTGAGAAATTAATCTAAATGTTAATACTTCCACATCCCAGAGAAAGAATGCACAGATTAACACCCCTCTCCTAGTCATGGGTGCCTTGACACCTTGAGCTCTTCCTCCTCCCCAGTACCTCCCATGCCACTTCCTTTGTGGTCAGGGAGTGCTTACAATTCTAGGCCAGTTCTAATGGAAATTGAGGTATGTGTGTAGTGGAACCCCTTGTGCCTTTAGCTTGACCTTTGGGCAATAAAGTCCTACTAGGGCCTCATGCACACAGGTCGCATCTCATTCATATTCTTACATTATGGGATAACAATCTTACACATGCACAGATTCTCCTCTAAAAAAAAATCTTCCCAGTCATGATCCCCTCCTCTGCTATAGTTACTAAGAATTCCTCCCACACTCCCTGGGTGGTAGAAAGCAGAAAGTCCTCCTTGGGTTTCCTACTCTGATTCAGGAACAGATAGTTCCCCTATGGTCCTTTTTCAAATTGGAAAAAGAAAACATTTTATCTATTTAAATTTGAATTGTAACTACATGTTAGTTCCCACAGTCAAATACCATTTATTAGAGTTATTTCACTAAGCTGGAATTTCACCTCAGCCAATTCAAGCACTCTTCTGTCTCAGGAGTGAAGGCAATTATAACCACCATACCAAAAGGTCATTTTTTAAACAGTCAACATCATCATTCTAATTATTCAGTCAACAATAACAAAAGTAACACTTTCACAGTGGGCTTTTATAGCCAGGATATTATTAAATGTGAATCCCAAAAGGGAAATTCATAGAAGGAGGAACATATGTTGTATTAAAACAACAGTAATTTGTTGACATATTTTGCACACAAATGATGTACATTATGCAAACTAATTTGGCTTTGGTGTTAGAAAAAGATTTTTGTAAAATGGGGGAATATTTGTTTTTTCCATAATAGAGTTTGAACTCAGGGCTTTGTATTTCCTAGACTGGCATGATACTATCCAACCTGCCTGCCCAGATTTCTGACTGGTTGCTGTGAAGCATTGGGTCTCAATTTCCACCCTGGCATGATCCATAGACAGATATGCCTACTTTTAGCTATCATCAGCTGTGTGCCACCACATCCAGCTTCTGCCTAAGTTGTCCTCAAATCACAATCCTCCCATACTCAGCCTCCCACATAGGGAACTTTTTCTGCCCCATAGATATTAAAATATTTAAAGACGTATTTTATTTCTTGCATTTCCTAAAAGTGATTACAGGCATATTGGATGTTAATTTCTGTAACATTATACTTCAAGTCTTCTAGAAAAGCTCCTTTGCTTAGCAAAATTAAAAATTAAAAAAAAAATCCTTTCTTGTCATCCAAGCCTAGTTTGTCCAATATGGTAGCCAATAGTCACAAGCACCTGGGGACATTTAACATGTGACTTTAATTTTATTTTATTTTCTGTTGATTTACCTTAAAAGTTTTAAACAAGGGCTGGGAAGGTGGCTCAGTGGTAAAGCGCTTGCCTTGCATGCTTGAGGCCCTGGGTTCGATTCCTCAGCACCACATAAGCAAAAAGAAAAAAAAGCCGGAAGTGGCACTGTGGCTCAAGTGGTAGAGCACTAACCTTGAGCTGAAGAGCTGAGGGACAGCACCTAGGCCCATAGTTCAGGCCCCACGACTGTACCCCCCCAAAAAAAGTTTTAAACAAGCCAGGAGCTAGTTTCTCATGCCTATTAGTAGTCCTAGCTACCCAGGAGGATTATATCTGAGGATTGTGGTTCACAACCAGTCTGAACAGGAAAGTCCATACAACTCTTATCCCCAATCAACCAGAAAACCAGAAGTACAGCTGTGTGTCAAAAGTGGTAGAACATTAGCCTTGAGTGAAAGAGCTAAGAGGCAGTACCTAGGCCCTGCGTTGAAGTCCAACTAAAATAGAACCAATCTAAAGATTTTTATTGAACTTAGCTCTGGTTTTCATAGTACATTATTTCTTTTAAACTGTTGAAGATTTAGCACCTAAATTAGGCTGCTGAAAATCCATTATCTGTACTGCAGGTTTAATATAAAAATAATGAAAAGCATCTTAATGTTGTACTGGTAATTTGTAGAAATAGTAACACTTGCAATCAGTTGAGTTGAAGAAAGTAGTCTACTGAAATTATTTTTCTATGTATCTTTTCAAATTTACAAAAAGGTGCTAGAAGGTTTAGATAAAATCTAATGAGACATGGTATCTCTAAGCCACTATTTCTGTTTAGTTCAGCTCATTTTACAACCTAGGAATACCAACTGAGTGATGTTCTAATCTTTATAATAAAGATTCTAACAAATTTACCCTTCCCACAGACAGTATTTAAACACTGAGCCAAATAGAGGATAAAAGATTTTAATTTGGGGCTGGGAAGATGGCTCAGAGGTAGAGCGCTTGCCTTGCAGGCCTGAGGCTCTGGGTTCGATTCCTCAGCACCATATAAGCAAAAAAAGAAAAAAGCCGGAAGTGGCACTGTGGCTCAAGTGGCAGAGCGCTAGCCTTGAGCTGAAGAGCTGAGGGACAGCGCCCAGGCCCAGAGTTCAGGCCCCACGACTGGACCAAAAAGAAAAAAAAAAGATTTTAATTTTTGTTCCCATACCTGGGCTTGAACCTGGGCACTGTCTCTTAATTTTTTCACTTTTTTCACTCAAGGTTGGTCCTCTACCACAGCTCCATTTCCAGCTTTTTGGTGGTCAACTGGAGAGAAAAGTCTCATAGACTTTCCTGCCTGGGTTGGCTTTGAATTAAGATCCTTAGACCTCAGCCTTCTGAGTAGCTGGGATTATAGGTGTGAGCCACCAGAATTCAGCCACAAAGGACTTATGAAGACCTTAGAAATGGCCAAAATGATATTTTTTTAAAGAGAGAAGTAGTTGGACTATGGGAGAAGGAACTTTTCTGGATTTAATCCTACCCAAGGCATCACTTAATCTGCAGGACTCTGACTGGAAATAATTCAGAGAGTCCCAGGCAGGAGAACTGAAAGGATAAGGCTGGAGTAGGGGGTGGGGACCAAGGGGTTGGGGGGGGTTGGGGGAGAGCCTGCCTGAGCTGCAAGAAGGTGACAGAAGCTGCTGGAACATAACATACAGGAAGCTGCAGGAAAGGGAGTCCTTCCCTCTGCATGTGAATGTCACGCAGTGGGAAGCCCCAGGGTTCACAGACTAAAACATCTGTGAAGCTGAAGACACTAAGCAGAGATCTTACTGTCTATCCACTAGAAGAGACATATATACTAATAAAGCTGAAGACAAAAATCTTGAGCTGGCTTCAATGTATATGTGTGATATTTGTTGTTGAACTGGGTGCTATCCCTGAGCTTCTACTAGCTAGCTATCTACTACTTTGAGTCACACTTCACCACTTCTGAAAACATTGAACACTGTTTTGTGTGTGTGCCAATCCTATGGCTAGAACTCAGGGCCTGGGTGCTGTCCTTAAGTTATCTTACTCAAGGTTAATGATCTACCACTTGAACCACAGTAAAAGCAAAGTCATTTCTGGATTTTCTGATGGCTACTTTGAGATAAGAGTCTCATGGACTTTCCTGCCCTGGCTAGCTTTGAATTATGATCCTCAGATCTCAGCCTCCTGAGTAGCTAGGATTACAGGTGTGAGCCACTGATGTCCAGCCTAAACTAAAAAACAAAAACAAGCAAAACACCACATACTCATTCTATTTTAGAATTAGATATTGATGATAGAAAGGTAGAAAAATTCAAGATCTGTGTCATTGTAAGGAGTTCATGTTAATGAACTGACTCTCACTTGGTTTGGAACAAAGAAAACATCCCTGCCCAGTCAGGATGAGAGAATGATGACCATGGAATATGTGATACGGAAGAGGAACATAAGCCAGCCTTTATCATGAAAGATCACACTTAGACATTGATGGAAGCTGAATTCATATTACACAACCTCAATCTTAATCATGCTTGTCCTCTATTTCCCTAGATAATAACAAAACCTTGCTTTATTATCCCGCACTCAATAAGGCCATCTAGGTTCTTATTTGAAGAGACTTTCATAGGTCTTTTGTTGTTGTTGTTGCCTGTAACTATGTATAAATATGAACCACATTTTACATAGAAAGACTTAGTTCAAAATGATGCAAAGCAGCAATGAGCAATTAGTGGAGCCAAAATTAGGATCTAGTTCTGATGAGCTCTCTATAGGATCTCACAATTTTGCCCTGGTAATTACTGCATTAGGAAACTCAACACTGCCCTCTAATGACAGAAAAGTCATTACAACCCAGAACTCCTGAATCACTAAGAGTAATTATCATCAGTGATTCAATTTTACTCTCCTTCCTTCTTTCCTTTGCTTCCCTAACTTCCTCTCCCTCATTCCCTTCTTCCCTTCTTTTGTCAGTAGTATGGCTTCAACTCAGGGCCTTATACTCTCCCTTAGTTTTTTTACTCAAGGCTGTCCCTCTACTACTTAAGCCACAGATCCACTACTGGCTTTATAGTGGTTAATTGGAAATAAGACTTTCACAGATTTTCCTACTTAGGCTGGCTTTGAATCACAATCCTCTAATCTCAGTCTCCTTAATACCTAGGATTTCAGGTTGAGCTCCTGGTTCAGAAATCTCATTAATTGGCCTTCTGGAAATTAACCACACTGTCTTTCCTTGTTACACATAAATTCAAGTGATTCTTTTCACACATCATGATCTGTGAAGACTAGTAAGAGAACTCCGAGTGTCACTTTTTCTTCTTTCTTAACTTCCCACTACTGAGAAATCCTTTCTAGCTAGCTTACCTTCTGATTACGTTGGGAATATATCTCACTTTAAATGAGCCTTAAAGTGAGATTCTTGTTTGACTGAAGTCTTGGATTACATAAAGTTAATTGTTTAGGGCTGGGAAGGTGGCTCAGTGGTAGAGCACTTGCCTTGCATGCTCAAGGCCCTGGGTTCGATTCCTCAGCACCACATAAGAAAAAAGCCGGAAGTGGTGCTGTGGCGCAAGTGGTAGAGTGCTAGCCTTGAGCTGAAGAGCTGAGGGACAGTGCCCAGGCCCAGAGTTCAAGCCCCACAACCGGACCCAAAAAAAAAAAAAGTTAATTGTTTAGGAAAAAAGATTATCCAATATGGTGGCTTTGATAATTTGGAGATTTCTTCTGGCTGCTCATGGAGTATAGAGGTGAGCTGCCTGTGATAGGAGCCCTATGATTATTCTGTGTGGTTTGGTTTGGTTTTCATGCCAGTACTAGGTCTTGAACTCAAGGCCTGGGCACTGTCCCGGAGCTTTTTTCCTTAAGTCTAGCGCTCTATCAGTTGAACCACAGCTCCACGTTCAGGACTTCTGCTGGTTAATTTGAGATTTCTCATAGCTTTTCCTCCTCAGTCTGACTTTGAACTTCTACCCTCAAATCTCTGCCTCCTGAATAGCTAGGATTACAGACATGAGCCACCAGCAACAGTCTTGGTTTAGTATACATTGGAACCATAGTCCAAAAAAGCTCTTCCTCCACATAATTCCTATTAATGAGCCCATAGCTTCCTATATGCTTTTGTATATATGTCTATGCTTCTCTCTATATACATATACATATCTATATACATGTATATATGTATGTACATGTATATATGTGTGTATACATATATACACATATATATGTAGTATATATACACAATTAGCCAGTCTTGGGGCTTGAACTTTGGGCCTGGGTGCTATCTCTGAGCTTCTCTTACTGAAGGTGAGCCCTCTACCACTTGGCCACAGTGCCACTTCCAGTTTCTTAGTGGTTGATTGGAGATAAGTATCTCATGGGGACTTTTCTGCCCAGGCTAGCTTCAAATGGCTATCCTCAGATCTCAGCCTCCTCAGTAGCTAGGATGACAGGCATGAGTTACTGGCACCTGGCCTTACATGCTTCTTTATAGCTTCCCAATCATTTGACTTAAGTAAAATGACTCTTTAGACTGTAGAGGGACATTTCATTAAAAAATTTTGATCAAATATTAGCATCCTCACACTAGCTAATTCGGAATAGATGAGGACTCAGTAAAGATCAAATTTTTAACCCTTGTTACCACATCTCAGGTCCCTCACCATTGCCTTGCTATCTCTTCCTTAAACACACACAAAGGGAGCACTGTCCATCTTCTCTTCTGTAGCTACTGTGTCAGCAGTGCATCACATCCTTCCTGAATTATCCCAGTAAAACCTCATTGGTGTTCTCCTAGGTCAAGCCTCCCCTTCAACAACTCCTTCCCTCACAGATACACACAGAGTTTGTACCACATCAGGGAAATGTATTCTGTGAAAATATAGTGCTACTGACTTGTATGTTGGCCCAATATACCTCCCTCAGAGATGCCTACCATTCCTACTGGAATCAAGACAAGATGGAAGATTGGAGAAAGGAGTTTATGGAAGGGATGGAGATGCCACATAATTGTAGGTCCTTTCCTACCACTGCCTGAGTAACACATCATACAAGGTTTCACTGGATCCATGCAAATTCTTTCTAATAAGACAAAGGGGAACTGCAGATGGACTTGGTCAGCTCCATAAATGTAAGACATATCTATTATATAGCTAAGTCCCAAAGTAGAGATTTCATGGATGATCTGTACAAAAAGATGCTATTTAAGAATGCAAGAGGAAGTGTTGTGTTGCAAAGTAAAACAGAAAACGATGCTCTTCCCTATAGATACACACTTGGAGATGTACTAGGCATGGTGTCATATTGACAATTCAGAAAACTCCAGCAATAGAGGGGCTGGGAAGGTGGCTCTGTGGTAGAGTGCTTGCCTTGCATGCTCGAGGCCCTGGGTTCAATTCCTCAGCATCACATAAGCAAAAAGAAAAAAGCCGGAAGTGGCGCTGTGGCTCAAGTGGTAGAGGGCTAGCCTTGAGCTGAAGAGCTGAGGGACAGCACCCAGGCCCAGACTTCAGGCCCCAAAACCGGACCCACCCCCCAAAAAAAGAAAACTCCAGCAATAGAAAAAGAATGTCACTTTGCCTGACATGATTCTCAGCACTTCCTGAGAAACTGATCAAAGAACTGCATTTCCCCTTTTATCTCTTCATAGACTACTCCCCAGGGAGTTCACAACACCTGGATTTGGACAGACTGAGAGATGACACCAGAATGACAAGGGACCATTATCACTGCATTGACACCACCACTTGGATTTTGTCCCTATAGGACCTGTCCCCTTTCCTGCCAGGACTTCAGCTCTCTTGTAAACAGAATAAAAGGTCAGAATCATTGGACGTCCATGTAGCTTTCTTTGCCAGACTGGTTTTTGGGAG
The DNA here is from genome assembly GCF_024711535.1 of Dipodomys merriami. NCBI lineage: Eukaryota > Metazoa > Chordata > Mammalia > Rodentia > Heteromyidae > Dipodomys > Dipodomys merriami. The sequence goes on along the minus strand of NW_027205037.1, from coordinate 988,399 downwards.
TTTGTGTTTCTGTCCATCCTGAAGAGAGAGTTACTATGGATGAAGTTGCCAACTCTGTTTAAATAACAGTTTTGTAATACAGCTTCATCCCACTTTATCTCTCAGAGCCAATCATGCCTTGCTCTCTTATGCCCTGTGAGCATTTTTTTAAAACCTGTGAGCATTTTTTAAAACATTGTTTTCACTTGCAAAGAAGACAGTTAATAATGGGATTGGCACTGTACTAACACAAGTCTTACTCCCACAGGAGAGAGGCTGCAAGACCATGCAAGTGGGTCAGAGATGGATGGGGCTCACTCACACGTTACTAGGCAACTGTGCAAATGGGATGGAAGTGATATTGATACATAGGACTATGCCTTGGAAGTTCACTTGCTTCAAATCTCCAAGGCTACACTTCTCCTTTGCAACAATAAATAAATTGAAAGTGTTGAGAGAACATTCTCCTGCTTTCCAAAACAATTCTGGGGCCAATGAAAACACGACCCATGTTTCTGAATGCTGAAGGCTGCATTTAGCTTTATTTACTCCCCCTCTTTCTCATTCAACATAGGAGTCATCAACCTCTCTATTTCTCAAGGTCTTGAATATCTCCAAGCTCTACCTTTGGGAATCACGAGCAAGCTTGAGGGATGGATGGAAGGAAAGAAGAAAATTAGAGGCATGGTAGAGGCAATTGGGGCTAAAAGGCCATGGAAGAATGGAGGTTGGAGTGAAGATAAGAATAAGAGAGAGTAAGAGAAAGACTGATGAAGAAATATGCATATTTTAGAGGTAGAAAGATGGGATGAAGACTCATTTTTCCACCAATGTTTACTGCTGTTAGTTTGAAGAGACATTGGGGAGTTGTGGCAAATCTGCCTCTTTCTCTGTCCCTTTGTTTCCTAATATGGTAGCTACTTAAGAGGAGATTTTTCTCTTAGGTAGCTTTGTGTCTGAGCTTCCCTCCATATTCCTTCATGAAGGAGTTAGGCCTCCCTGGCTAGGTAAAGGATAACAGCAAGGACCAGCTCCAATATGGGAGAGAGATGATTCAACAAGATGCCTGAGGAGAATGACCCAGCAAGATGATACATGCAAATCTCACAATGCAGTAATGACTCAGTAGAGACAGAGAAACCAAGGAGACTCCCTACAGCACTCCCTATACCCTATCTAACCCTATACCCACCAACTGGACCAGGCCATGCCTCAGAGGGAGAAGCTAAGACCCTATACATAAGGGACAGGTACAGGCAGGATGGAGATGCGATAAGGCTCCCGGATCCATTCTTTTGTTGTTGTTGTTGTTGGTCATGGGGCTTGAACTCTGGGCCTGAGCACTGTCCCTCAGCTCTTCAGCTCAAGGCTAGTGCTCTACCACTTGAGCTACAGCACCACTTCTGGTTTTCTAGTGGTGCAATGGAGATAAGAGTTTCTCGGACTTTCGTGCCCGGCCTGGCTTTGAACCTGGATCCTTAGATTTCAGCCTCCTGAGTAAGTATAAAATTACAGGTGTGATCCACCAGTGCCTGCCTCAAATTATATTTTAGCAGGATTTCCTTATGATATTATGATATTATTTAGTTCTCATAATCACTGGATATTACAGTCTCCTAGTTTTATAACTTTGCCTTGGAGATGTTGTGTCTCAAAGATGTTAAAATTCTCAAGGTCTCACCCTGACAAAGTCACTGCTATAGTTTGGGTATTGAATGTGCTAAGGATTTCATCTCTAAAACACCAGTACTGGAGATATTAGGGGCCCTTTAAGAGTTGAGTCTTTATGGGGAGGTCTTCAGGTCAAGAGCTTCCTGCTCCCCTATTCTGCCTGTCATCTGAGCATCTTCTCTGACACATGTTCCTATCAGGATATGCAATCTTTGCCAGAGGCTCAAAGCAAGAGACTACTTGACATTGGACTAGAACCCACAAACTGTGGGTAGCTAAGGGAACTTTTCAGTTATAAGCTAATTGCTTCAAGTATGTTACTGTAGTAAAGCAAAGCTGACCAATACAACCATGGTGATAAAACACACTCCCCTTCTTTTTGTTTGTTATTAGTCATGAACTTGAACTCAGAACCTGGAGTCTGTCCCAGAGCTCTTTTGCTCAAGGCCAGCTCTCTACCACTTTGAGCCATAGGTCCACTTCTCTGGTGGTTTGCTGGAAATAGAGTCTCATGGATTTTTGCTGCCTGAGCTGGCTTCAAATAGTGATTCTCAGATCTCAGCCTCGTGAGTAGCTAGGATTACAGAATGAGCCATTGGCTCCCAGTTCTTTTTCAAGCCAGAGCTTTAGACTAAGTTTTGTTTCCAACTCAAAGGAATCCTCTACACCTGCATCTTGTCACTCTTAGCAATCTGTCCTCCAGCTAAATAAAGGATTGTGAGGAGAAGAAACTTGTGATTCACGTCAGATTTCACCAGAAAACCATGAAGAATGGAAAATAGAGGATTAGAGACAAGGTTATAACTACTAACCTTTACCTTGCTCATGTAATTGTAACCCCTCTGTACGGTATTTTCACAATAAAAAAAAAGAAATAGAAATACTAACCTTGTATTTCCCTACTTACTACTTTTTGCCTCCACAGCAATTTTTCTTTGTAAGTTTAGATGTAATTCGATAGCACTGTATCTTGACTCTTAATGATTGATCATTGACTTTTTTAAAAAAAAGTCAAATGGACATCCCAGAGTTGTCAGAAGAGCTGAGGCTCTGTATTGAGTTGTAAAGAAGAATCTGTGACTCTGCTTGCCTTTGGTATTAAAGTAGGCAATCCTGCCATCTAGTGGACTTTGAATCAACTTCAGTTGAAAGTCTTCTGCAATTTAGGAGATTCTATTTTAAATAACAAGGGAAGCCTGGAGTTGCAGTTCATCTCTATAATCCTAGCTACTCAGGGGGCTGATCTCTGAGGATCATGGTTCAAAGCTTGCCTGGGCAGGAAGTCCTGAGACTCTTTATTTGTAAAGAAGAACAAGGAAAGTGAAAGCAGGGATGTAGCTCAAAGTAGCAGAGGGATACCCTGAAAAAAAAGGCTCAGGGACTATGCCCAGGCCCTGAATTCAAACCCCACGATCGACAAAACAAACAAAAAAGCCCCCAAAATGCAAGAATGGCCTTGTGGGAAAAATATCACTTCTTTCATGTTTCAGCTCTACAAGGAGGAGTAAATGTGAACCTGGCACCCTTGCTTGCCACTGGTAAACTTTGCCCATAATTACTAACACTCATGTTCTCTGGGCCCCTAAAATAAACACCAAAACAAAGATTATGTTTATCTTTCCTACAGACATTCCTAGTAACCAGAAAGAGTTTGCACATTACTAGTAGCAATCAGAAAATATTTGCTGAATAAACGTATGTGCTTAGGATAAGTAAATAAAATAGATGGGAACAGGAGAGATTGCCGATGTCTCAAAGGGAAGAAAGTAAGTTTTGAAATTTTTGCTTTCTCAAACAGAGCAAACCTAGTCCCTGCAATTGCTGGGTGAACAGGGAGAAAAGAGCTTTATAAAGCAGCACCATCACTCACACCAAAAGCCCTGGGCTCACCAAAAGTCCCTGTCTCAGGTCTCCCAAGAGTCAGTTGTTGCCTATCTCTGACCAGCAGAGGGCAGTGCATGCTCGCTCAAGCTAGGGCTGAGTTCAGTCTGTACAATGTCATCTGACAGACTTTGTGTGCTCTTATTCCTTGGAGATGTCTTTATGGTGCTTATAACTGGGGAACAAGATTGCTTTCTAAGTATTGTATGGAAAACAAGTTGTGTTCTTGTTCTTTCTTTAAACAGTGATGCTGAGAATTGGGTTCAGTTCAATAGGGTTGACACTGACATAACAACCTGTAGTGGGAAGTCAGTTTACAAATGACTTTCAGATTGGCAAAATCATCTGTACATAGAAGGTACCAGAGGCTTCAAATAGAAAATGGAGACTAGAGTCACAGGTGCCCAGCTAGAACTTTCTTCTAGGTCCTTAGGCCTCTCTCCCGACAACACATGTACATTTCTTTTTTTTTTTCTTTTCTTTTTTTTTTTTTTTTTTGCTTATGTGGTGCTGAGGAATCGAACCCAGGGCCTCAGGCATGCGCTCTACCACTGAGCCAACTTCCCAGCCCTCACATGTACGTTTCTTTGACTGTAGATCTTTCTAGTCGTGTCTTGGCTCATTTTAGGGTCTTTGGAGTCAGGGTGGGTGAAGACCACCCCTCAGCCCCCACCCCTGCCTTTCTGTTGAAGGGTTGGTCACTTGCTTTGGAATTTAAATGTAGTCAATCTGAAATCATTTATATTATTTCCAAACCAAATAACAAAATGGGTAAGTTGTGTGAGGTTTGATTTTCACAAATATTTTTTTTGGAGGGGGGGGGGTTGGTTCCAGTCGTGGGCCTGAACTCTGGGCCTCAGCACTGTCCCTCAGCTCTACAGCTCAAGGCTAGTGCTCTACAACTTGAGCCACAGTGCCACTTCTGGCTTTCTTTTTCTTTTTTTTTCTTTTTTTCCCCCTGCTTATGTGGTGCTGAGGAATTGAACCCAGGGCCTCATGCATGCAAGCAAGCACTCTACCACTGAGCCACCTTCCCAGACGGTTTCACAAATATATTTTTAGTGATTTTGGTGGTGGTGGTGTGGGCTTGAACTTGAGGCCATGATGCTGTCCCTGAGCTCTTTAGCTCAAGGTTAATGCTCAACTACTTTAAGCCACAGCTCAACTCCCAGGTATTTGGTCATTAACTAGAGAAAAGACTTTCATGAAAGTTCCTACCAAGGCAAGATTCCATGAGCCATCAGACTCCAGTGAAGGAATACTTTTTTGTTGTTGTTGTTGTTGTTGTTATTTGTTTCTTTTTGTCTGCATGTACTTCCATTTATGGTAGCACCACTCACAATAAAGATAGGGAATCAATCAAGTGTACATCATTGGACCAATAAAAAGAAAGCGTATACATTCAGTGGAATGTTATTCAGCCTTAAGTAAAAAATAAATAAATAAATAAAATAAAATCAGGTTCACACCTGTAATCCTATCAATTCAGGAAGCTGAGATCTGAAGATCAAAGTTCAAAGTCAGCCTGGGAAGAAATGTCCATGAGATTCTTTTCTCCAATTAACCTCCAGAAAACCAGAAGCAGATCTATGGTTCAAAATGGTAGAGTGATAGTGAGACAGTGCCCTAGACCCATGTTCAAACAAATAAAAAGAAAACAATTTCAACAATATAAATTGCACAGTAGAACACTAAGCTTCAAGAAATAATGCAAAGCCGGGTGCTGGTAGCTCACACCTATAATCCTAGCTACTTAGGAGGCTGAGATCTGAGGATCACGGTTCAAAGCCAGCCAGGCAGGAAAGCCTTTGAGACTCTTATCTCCAATAAACTACTATAAAACAATAAGTGGCATTGTAGTTCAAGCAGTAGAGTGCTTGCCATGAGCTGAAGAGTGCAAGGACAGTGACCAGGCTCAGAGTTCAAGCCCCACAACTGACAATAAAAGAAGAAAAAAAATAATGCAGGTACAGAAACACCAATATCAGACACACCCTTTTATATTTGAAGATTAAGAAATGTGGCTTTAGAGCAGACAGAAAAACCATAGGACACTGCTGAAGCATTGCTCATAGTCCTCCTTCAGTGAAGGGCAGAGCCTGAGGCTCCTGTGCCTTCTCTGATCCTGTCTCTTACCACTGAGCACAGGCTTCATCGCTGCAGCCATACTGGCATTTGTACTGTTCTGCAGCAGCCCAGGATAACCTGTGCCAGGCTGGGGGCCACTGTTATTCTACTGCCTGGAATGCTCTTCCCCAGACACCCAGCTGCTCATCCCCCATCCTCCCCCACTCCCACCCACCAAAGAGATCTACTCTATGATACCCTGCTCAAAAATACAACCTTGTGGACATGCATGCACACACACACATGGGTGCAGACACACACAGAATATTCCCACCACTCATCCTTTCTGCCTTACATCTTCCTTCTGATGTATTCTCTTTATTACTTATGTAAATCTGTGTAAAGTCTTTCTCCATGCTTGAGTGTAAACTCACAAGGAGAGATATTTTTGTGCTGTTCTCAGCATTGTGTCAGTCTTCAGGATGATGTCTCTCACCCTGTGGTCACTCAGCAAATGTCCATTGAATGAAGGCCTACCCATTCTCTCACACAGTTATTTGACAATTGTCCTGTTGCACATGGTCAAAGCTCTTTCCCACTGCTTTCTTATGACTCCCTTCCACAGCCCTTCTCACCCTTGCCTTGTGGTCTCCTCACCTGTGTTTCCATGCCCTTTGCCTGACGCCTTGTGCACCTCAATCTCACACATGGAGATGGTGTGCACACACCAGCTCACCTGCTCCTCCTCTGGGAAGCTTTTCCATCCCACACTGGCTCCTCCCTCTTCAGTTCTTCCAAGTCTTTCCTCCAGCCCTGGTCCCATCATGCTGGTTAGAAGCCTATGTAATGATCTGTGTGATATTCTAGCTAAGCTGTGGGAGCCTCATTCTCTGGGGCAACTTTTGGTCCTATCTCCTTCACCTACTGAGCCAAATGCACTCCAACTGTTCCACAAAGGTTTAGGAGTGTTCTAGCATGCGTGTGCATCAGACTATCCATTGAAAAGTCAAAGGTAGACCTGAGTTTTGGACAGTGAGCTCATCTTGCCCCTTAAGACAAGACTGGCATGGAATCATAAAATGACTTGCCTCCTGCTTGGCATACTGCCCCTCTACCCCATCTCCACAATGCAACTCAACACTGAAATCACAGCAGCGAAGAGGCACACTCTCTACTGCACTAGGACTACAAGACACTAACCTCTTAAGCCAAACCCACAGATGTGAATTGAAGCCCACTCCCTCACTCTGAGCCTCAACTGCAGCTTTTGGGGCAGCAAGGCCTTGTCTCCTGGCAGTCTCTGCCTCACTCTGAGGAGATCATTTGACACATCTAGCTCTGCATTGAGAGCTGAACTTGAAGGAAGAAAAGAGCACATTTTCCTTCCTAATTCCGTCTCGACGTGCACATCAGGTTGGGTTTGAAGGAGGCTGATTCCCAGAGGAATTCCTGAGCAGCCATCTGCTTGTGTGCTTCTGAGACATCTTGGTAAAGAGAGAAGGAAGCTGTTAATCAATCATGCAAAGGGAGCTGCTTGCTCTTTCACTAGGAAATGGGAGTGCACATGTCCTTGAGTGTGCACATGTTCTGATATTCTAAGGGTCTTGATACACTTGCACTATACATGTCCTTCTCTCCATGTCCATTCTGCACAGCAGACTAACACCACCTTCCTTCCACACCCATTTTAATGTGTCACTGACACAGCTGTCCTTCAGATAAGTACACAAATACCTTTCATAACAACAGAGAAACAAACCTGTGCCACAAGAGATTAGCAAAGTCAAGTGCACTGCCTGATGCTGGAGGCTATGTAATCCTAACTATCCTAGAAGCTACCTGGATTGCAGCGACAGCCAGTCTAGGAAGACTCCATCATCAATTAACTAGAAAAATGCAGACCTGGAGGTGTGGTAGAGCACCAGGCATGAACATGCAAATTGAAAGAAGGAGAGAAAGAAAAAGAAAGACTGAGACAGAGAGATGAAAGACAGAGAAATGGACAGAGTTAGAGACAGATTCAAGAACAGGAAGAGAGAGAGAGAGGTAAGAGAAAAGGGAGATGAGAGGAAGAAGATGAGGGGAAGGAAAAGTAGACTAAGAGACTGTATGAGGTAGAAGAAGAGGAGGGAAGAGATAGTAGAGAGGGGGAAAGACAGGGAAAGGTGAAAGAGGAAAGTGATGGAAAAGGAAGCAGAGAGAGAATTAAGAAAAAAAGCACAGAGATAAAGACTTGGTACGAGCAAACACTCACAAACATATACACACAACAAATAAACAAAAGGAAAAAAATAAAAGGCATGGAAACATCATGGAATTTAACAGTACTTCCCTCCCCACGTACCCTCTTCACTGAACACTGGACCACGAGGAATTCAGGATTTCTCAGCTCCCTTCATGACATTCCACCTCTCAGTTCTCCTTCAGCATTAGTGTCAACCCTGTCATTCACCAGGTGCCTATCCTTTACCCTCTTTAGCCCTCACTGCTTCTATCACCATAATCCCACCTCATTCTTTGAGGGGAGATCTGCTCCCCAAATAACCCTGAACTGCACTTGTCCACCAGGAGACCCAGTCCTCCTCTTGCTACAAATCTCATCAGTTAGCTCTGCAGGCTCAGCCTCCTAACCCCAATGTATACAGAGCAAAGTCCAGCTGTGCCCAACTCCTCCCCATCACACACTTGTCACCCAAGACAGCATCAGCCTTCAGCACTTCCTGGATGAACCAACGCAAATAAGACAGTGGTGGAGAGTCACATCCAATCTTACTGAATCTCCACTCATGTCCAGAAGTAGTCATCCCAGGCAGGGTCCATCCTCAGATCAAGTCCACAGAGGCCTGGTCCATCCACAGGCACCACTATACCTCCGTGTTCTCTCAGGTCTCCTGCTCCTTCAGAGGTTTCTCCAGCTCTCACTGAAAGGAAGAGAACATATTTTAATTAATATACTTTGTGATTCCAAAAATAGGCTCTACATGTTCACAGTGGTCTCATATGTGAAACTCAGCACTCACAACACTCTGTTTACCTGAGGAGAAAAATTGGGCTAACAGAGGAAGTTGCAATTACGACTTCAGGGTGTATGCATTAGGGTCTTTCAAATATGTGTTTTATCTTTTACCAATGTGAGCAAATAAATGAGAAATCGGGTTCTCCTGGATGATGGCTTTATGTTGGGATAGTGATGAGTAAAGGATTATAGAGAAAACACACACAGAAGAAACTGCATTGAAATGGAGGAAAGTGGAGCAGAAACCACTGTCATGGTACATGGAGACAGGTCTCATTTCTTTCCCAATGAAGACTTGCCCTTATGCTCCAACCCAGCCAGTGTAACTGGTGTGCTCAGGAGTTGGACCCAGTCATCTAGAGGCCATAGTAGGAGGAGCAGAGTCCAGGATGCCTCCTGACCCTCAGATCTATGGGCTTCAGCTCAAATGTAAATACAACAAATAAGTATATAAACATACAGGAAACCTACATGAAAGGTAAGGTGATTACCTGCTGTAGCATTTGGAACAAAACCACCTCAAGGACAAAGGTGAATTGTTGTCAGGTGAAGTCACCATATGATCAAGCTGCAACCCCTACCACCTCTGAAGTAAAGACACCTTCAGGCTACTTTTCCATTTTCCTTTCAGCCTGGGAAGGCCAGCTCAGTGTCAGATGTACTTTGACCAGAAGCTCGGCTGCAGAATCCTGTAGCACCAGGCACTTGGCCTGAGTGTGCTACACGGGGACTATGCCAGGCATGCTGGGCTCATAGCACTAGTCATGCCTCCTGAAATGAGTGAACTAGTGTGTAAAGGACTGGTAAATAGTCACAAGAATCAAGTCTCTGTGAGAGCTTGGGGGACTACTACTCTTCCATGTAGCCTAGTGGACCATTGCCAAGGCCACGGGGCACATGGGAGGATGCTGCTACTGCTACCTTGGCAACCATGTGGTAACCATGAGGACATCGACCAGAGACAGGGAGAGAAGGGGAGAGACAGACAGACAGACAGACAGACACAGAGACAGAGAGACAGAGACAGAGACAGACAGATACAGAGCAATAGAGAGAATGGGTTGATCAGGCAGTTTGAATCTCTTGGCAAGTATAAATTTTACAGACATGACAAAATTTCATGAAACCAAAAAACAAAGTTAAGAGCTAATCCCCAAATAATGTACCTATAAAAGCTTGTTTTTTAAAAGATGGTTTGACTGTAGCCCAGGCTTGCCTTGAACTCAAGAGCCTTCTGCATTTGCCTTCTAAATACTGGGATTACATGTTTGCACTACCAGTCCATCATAAAAAGACCATCTTCCATCCTGAGGCTATCCAGGTGTACATCAAGGGTTGCACCTCTTAGAACATGCTCTTGTGACAGGAAATTCCAAAGGATTTCATAGCTCTATGTCAGATGCTACTATAACTCAGGAAATTACTAAGGTCTTAGGAGCTCTGATTGAGGAACCAGGGTCAATGACCAAATAGTAGAGCAAAAGACCTACTACCACCCCTGTTACTCAGGAAAGCATGAGTGTTTTTGGATTTCTATGTCAGGAACCATAGAAAAAGGCCAAATACATTTACATCACAGGCAATCACAGGAGATTGTTTACAAACAGAATGAATTACTCAGTAAGTCATCCTATCAAGGGTAATAGGTTTCTTGGTAGTTACAAATATGGAAAAGGAAAAAAAACTGGAAGAATATTTGGGGTGAGATTGCAGTTGGAGGTGTCAGTGTGAACTCATGATTTTGAGTATATATAAATGGATATATATACATAGATTGGTGTACAAATCAGAAGTTGAGACACTCAGGAGGCTAAGAGCTTGAACACTGAAGTTTGAGACTAGTCCAGGCAGGAAAGTTTATTAGATTTCACCTCCAAACTAACCAGCAAAAAGCAGGGCTTAAAGGGGGGCTCAATTACTAGGACCCAAGCAAAGCAAGCAAGAGGTTCTGAGTTTACATTTCTTTACTACTAAAAGAAATTAATATAAATTTAAATGTGTATATGTGTAAATATACATGTATGGGCTTGTATATATCAATGCACACCAATATATATGAATACATGTATTTTGTATATTCGTTTTATGTATTTTCCAGTTCTCTTCTCCAAAAGGGCCTAGGAACAATAACATCTCAAAAGCAAAGAACATACCTAATACTCAGATGTTGGTTTCTAAATGCCATCCAGCCACAGCTCCTGGATAATAGTTGATTCAAAGACTAGAGCATGGAAGGTACTAAATAAACATTGATCTTGTGTATGAGTGAAGAACAAAAGCACTAATGAGGGCTTAGGGGTAGAATGCTTGCCTAGCATCCATGAAGCCCTGGGTTCTGCAGTGCCACATAAAGAGAAAAAGCTGGAAGTGGCACTGTGGCTCAAGAGGTAAAGTGCTAGCCTTAAGCAAATAAGCTCAGGGACAGTGCCCAGGCCCTGAGTTCAAGCCCCAGGATTGGCAAAAAAATAAAATTAAAATGAAATAAAAGCACTAATAAAAGTCTGTTAGAAGGGGCTCGCACTGGCCAAGTCTGGAACCATCAAAACCATGACAGGAGTGGAATTACAACCCAATGCATTCAATAGGAATCCCCTAGCAAGTTCAAACGTGAATAAATATGTAAATACATAAGCAAACTGTCAATGATGTGAGGAATGGGATATTTCCACAGCCTTATGTGTTTTCCCACACATCACTCAGTTACAAAGGGAGAGGAGAATTTTTTCAGTAGAAAAACGGGCAAATTTGGCCATCTTCAAGTGATCAAAATTACCTACTACACTCCCAAGACAAACTGATGTCCCCAGCCACCTGGTGGGATGCAGTGGGAGGCACACAGTGTCACTTCACGATAGTCCTGCAAGACCCAAGTCAAATCATGATAAAACTTCAGACAAGACTAAGTGGAAGTGGCATATAATCTTGAAAACAGTCAATAAAAATCTTGAAAAATTTTCAAGATTGAAGAAGACTGCAGAGCCAGAACCAGAGCAGGCAATCTTGACTTCTGGATAGGATATTTTCACTATCAAAACTATATCATGAGCCAGGCATCGGTGGCTCACGCCTGTAATCCTAGCTACTCAGAAAGCTGAAATCTAAGAATCATCATTCAAAGCCAGCCCAGGCAGGAAAGTCCATGAGACTCTTACTTCAAATATCCCTCAGAAAACCAGAAATGGAGCTGTGCCTCAAACTGGTAAAGCTCCAGCCTTGAGCTAAATGCTCAGGGACCTTTTACTGGCCCTAATTCAAGCACCAGAAAGGAACCAAAAAAAAAAAAAAGAAACCAATACTTAGAGACTATGGATGGAACTGGAGGACACTCAATTTCATGAGAAACACCAATATCACACACACCCTTTCATATTTGAAGACTAAGAAATGTGGCTTTAGAGTAGACAGGAGAACCACAGGACAATGTTGAAGCATGGTGGGTCACCACTCTGCTCACAGCTTCCTTTGGTGTAGTGCAGAGCCTGTGCTGCCAAGAGGCTCCTGTGCCTTCTCTGATCCTGTCTCTCCCCACAGAGGACAGGCTTCCTTGCTGCAACCACACTGGCATTTGCACTGTGCCAGCTGGGGGCAACTGCTATTCCAACTGCCTAGAATGCTTTTCCCCACACCCAGCTGCTCAGTCCCCTATCCTTCCCCAAAACCCCCTTGCCAAAGAGGTCTACTCTGATACTCAAAAATACAACTTTGTGCACATGTACACACAACACACATCTGCAAACACACAAAAACACAGATTATTTCCAACACTCATCCTGATTCTTTCTGCCTTAATCTTCCTTTTCATATATACTATGTACTACTTTTGTAAGTTTGAGTATTCTCATTCTCCATGCTTGAGTGTACTTCCTCAGTGAAGTACACTAATCTAATGCCCTGCTGAATGAATATCACAGTGGTGGAGGTTCATATCCAATCTTACTAAATTTCTGCTCATGTCCGCTTGTACTCATCTCCATCCACATGTTCCTATATTTTCATGCTTTCTTAGGTCTTTTACTCATTCAAAAGTTTCTCCACCTCTAGTTGATAGGAAGGAAAATATTGTAATTCCTACATTTTTTGGTTCAAAAAATGGGCTCTGGAGGTTTATAGTGTGGCAATATTTGAAATTCAGCTTCCTACACACCATGTGCCCTAGGACAATAATCAGGCCCTACTCTTCTTCCATGAGACCTAGAGGCTTCCCCTGGGAACTGCCAGGGAAAAGGAAGCACCATGCCCAAAGCCTGGTGCTCTGGGGAAGGGGGTGTCAACTGGAAGCATCTTTGGCGACTCAAAGTGTCTCTCCTAAGAATCTGACATCTCTCAGTGCTGAAACCCTTGTACTGTGGAAACGTAATTCTCTACCTCTCCATTCTCCACATACAGCCCAACCCAACACCCTTTCCTTTCCCAAAATTTTCTAAGTTGTCCCTCATACAAGTACACAAATTCCTTTTGTAATAACAGAGAAACCAATCTGTGCTGTACCAGATTCACAAAGTCTAGGTGCTGGAGGCTCACCTGTATAATCCTAACTACTGTACACACTGACACTGAGAAGACTGTAGATAAAGCCAGCCTGAGCAGACTCCATGTCCAACTCAGTAGAAAATCAGTCCTAGAAGAGTGACTCCACTGGTAAAACATCAGCCAGAAACACGCCCACACTCAAGAGAGAAAAAGGGAAAGAGGGGGCCTGAGGGGGAGAAGGAAAACAGACAGAGAGAAAAAGAGAGGGACATGCATACATACCTAAACACAGAGAGACAAAGAGACAAATTCTAGAGAAAGGATTGAATGAGAAGGAATGAGATAGGGAGAAGAGAATGATTAGAGGGAGGAGAAGAGGAGAAGAAGAATGAGGGTGTAAGAAAGGAGAGATTAGAGACAGTAGAGGGGAGGAGGGCCCAAGGAAAGGCCACAGAGGGAAAAGGAGACTGAGAAAGAGAAAAGAACAGAGTTGAAGCCAGCACATTCCCAAATGCATGCACACAACCAACAAAAAGACAATTAAAAAGCATTGAGAAATCATGGAAATTAATAGTACTTCCCTCCCCACCCACCCTCTCCACTGTACATTGTTCCATGAGGAGTTCAGCATTCCTTACATTCCTCCTCAGCTCTCTTTCAGCATCAGTATCAACCCTGTCTTAAACCAGTTATGCATCCTTTGCCTATTTGGACCCTTATTGCTTCTCTTGCCACAAATCCATCTCATTGTTTGAGAATAGCATTGCTCCTCAAATACCCCTGAGCAGTACCACTGACCCACCAGGAGCCCCAGCCCTCCTCTTGCTGCTATTCTCATCAGTCTACTCTGCAGGTTCAGCCGCCTGACCCAGTGTACACAGAGAAACGGCCAGATTTGCCCATCTCCTCCCCATCATACACTTGTCACCCAAAGGCAGCATGAATCCTCAACACTGCCTCTGTGTGCAATTCTAATGCCCTGGGTGAACCAATACAAATATTCTAGTGTGAAGGCTCATATCTAATCTTACCGAATTTTTGTTCTTGTGGGAAGGCAGTCATCCCAGGCAGGGTCCATCCACGGGTGTGGTCCATATACAACCAAAGTCCATCCAGGCTATGTCCTTCCACAGATCCCAGTTTATCTCCATGATTCCTCAGGTCTCCTGTTCCTTGACCACCTCTAGCTGAACGGAAGGGAATATCTTTTAATTCATACACTTTGTGATTCCAAAAATGGCCTCTTGATGTTCAAATATTTAAAACTTGGCTCTGATAGCATTCTTGATTCCCCAAGGAGAAAAATTGGGCTCTGCTATTCTTCCATGAGGCCTAAAGTCTTTACCGGGAAACGGAAGCACTATGCCCAAGCTGGGTGCTTTGGGAAAGGGGGCCTCTCTGGGGACTCATAGAGTCTCTACTAAGAATCTGACACCTCTCAGCGCAATTGTACAGCACATATATCGTCCTTCCCTGTCCATTTACACAAACCCATCACCCCCTTCCTTCCACAACCAATTGTAAGGTGACTCTACACAGCTATCCCTCACATAAATACACAAATGCCCTTTCAAAATAGAGAAAGCAACCTTTGCCACACCAGATTAACAAAGCCAATTGCATTCCCTGATGCTGTAAGCTCTTGTCTGTATTCCTACCTATCTCCCAAGATGATACCTTGAAGATTGCATTTACAGCAAGTCTGGGAAGACTCCATCTTCAAGTAAATAGAGAAATGCAAGCCTGGAAGTATAACTCAAGCAGGAGAGAACCAGACATATCCATGACAACTGAGAGAGAGAAAAAAGAGAAAGACAGAGAGGGAGAAAGGGAAAGAAGGGAAAAGGGAGAAGTGTAGAGAGAGAGGAAGAGTGAGGGAGGTGGAGGGAGAGAGAGACAGATTCAAGAGCAGGAAGAGAGGGAAAGGGAATGGTAGAGGTTAGTAGTGGAACAGCAAGAAGAGGAACAGGAGAAGTAGAATAGGAGTAGCTATGGGAGGAATGAAAACAAAGGAAGAGAAATGGTGGGCGGCAGCAGGGAGAAGGTGAGAAAAGTGGAGAGAGAACAGAGAAGACAAAGGAAACAGCATAAGAAAAAAGCACTGAGGTGTAGCAGCACACACTCACAAACACATACACACAACAGACAAAAGGAAAAAAAAAAGAATAGTGATCAAGAAGTCTTACAAATCAACAGTTAATTCCTTCCCACCCACTTTCTTCACTGAAGAATGGCCCATGTGGAATTCAGGATTCCTCAGCTCCCTTCTTAATTTGCCTCCTGTCATTTCTCCTT
Source organism: Dipodomys merriami (assembly GCF_024711535.1). NCBI lineage: Eukaryota > Metazoa > Chordata > Mammalia > Rodentia > Heteromyidae > Dipodomys > Dipodomys merriami. The sequence continues at coordinate 973,020 of NW_027205037.1, read as the reverse complement.
TACATTTAGTGTCCACCCTGTCATTTACTTTGTACCCATCTTTTCCCTCTTGTGGCCCTTATTGGGACTCTCACCAGAATCCCTTTTTGTTCTTTTAGGGGAGATCTGCTCCCAAATAGCTCTGAGCTGGACCACTGATCCTACCTACTGCAGAAAATCTCATCAGTCTGCTCTGCAGGCTTAGCCTCCTGACATCAGTGCACATATAGCAAAAGTCGGGTGTGCTCAAATCCTCCCTATAACACACTTGTCACCCAAGGGCAGACAGCATCAGCCTGCATCAAAGCCTCTCTGTGGAAATCTCATGGCCCTGGCTAAACCAACACAAATAGCCCAGTGGTAGAGGTCATATCAACCTTACCAAATTTTTGCTACTGTCCAGATGCAGTCATCCCAGGCAGGGTCCATCCAGTGGCACCACTGTATCTCCATACTTTCTCAGGAATGCTGCTCCTTCACAGGTTTCTCTACCTCTACGATCAAGGAAGGAATATTATTCTACTTCATATTTTTAGCCAGTCTAAACAGTGGCTCTGGTTGGTCAGACTGTTCTCTTATTTGAAACTCAGCTAACCCAGCCTTCTGGTTCCCCTTAGAGAAAATGGGGACTCATGGGAGGAGTTGCCATTCAAAACAACCTGTCTTAGTAATAGGGTCTCTTTTATTGTGAGCAAATAAACAACTCTGAAAGAAGAGATGCTTGGATGAAGGTTTTATGTTGGGATAATGATGAGATTTAGAGAGAAATTACACACGCAGGAAAGTGCATTGAAATGGAGGAAAGTAAGGGCAGAAACCATTGATAGTGCATTGGGTGAATGGAGAGAGGTACCTCTCCATTCGCAGTGAAGATTTGCCTTTGTACTCCAACCCAGCCAGTGTAACTAGTGTGCTCAGTAGTTGTACCCAGTCACCTAGAGACTGCGGAAGGAGAAACAGAGTCCAGGATGCTTCCTGCCCCTGAGATCCATGGATTCCTATACCACCAAGCTCAAGGGCCTCACTTTAAACCTAAATAAATAAACTAGCAATTGGGGACACAAGCAACCTACGTGAAAGGTGAGATGACCTGAAGCGTTTGGGACAAAAACACCTTAGTGTTCAGAGGACCAAGGGAAAAGGTTGTTCAATAAAGTGACAATACTATTAAGTAAGGGATCGATGTGTAAATGCCCAGCTCAGAAGGTACAGCAGATTGAGGCCACCTTTCAACTTATCTTTCAGCATTGGAAAGCCTTGGTGATGTCAGCTGTCCTTTCTCCGAAAGGAATCCCTGTCGGAGAATCCCCTAGCAGCCGTCACACAACCTGGCCATGCTGGACTGAGACCTCCACAGTGTGAACTTCCTGCATGACTCCTTTCCCACCTGCAGCTCTTCAATTCCACATCTCTCTGCTTTAGTTAGACTCACCCCGAAGGTCTGAGTCTGGTGGCTTTCAACTGTGCTGTTTCAGAGTTCTGCACTGCTTTCTCTGGGACAGCTTTGCTCTCAATCTGTGAACATTACTTTGGGGCTTTCACACAGCAGCAAAGTCTGCGAAAAATGGTGACTATCCTGTTAGCCACCCTCCTCCAGCCTTGTCTAATGTTCCACCTGAGGTCTATGGCCTCCCCCTGAGGATGCCCAGAGGGAAGACCATTTTCCACTGAGTGGAAACTGTCTAGTGTACCCGACCAGCTAAAAGAATCTGGGCCACAAATGAAGCTGGAACTGGAGCTCTGCAGGGTGTAGAGCAGAAGGACAGGCAGACTGGCACTTTGGGTTCTCTTCAGAGGTAACTGAAAATTTGAGGACAAGCTGAAGGTGTTACATCCTGCAGAATAGGTGGCTCTTTTTTGTGGAGGAAGAAGGCTGGTGGGATTGTCCTCAGGAGGTGTGCATGGTGGACTAGCCAAAAGCATCATTTTTGATTCCACACTTCTGGTATTCTCCTTTATGTTTTCATGGATGAGCAGGTAGGTGCCATGGCTTCATTGAATGCTCTGTTCTTTCTTTTTAATACCCGCTACCGTGTACACCATGTTGCAAATGACTGTGACAATAATGGGGTCCAGCTTGCTGGGCAGTTGCTCATCAGGAAGCAGGCCAAATCCCACACTTAGGGCCAGCCATGGGTGCTCCATTATCTCCTCAATAGCAGGCCTCAGATTGAAGCCCACAGTCAGCAGTTTAGGAAGGAGATAACGTCCCATTGCAGTTGGTAAAGGGGACCGGTGTACCTGGCCTCTAGGATTTGTTTCCATATCTGAGTCATCTTATTCTCCTCAAATGGGAACTTTCCCGTTGTCATCATATACAAAACCTCACCTAAGTCCCCAAATGTCCACCTTGTACCCACTGAACATGTTTTGTAGGATCATTTCAGTGGGGTGGAATAGTAAGGCTCCACAAACCCCCTTTAGCAACTGTCTTGGGGTCACCCTGAAACGCCAAAATCACTGACCTTAACATTGCCATTGGTGTTGAACAGGACGTTGTTGGCTGTCAGGTCTAGGTGTGCAATTCAGTTCTCTTGAAGGTAGTGAACGGCACTCGTGATCTGCTTGAACAACCTCTTGGCTTCATACTGGAATAGGCGTATGCAAGGGGATTTATTGACTCCACCCCAAGAGATGTCCCTGAGTGGCCAGCTCAGTGACAAGGAGTCTTCATCCTCCATCACCTGGAACAATTGGATGATGTGTGGGTGACGTACACTTTTCACAATGGTTACTTCATTTTCTTTTTTCTGTTTGGTCTGGTCGTGGGGACTGAACTCTGGGCCTGGGCACCATCCCTCAGCTCTTCAGCTCAAGGCTAGCAGTCTACCACTTGAGCCACAGGGCCACTTCTGGCTTTTTTCTTATGTGGTGCTGAGGAATCGAACCCAGGGCCCCAGGCATGCAAGGCAAACGCTCTACCACTGAGCCAACTTCCCACCTGCTACCTCGTTTTCTATCTCATGACTTTTCAGATCTTTCCTTGGGAGAACTTTGACTGCCACTGTGGTGTCAGTGAGGCAGTGATGGGCCAGCTTCTCATAGACACAGCTGCAGTAACCAATAATCTTTGTCAAGTTGTACTGTACAATGACAGTGATCTCCCCCTCCCTGGGGGAGGAACTAAAGTTGTACATTAACACTTTGTCCCTGGGATGGCAAGTAATCAAGCTTAAGAATTACCTAAGATGATCTAAATGAAGTGGACAACTAATAAATCTTAAGAAACAGAAGGTAACCTACCAACAAACAAGTAAACACAACCCCCAGCTGAATAAATGAAATCCCCAAACCCAAACAACACAACTACCACTCCCCACACCCAAAGAAAGCAATCAAATAGTTCTGAGTTAGTCCATCAGGTCACCGGAGTAAAAGCTCCCAGCACTGTAACTGAAAAAGCTGGAGAGCAGCTGCCTCATATGTACCCTGTTGGGCATACCTTCACAATGCTCTGTGATGTCAGGGGGAAATGGACCAATCACAAGTCAGGCCATTGACATCAGTGAGGAAGTGGACCAATCAGAGCCCAGTGCACACCTGCTGGCAGTTAGGTACTTGGTCCAGGAAGTCTGTTGCCAATGACACTGGGCACATGGCCGGATGCTCTTACTGCTACCATGGCAGCCATGTGGAAACCATGAGGACATTGGCCAGTGGCCCTCATGTTTCCTCGGGGTTGGGCATCCTAGGATGGCCATCCTAGGATGGCCCCTGTGAGGACATCACCCAGTGGGGTATTGATGAACCACAGAGAGCGAGACAATCCATGGAGGCACAGTGAGAAGTGAACAAAAGAAGTTTATTTACACCAGAAAGGTGTCTTGAGACTTCCTTGTCCTTTTAGATACCCAGAACCAAGAGCAGCCTCAATCACCAAACCTCCAAACCTCCAATAGGCAGTCCTGACACTCCAACTTTTATTGGTTGGTCTTCAAACCACCAATTAGTTGGTCTGCAAACCTTCAAACCTCAGATCTCCAAAGCCCCAAACCTCCAAACCTCCAAAGGGGAAGGCTTTTCCCTTTCTTCCCTTCCTCCCCCACATGTAGGCCTCTCCACTGTCCACAGGCCTCTCTAGAGGGAGGTCCCAAATGGCCTCCAGAGGAGGCCCTGAATGACCTCCAAAGGAGGCCCCAACAGGCCCTTCAAGGAGGCCCTGAGTGACCTCAGGAGGATGTTCCAAATGGCCCCTCAAGAAGTCCCTGAAGGACTGGGATGGTGGCTCAGTGGTAGAGCTCTTGCCTTGCATGCATAAGGCCCTGGGTTCAATTCCTCAGCACCACATAAGAAAAAAGCCAGAAGTGGCCCTGTGGCTCAAGTGGTACAGTGCTAGCCTTGAGCTGAAGAGCTGAGGGACGGCGCCCAGGCCCAGAGTTCAGACCCCATGACCAGACCAAACAGAAAAAAGCAAAAAGAAAAAAAATCCAGAAGTGGTGCTGTGGCTCAAGTGGTAGAGCGCTAGCTTTGAGGTGAAGAGCTGAGGGACAGTGCCCAGGCCCTGAGTTTAGGCCCCACGACCGGAACCCCCGCCCCCCAAAAAAAGTCCCTGAATAGCTCCTCAAGAAGCCCCAAAGGACCTCTCAAGGAGGTCCCAAATGGCCCCTCAAGAAGCCCCAAATGGCCTCTCAGAGCTTGCCCTGTCCTCCACAGGCCTGCCCTGCCCTACTGTGGCAGGCTTTCCCCTCTTGCCATCTCTCCCCCTCCACTCCCAATCCTCTCCTTCCTCCACACTCAATTCCTGCCTCAGGACTCCAGGTCTTTCCTTTACTCTCATCTCTTCAGAACCACTGGTCTCCTCCTTACTCCCCTCTCCACAAGAGACCAGGTGTCCTCAGGACTCCTCCCTCCTCCCTTCCAATGTGTTTTCCCCTAACTTCCCCCCTAGCCTTGGAGCATGCAGCCTATATACACCTAGAAAGGCTGCACCCCTGCCCCACTAATGGCATCAAACTGATATTCATGATCTTCCCCCAAGCAGCCCAAGTCCAATCCCAATAGTCAGCTCCCTATGTGCATGTCTCCAGGAGCATGCCCCTTCCCCTTTTGGTGGCCTGCTCTGCCCCTTCCAGTGGCATGCCCCAGCCATGGCATGCCCCTCCAGTGCCCCTTGGGGTGGTGACATCAGCCTCACAATGCCCTGCTCTGTCCAGTGGCTGGGTCTGTGGAGTTGTGAGGCTTGACTCTTGATGCTGCTCCCCCTCCAGCAGGCCGGACCATGGGGCCACACTATTGTGCCCCACTGATTCCCTGGGCCCCACGGGTTATTACAGACACTATCCTTGTACAGAAATTATAACACTGTCCTTTTCACATAGCACGGTCTACATCTAATTGCAAGAGAGCCTGAGATAAGGAGACTTTGTAAAGATTCAACTCAAAAATTTCTTTCCACTTGAGAAGAGAGACAAGACATCCAAGATGAAGTCATAGTTTTGTCCACATCTGCCATTCTCATTTCTGATTCCAGTTTGTATGGGTCCCTGTGCTGCTTTGTACCTCTTTTTACTGTTTTTGATTCACTTACTCCCTTTTTTAAATCTTTATTTATCCCTCACAGGTTAGAAATAAAGTATCTTGCTTTTATATCTTTTAGTACCGTTGTCTTGAATTTTAATATATCTATAATTGTTCTAATAAAAACCATACACAAAGTATGTCTATCTCAGAAGCAGACTTCTATTTTATGGACCTGAAGTTTATTCTACTTGAGAGGTCTTTTATTCTTTATTTCATTTAGTTATTCATTTATTTTTGGCCATGGAGCTTGAACTCTGGACCTGGGTGCTGTCCCTCAGTTCTTCAGCTAAAGCCTAGCACTCTACCACTTGAGTCACAGTGCCACTTCTGGTTTTCTGGTAGTTTATTGGAGATAACAGTCACATGGACTTTCCTACCTTGGCAAGCATTGAACTGCTATCCTCTCATCTCAGCCTCTTGAGTAGCTAGGATTGTAGGCATGAGGAACCACTACTCAGCAACTTGACAGGTCTTTTTAAGGGAAAAGAATTATTGATGTGTCAGGCACTGGTGGCTCTCATCTGTAATTCTACCTACACAGGAGGCTGAGATCTCAGGATTTCGGTTTGAATTCTGACTGGACAGAAAAGTCCATGAGACTCTTCTTGACAATGACAAGATAACCTCATGTCCATATGCCTCAAAATGGTTGAGGGATAGCCTTAAGCAAAAAAGCTCAGGGACAGCACCCAAGCCCTATGTTCCAGGTCAAGGACTGGCAACAACAACAGCATTAAAAAGGAGATGGGTGTAATAAAGCCATATTCACAAACACAGAATGCAGGAGGCAGAGGCAGGAGGTTCAGAGATTGAGGCCATCTTGGCCATCTTGGCCTTTATAGTGAGTTACAGTCCAACCTGGGCTACATAGCAAGACCTAGTTCCAAAAAAATCCCTCTTACCCTAAAACACCCAGGAAGTTCACTTATAGATGAATCTCAGAGAGCTGTTCTTCCATAAACCTATTTCATTTTGTCACATATTGTCACCTACTACTTTATTTTTTCTTTTTATAAAAGTCTCCATAAGTAGTTGCTGACATTTATCATTGTTGGGTCATACATGAGGGTTATTTATACATCCCAAAATACTTTGTCCCTATTCTTTGTTCTTTGAATTCTCTCCCTCCTTTCTTTCCTCTGTTTACCCTTCCCTTTATTTACTAGTTCCTCCTTTTCTCTTCATTTGCTTGTTGCCCTTATTCCTCCCTTTAGTCTGTCCCTTCCTTCCTTTCTGAGATAGAATTGGGTGATATAGTGCAAGCTGTTCTGGAATTTATGTTCTTCCTGCCTCAGCATTCTGAATGGCAGTACTACAGGAGTACACTGGCATGACTGGAAAATTCCCAAAGGGAGAGAATATTGGATCATTATCTTTTTTCCATAAAGTTCTCCCTAGATTCCCTAAACTCTTCACACACATGAGGCTGTTTCATGTCTCTTAGGCTCTTTTCTGAATTTCCTTTTGTTTTCCTGTCCCATTCGTGGCCCTTAGCCTTGGAGTGGTTCCAACCAGTGTCAGGCATACCCAACCCTCTCTGAGACAAAGTAGCTTGGGCACAGGCTCATTCAGGCACCGAATATGACAGAGCATAGATGAAATGTAGATTGTCCCTTCCTTTCAGGACCCATAAGCCATTAGCTGAGCAGATCCCCTTAAGGGAACACACTCTGAAAGGAAGTTCCAGGTCAAAACCATACTAATCTCGACAATCCCCTGCAATCTCTCATTTTTCAGATAAGGCCATATCTAGTTATTATTTCTAGTGAATAGAACATGGCAGAAATGAGAGATATCATTTCTCAGATTGCAATATAAATAGCTGTTGCTCTCACAGTAGGATTTCTCTCTCTTGCTCTCTCTTGCTCTCTCCTTCTCTCTCTCATTCTCCTATACCCTTTGCTCTGGGTGAAACAAATGCATGTGTGAGCAGTGTATGAGAAGGCCCCAGAACAAGGAGCTGCAGCTTCCAGATGACAGTTGGAAGACATGAGTGGGAAATAGTCAAGCCTGGAAATGACTCTGACTTAAGTCCAGGTTTTGAATCTATCTATTTTGGTTTCTGAATAATAATCAGCTGGGCACAACTTCCCCAATGAGAAAATAATACCCAAAGGCGGCAGGTGGCCATTCCTATAGACTATGCAGAAACCATGTCCTGAATGGCAAAAAGTAGACTTTTTCCCTAGTCTGTGATGCCTCAGCAGACAGTGTCCTCCAGTTAAGTCTCTCATTCTTATCATGCAACAAAACCAGTCTGCTGCATCTTTCCACTGCAGATGAGTGCCCTGCAGTGATTTAAACCATGGTCAGAAAGAGGATGAGACCACCTTGGTAAAATGTATCCAGCTGTAACAAGGTCAGTAACAGGGGATGGTACATTCTCAACTCCCTTTACTGCACGCAGGACCAAAGACTGTGGTTCCAAATAGCATGCCCTTTGGATTTGTGAGACAGAAATCTTGACTTCTATCCAGAAAGATGGGCAAAGAAAAAGAGGTCCTTGGCTAGATTTCTCATTACAGGGCAGTTTGATAACAGATGAGACCAAGACTCACAGGTACTATATCTCTGCAGAAACCGGTCCCCAATGAAGAGTGATGGATGGAAGTCACTTTGGAGAGAGTGAGTGAGTTTCAAAGTGGTGCTGACTAGTATCTGGGGATGGCCCCTGGCTTCTGGCTTGATTAACCATCTCTGCTAAGTTTGTCTGAAGATGTATAAGCACAGGCTTTCTAAACCATAGAGATAAATGATACACACAAACAAACACTCCCACAGAGCAGGTGATATGTCAAACACGTCCATTCCAAGTCGATTGACCTGAATCAACACTTCAACTATTTCAGTGTTTATAAAAGTGCCTATGAGCCAGGTGCTGGTGGCTCATGTCTGTAATCCTAGCTACTCAGGATGCTGAGACCTGAGGATGATGGTTCAAAGTCAGCCTGGACAGGAACTGTCCAGGAACTTTTCTCTCTAATAAATCACTCAGAATGCTGGAAGTGTCATGGTTGCTCAAATGGTAGAGTGCTCGCCTTGAGCTGAAAAGCTGAGGGACAGTGCTCAGGCCCAGAGTTCAAGCCCCACAACCACCAAAAAAAAAAAAGAAAATCTGTAAGAAAATATCAATAATGCTTTTAGAATGCAAAAAATGATACCTGTTGTTGCAGAGAATAATTTCACATGTTTGAAATCTCCTAATCTTGGGTTTCTATTGTGTAAGGATCACCAAAATCTATCTACACTGGTTCATTTTATTCTTTTTCTTTTTCGGGTCCAGTTGTGGGCCTGAACTCTGGGCCTGGGCGCTGTTCCTCAGCTCTTCAGCTCAAGGCTAGCTCTCTTACCACTTGAGCCCAGCGCCACTTCTGGCTTTTTTCTCTTTGTTCTTATGTGGTGCTGAGGAATCGAACCCAGGGCTTCAAGCATGCAAGGCAAGTGCACTACCACTGAGCCACCTTCCCAGCCCCTGGTTCATTTTATTCTTAAGAATCATCCCAAGAATTGTGTTTTATTTATTATTATTCAAACACACACACAGGATTGCAGCTTAAAATTACAAGTCAGGTATTTAAGTGTGGAATCTAGAATTGGAACCCAGCTCCAACCACACTCATGTGTACTACTCTATGAAGAGGAATGCAAGCAAGCAAATACTTGATGTTGGTGTTTTTGTTTTAATTTTGCTGTACCACTTGAGTAACAGCTCCACTTCTGGCCTTTTGGTGATCAATTGGCAATAATAGTCTTAATGGTCTTTCCTAACTGGTTCACTTCCAACTGTGATCTTCAGATCTCAGCCTCGTGAGCAGCTCTGCTTTAGGTGCTTGGCTTTCCCTGAAAGCCAAAATGAATTTATAGCTCTAAAAGAGGATGGGGCAGGAGTGGGAGGGAGGATATATCTGATTTGGTAGCCAAGCTCCAAGAGCCAAGTATCACTTTTTTCACCCATTTAGACTTAGAAAGATATGCATATCTAGATATAAACATTTTTATAGACATGACTACAGAACATGACTTAAATGTGGAAATATACGGGTCAAATGGAGGGAGAATGATAAGGTATAAATAAGATTAAAATACATTGTGACTAGGTAAGAAAATGGTGTAAGGAGATACACTGAAAGCTACTGAATGTGGTGGTAGAGGAGTATGGAAACAAAGCATAATCAAAGAGGTGAATCTGACTAAATTATAATACATGTACTGGTGAAAAGGCATATAGAAACCCCACTGTTGCCTTAAGTTACACTAAAAATATGAAAACAAACTGAATGATAGGAAAGCAAAATATGAGGGAAGGCCAAGAGGGAAGCTGAATGAGGGTGAATACGGTATGAGTGTATTAAAAGAGAACAAAGAAACCTGTTGAGATTTGGAGAGAGAGAGAGAGAGAGAGAGAGAGAGAGAGAGAGAGAGAGAGAGAGAGAGAGAGAGAGAGAGAGAGAGAGAGAGAGAGAGAGAGAGAGAGAGAGAGGGAGGGAGGGAGGGAGGGAGGGAGAAAGAGAGAGAGAGAGAGAGAGCTTGAATACAGGATCCAGCAGGCACTGTTACTTAGCTTTTCTGATCAAAGATATTGTTCTATCCCTTGATCCACAGCTCCAATTCTAGCTTCTTGATAATTAGTTGGAAATAAGTGTCTCACAAACTTTTCTGTCCCAGTTGGCTTTCAATCAAGATCCTTGGATTTCAGCCTTCTGAGTATCTAGGATTGCAGGCATGAACCACTAGTGCCTGCCTACATTTGTTTCAAGGATGGAATGAAAGAAAGTGATGGAGGAGTGAGTTTAACTGAGATGCAGTGTATGCATGCATGGAAATAGCACGAGACCTTCTTTTCTTTCTTTCTTTCTTTTTCTTTTGATCGGTCGTGGGGCTTGAACTCTGGGCTTGGGTGCTGTCCTTACACTCTTCAGATCAAGCTGAGCACCATACCGCTTGAGCCACAGTGCCACTTCTGTTTTTTTTTTCTCGTGGTTGGTTGGATATAAGAGTCTCAAGGACTTTCCTGCCCAGGCTGGCTTTGAACCACGATCCTCAGATCTCAGCTTCCTGAGTAGCTAGGATTACAGGAGTGAGCCACCGGCACTCGGTGAGACCTTTCTTTAGAAAACTAATTACATGGTAATAAGAATCGTCTTTAAAAAGAGTTTGTTCTGCGTGCCAGTAACTCACTCCTATAACCCTAGGTACTCAAGAGGCTGAGATCTGAAGATCACAGTTTGAAGTGAAACCAGGCAGGAAAGAACATTAAGCCTCGTATGGGCATTGTAGGAAAGTGGACTAGTCCCAGGTGGTGGTGGCCATGCAATGATAATGGTCCCTTGGCATTCTGGTGACAACTCTGCTCAAATCCAGATGTCCTGAGCTCCTGGGGAATGGTCTGTGAAAAGATAGAGAAAATAAGGTTGTTGATGTAAGTTTCACAGGAAGTGCAAAAGACTCATGTGAGCCAAAATGACATCCTTTTTCTAATCCTAGACTTCTCTGAATTATCAGTATGCCATTGTGCCCTGTGAATCTCTTGGTGGATATCTATTGTGTACAAGGCAGGACTTCATCCCCACTGTCAACTCCTTTCTACAAGTCTCCATTTTTTCTTGTATCAGCAGGAGTAATGGACCTCCTCTTACCATGGCTTCCAGTCCCTGGTGGGGAGGAGGATCAAGAGGAGGGGTACTTCCTGGCAATGAGGGCGTTCCCATGATGGCACGTCAACAAAGCACATGCAGACCAGGAAGACAGAGGTCCACAGGCAAAGAGACATCACTGTAGCAGGTGCAGTGCCAGTTTGGGAAAGGTGGCAATGAATGTGGCTCCAGTTCCATGACCACCAGTGGTAACGGCAGAACTGACCAACCCCGGAGCGATACTGGGGAGTGGTAGCAAGGAGGCCTCTGAGACAGCCCAACCCCCCTTTATTCTCTGTGGGGCTCTAGGGCGCCTTAGTCAATGTCTATGTAGCTCTGCAAGTGTGTTCCCAAGTCCTTTCACCCAGTTTAAGGTCCTTTCACACACACTTACAGTCCCTTGACCTGCGCTTCTGGTCCTATGAGTGTGTGTGTCTGTGTTTGTGTGTTTGTGTGTGTGTGTGTGTGTGTGTGCATGCACGTGCACACACACACACACACACACACACACACACACTCACATGCATACGTGCATGTGTGTGAAGTGTCCCACTTACCTTGAACTAGCCCGAGACCGGGAGGCCATCACACACATATTGCAGTCACATGCCCACATGGACTATGAGGATGGTGATGCATGCACTCAGTCTGAAGACACCCTAGGTTTCTCATCCCAGCAACAGGTGCAGCACCAGTTGGGGGAGGACAACAATGAACACGGCCTAGGTCGTGAGACTGCTGGTGGATGCAGTGGATTCAAGCAGCCTCGGGCTGGACCCAGGAGACAATGCAGGGCAGATTCTCAGCTTCCCGCTTCTTTTGTGGGTGGCTACTGTGGTCATACCCATGCAGGCTCATGCAGGTGGGTGTACATGTATGCACGTCTGTGCATGCATGTCCCTCACCAGCTTGCATGATTATGCGCATTGCATGTGCATTCACTTGACCCTGTGCACATGCCCTTCCCTCACACTTCTGGGCTGGGCTTCTAAACCTCCTGATAAGCTGGAGGTTTAACAAAAGGGATGCGAATGTCACTTAGTGGTACAGTGCTTGTCTAGCATATGCATGAAACCCTGGGTTTGATTCCTAAGTACCACATAAACAGCAGAAAGCTGGAAGTGGCTCAAGTGGTAGAGCGTTGGCCTTGAGCACAGCAAGGCTCAATGACAGTGCCCGGGCCCTGAGTTCAACCCCAAGACTGGCAAAAGAAAAAAGAACAAAGCTCACTAGAAAACAGAGTACAAAATCTACTTTATAGATAGTGCTCCAACCAAGCATGGTGCCCTGCTGCATCCTTCACTGGATGTTTTCCAATACAATCTGGGAAAGTCTCACCTCAGGTCTGGATTCCAGCAGTCATGGGTCCTCCAGCCTCTCAGGAGATATAGAAGCCCAGCCAGGAAGTGTGAAGGAAGGGCACGCATGCACACAAACTGTGACAGTACAAACGTGCAATGGGCATGAGCCCAAATGCTGGTGAGGGATACGCATGCGCACACACATGCACACAGTCCCAGATGAGTCTGGAAGCACACAACCGTAGCGGCCACACAAGAAGGAAGCAGGAGGCTCGGAGTCTGCCCTGCATCCTCTCCCGGTTCTGCCCAGAGGCTACTTGGTTCCACTGCATCCACTGTGTCCATCGACAGTCTCAGGATCCAGGCCATGTTTGCTACCATCCTCCTGCAGCTGGTGGGGCACCTGCTGCTGGCACAAGAAACCCAAGGATCTCTTCGCCCTGGCTGCATGGATCTCCGTCCTCCTACTCCCTGTGGGTGTGTGACCATGCATGCATGTAATGCCCACCCAGAGTAGGGCTGGTTCGAGGTAAGTGGTCCACTTCACCCCACCCCTTCTTCAGCTAAGGGTTAGCTCTCTACCACTTGAACCACAGTGCCACTTCTGGCTTTCTGGTGGTTTATGGGAGATAAGAATCTAATGGACTTTCCTGCCTGGACATTCTTTTATGGGGGGGGTGTCCAGTCGTGGGGCCTTAACTCTGGGCCTGGGCACTGTCCCTCAGCACTTCAGCTCAGTTAGCACTCTTCCACTTGAGCCACAGCACCACTTCTGACTTTTTTCTTTTTGCTTATGTGGTGCTGAGGAATTGAACCCAGGGCCTCAGGCATGTAAGGCAAATGCTCTACCACTGAGCCACCTTCCCAGTCCCCTACCTGGACATTCTTTCAATTGCTATCCTCAAATCTTAGCCTCTTGAGTAGCTAGGATTGCAGGCATGCGCTACCACTGCCCAGCTATCTCACAGGTTTTCTGAAAGGAAAAGAATTAATAATGCATTAGGCATTGGTGGCTCCCACCTGTAATTCTAGTTACTCAGGAGGCTGAGATTTGAGAATCTCTGTTTAAATCCAGCCTAGGCAGCAAAGTTCATGAGACTCTTCTCAACAATTAATCACCAGAAACTGCAAATGGCCCTGTGCCTCAAAGTGGGAGAGAGCTAACCTTAAGCAAAAATGCTCAGGGACAGGGTCCGTTCTCTGTGTTCCAGTCCCAGGACTGGCAAGAACAGCAGCATTAAAAATGAGCTGGGTGTAATAAAGCCATACTCACAAACACAGAATGCAGAAGACAGAGGCAGGAAGTTTATGGATTGAGGACAGCTTGGCCTATATAGTGAGTTCCAGTCCAACCTGGGCTACATAGCAAGACTTAGTTCCAAATCCATTCCCCTATGACCCCAAAAGCACCCAGTAAGTTCACTCACAGAAGAATCTCAGAGAGCTGTTCCTCCATACTACTTTATTCTTTCTTTTTGAAAAAGTCTCCATAAGTAGTTGCTGACATTTATCATTGTTGAGTCATACATGAGGGGTATTTAGACATCCCAACATATACTTTTTCCCTATTCTTGGTTTTTATTCTCTTCCCTTCCTTCTTTCCTCTGTTTACCCCTACCTTTTCTTTACTAGTTCCTCCTTTTCTCTTTTCTTGCACTTTTCCTCCCTTTTGTCTGTCTCTTCCTTCCTTTCTGAGATAGAATTGGGTGATATAGCCCAAGCTATTCTAGAATTTATGTTCTTCCTGCCTCAGCATACTGATTGGCAGTACTACAGGAGTACACTGGCATGACAAATTCCCAATGCAGAGAATACTGGACCCTTAACTTTTCCATAAAGTTCTCCCTTGATTCTAGACTCTTCACATGCATTAGGCTGTTTCATGTCCTCTTTATCTTTTAAGCTCTTTTCTGAATTTCCTTTTTTTCCTGTCCCATTGAGTGGCCCTTAGTCTTGAGGTGGCTTCAACCAGTGCCAGGCACACCCAACCCTCTCTAAGACCATGAATCTTGCGCACAGACTCATTCAGGCACTGGATATGACAAGAGCATAGATGAGTTATAGATTATCCCTTCATTTCAGGACTTATCAGGATTAACTGTGCAGGTCCCTTTAATCCCAGGTCAAAAACCACACCAGGACTGACAATTGCCTGCAATCTCTCATTTTTTAGATGTGGCCACATCTAGCTTATTGGTTCTAGTGAATAGAATGTGGAAGAAATGAGAGATATTACTTCTCAGCTTGCAATATAAATAGCTGTTACTCTCACAGTGGGATATTTCTCTTACTCTCTCACTCTCTCTTGCTCTCTCTCATTCTCTTTCATCCTTTGCTGTGGTCAAAACAACTCCATGTGTGAGGAGTCTATGGAGAAGGCCCCATGACAAGGAGCAGGAAGTAGTCAAGCCTGGAAATTATTTATGTCCAGGCTTTGAATCTATCTCTTTTTGTTTCTGAATAAAAATAGACAACTAATGAGCTGGGCACAACTTCTCAAATGAGAAAATAATATCCAAAGGTGGCAGATGGACATTCTTACAGATTAAGCAGAAACCAATCCCAAATGGCAAAAAGTCCATTGTTTCAAGTCTCTGATGGCTTAACAGACAGTCTCCTCCAGCAAAGTCCCTTATTCTTATCATGCAACAGAAGAAAGCTGCCTTATCTTTCCACTGCAGACCAGTGCCCTGCAGTAATTGAAACAATGGCCATAAAGAGGATGCAATCACCTTGGTAAAACGTATCCAACTGTAACAAGGTCAACTGGAGGTGATGTTACATTCTGAACTTTACTGCACAGAGGAGCAGACACTGGTTCCAAATAGCATGCCCTTTTGCTTTGTGAAATAGAAATCTTAACTTCCATCTAGAAAGATGGGACAGAGAAAAGAGGTCCTCGGAAACACAACAAATCAAAGAAAGTTTGGACAAATGGGATTGCATAAAGTTGCAGAGCTTCTGCAGGGCAAATGACATAGCTAGGAAGACCAATAGAAAGCCCACGGATTGGGAGAAGATTTTTACTAGCCATACAACGGACAAGGGTCTCATATCTAAAATATACTTGGAACTCAAAAAATTAAACCCCCCAACAACAAATCCTCAAAGAAACAACTGCCCAATAAATAAGTGGGCGAAAGACTTAAAGAGAAACTTCTCTGAAGAAGAAAGAAGGATGGCCAAAAACACATGAAGAAAATGTTCAACATCCCTAGCCATAAAAGAAATGCAAATCAAAACAACATTCAGATATCACCTCACTCCAGTTAGAATGGCAAAAATCAAGAACTCTAACAACAACAGATGCTGGAGGGGATGTGGACAGAAAGGAACCTTACTTCATTGTTGGTGGGAATGTAAACTTGTTCAACCACTTTTGAAAGCAGTATGGAGTTTCTTCAAAAGACTTCACATAGAACTCCCCTATGACCCAGCAATCCCACTTTTGGGCATTTACCCAAATGTTTACAAACAAGACCACACTAAAGCTACCAGCACAACTATGTTTATTGCAGCATTATTTACCATAGCTAAGATATGGAACCAACCCAGATGCCCCTCAGTAGATGAATGGATCAAGAAAATGTGGTATATATACACAATGGAATTCTATGCCTCCATCAGAAAGAATGACATTGCCCCATTTGTTAGGAAATGGAAAAACTTGGAAAAAATTATATTAAGTGAAGTAAGCCAGGCCCAAAGAAACATAGGTCCCATGGTTTCCCTTATTTGCAATATCTAGTATATGTATGAGTCAAGAGGAAAAGGTCAGATAATGTGATGTCAGGAAAATGAACCCTTAGATGTGTATTTTAATGTTTTTTTCTTTCATGCATGTGTTTCTAATGCATTTATAAGATTATCTCTTTGTTGCTCTGTATGTCCCTCCCCCACAGTATAACCCCTGCTTTCACTATATTTGATGTCAGTATAACTTGTGGAGGAGATGGGGAAAAACCAGTTGCTTAAGCATACAGGTGGACCTGTTGCAACAATGAGAAGTACAAGTTGTCATGTCCAAAATGAGCTTTACAACGTCGGTGCGGGGGGGGGGGGGAGGGGGGAAGGAGAAGTATTGGGACTGGTGGGGAGGGGGGAGGCTGGGAAGTGATGTGAAGGGTAAACAAAGGAGTAGGCTGCAATGCTTGTTAAGAAGTGTACGCATTATCCTGCCCATGCAATTGTAACCCCTCTGTACAGTATGTTCACAAATAAAATAAAATAAATTTTTTTAAAAAAAGAAAAGGAGGTCCTTGGCTAGGCTTTTCATGACAGAGCATTTTGATACCCGACAAGGCCACAGAGTCACAGGTACTGTATCTCTGCAGAGACCTGTCCCCAAAGAAGAATGATGGATGTAAGTGAGCTCTGAGAAAATGAGTTTCACAGTATCGCTGACTAACATCTGGGGATGGCCCTGGCTTGATTACCCATCTCTGATAAGTGTGTCTCTGATAAGTGTGTTTGGAGATGACTAAGCACAGGCTTTCTAAATCAAAGAGATAAATGACAAACCCAAATAACAACTCCCACAGAGCAGGCAATATATCAACCTTTTCCATTCCAGTCAATTGACCTGATTGAATAGTTCAAGTACTTGAGTGTTTATAAAAGTGCCTATGTGCTGGGCACTGATGGCTCAAGCCTTTAATCCTAGCTATTCTGGAGGCTGAGATGTGAAGATCACCGTTCAAAGCCAGCCCTGAGAGGAAAGTCTGTGGGACTCTTATGTCCAACAAATCACTCAGGAAACTGGCAGCATCACTTTGGCTCACATGGTAGAGTGCTGTCCTTGAGCTGAAGAACTGAGGGACAGAGATCAGGCCCAGAGTTCAAGCCCCATGACCAAAAAAAAAGTGCCTATGAATCAGTTCTTACATGTTGCTTTTCCCATATCGAAAATCTGTAAGAACACATCTGTAATGCTTTTGGAATGCAAAAAAAGTTACCTGATGTTGCAGATAATAATTACACAGCATGTTTGGAATCTCTAAATCTTGGTTTCCTATTGGGTAAAGATGACCTAAAGCTATCTACACCATTTCATTTTACTCTTAATAATCATCCTAAGAATGGTGTTTTATTATTATTCAAACACCTACACAGGATTTCAGCTGAAAATTACAAGTCAGGTATTTAAGAGTGGAATCTAGAATTTGAACCCAGATCCAAACACACTCATGTCCACTAATCTATGAAAGAATGCAAGCAAGCAAATATTGATTTATGTACATTGCTTTCCCTGAAAGCCAAAATAAATTTACAGTTCTAAAAGAGGATGGGAGGTGGGGATGGAGGATGTGTCTGATTTGTTAGCCAAGATCCAAAAGCCAAGTGTCACATTTTTTCACCCATCTAGACTTAGAAAGATATGCATATCTAGTTACAAGCATATTTTTATAGACATGACTAGAGAACATGATTTCAATGTGGAACTATATGGGGATGAAAGGGAGGGAGAATGATGGAGTACAAATAAGATTAAATACATTGTGACTATGTAAAAAGATGGTGTAAGGAGATACACTGAAACCTACTGAATGTGCTGGTAGAGGGGTATGGAAACAAAGCATAATATAAGAGGTGAATCTGACTAAATTATAATATATGTACTGGTGAAAAAGCATATAGAAAGCTCACTGTTAAATTACACTAAAAAATGAAAACAAAAGGAATGACAGGAAAGCAAAATATGAGGGAAGGCCAGGAGGGAAGCTGAATGAGGGCAAATACGATACAAATAATTATGAGTGTATTAAAATAGAAAAATGAAACTGTTGATATTGGTTTGGAGAGAGGGGCGGGGAGGGGTGCTTGAACTCAGGATCCAGCAGGCCCTGTTCCTTAACAATTCTGCTCAAAGCTATTGTTCTATTCCTTGATCCACAGCTCCACTTCTGACTTCTTGATAATTAATTGGAGATAAGTATCTCACATAATTTTCTGTCCCAGCTGGCTTTGAATCAAGATCCTCCAGTCTCAGTCTTCTGAGTATCTAGGATTACAGGTATGAACCACCAGTGCCTGCTTACATTTGTTTCAAGGAGGGAATAAAAGAAAGTGATGGAAGAGAATGTTTAACTGAAATGGATTGTATGCAAGTATGGAACTATCACGAGACCTTTCCTTAGACAATTAATTACATGCTAATAAGAATGGTCTTTAAAAAAAGTTGGTTCTGGGTACCAGTAATTCACTCATATAACCCTAAATACTCAAGATCACAGTTTGAAGTGAACGCAGGCAGAAAAGATCATTAAGACACTTATTGCCGATTAATCACCAAAAGGACAGAAGTGGAGCTGTTATTCAAGTGGTACAATGCTAGCTTTAAGCAAAATAAAAACAAGCAACAACATCAAAAAAACTCAAACACAGCTCCTAGGCCCTGATTTCAGGCTCTAGTACTGGGGGTGGGTGGGTGGGGATTGGGGGATAGTTTCTGGCTATGCATGCATTTAAGTTCCTCCTAATGAAATGCATAAGCTAATTTGGAAAAGTCCAGGAAACATGGAACAAGATCTACTATATAGTGAAACAGTAAACAGAAAAGAAATAACCCATTTATTCATTCATCCCACATACTGGCCTTCTAGGGTTAAGAATATGAAATGTGTGTCTCATACCCATAATCCTAGATATTCCGGATGCTGAAACATGGAGGATCACAATTCAAAACATCCTGGGCAGCAAAGTTTATGACACTCTATCACTAATCACCAAAATACTGTACCAGATGAATGGCTCAGTTTGTAAAACACCAGGGCTGATCCAAAGAACTGAGCAAGAACACACACTCCTGGTTTCTTGTCCAGAAACTAGGCCCACTGATGTCATTTCTTCAATTTTGTATATCCAAAAATAGAGTGTTTTTAGACACTCCAAACACTGGAGGACAGTTTGCTACATTCCTAGCTCAACCTTCTCATACTTTGGACATCAGCAGAGGGATGATCATGCTATTTGTTTGGCCAGGAACACTGCTGAATGTTGCACAGGTTTTGTGTTTTTTTAATCCTGCAGGTACCATGCACATTCCCACTCACTTCTACTTGTTCAAGTGTCATGGTGAGTTTCTGGTGCACTCCATCATCAAGTGAATCAAGTCCAAATAGAAAGAAAAGAAAATATTGGGTGACAGTAGTGATTTGATTTGCCTTGGAACCAAAAAGGAAAAAGGAAACTTCTCTCCAAGCTGTCGTTAATGAGGGCTTAAAAGTCCCATGGTAGGAGATAAAAATGAGGATGTATCCCAGAATCATAAGACTAATCCTTTCTTGCCTTCTCTCCCCAGGTGTTAGCTCATGAACTTGGTTCAACTCGACAGTCTTCTGTCTGCTCTTCTAACCAAGCAGCCAAGCACCTCTGTGAAAATTCATTTTACTGTGAAAACTGGAGTCTCTACAATTCAAGGAGAGGAAGCTGGTAATTTCTCTGTTTTTGTTGTTTTCTTTTTTTCCTGCCATTCCTGAAACTTGAACTCAGGGTTTGGGCACGATTCCTGAGCTTTATTTTCTCCTCAAGGCCAGTGCTTGACCACTTAAGCCACAGTGCCACTGCTAACTTTTGCTATTTATGTGGTACTGAGGAATCAAACCCAGGGTTTCATGCATGCTGATAAGCACTTTACCACCAAGCCACATTCCCAGTCCAAGAAGCTCATAATTTCTTAATATGATCTTTATACATTTTTGTCATCCCCATCCTTCCTGGTACATTTGCAAACTCTTACCCTTTTATTCAAGCTCACTATTTAGTCCTCATTTCGCTCTCTTAACATATGGCCTGTCTTCTTTTAAATTAAATATGGCTAAGTAGCTAGCATTACAGGTGGGAGCCACCATCTCCTGGCTTTGTCATTTACTTTAACCTGTAGAAATTCAAGACAGTGTATAATTATCTCCACATACCTCTCAACTCTGCTGGTGGGATTTTGAAATGCTTACCACTCATACCCCAATCATTTGTCTGACAGTTCTTCCCCCAATATCACTATTTGTGAGAATCTTCTAGGATATCTCCTTCTCCAGGAAGACTTCCCAAGCACTGTTGCTACCAGATCATGTGAAAGAATCATCCCCAAGTAGCCGCTCTTTGGTGTTCTCAGACATGTCATTATGGTTTCTATTTTGTTTCCTCTACTCCAATCCAGTTTTTAAGCAACTGGTGCACTGTAGCCAGTAAACCAAATGCATCCTTCCACCTAATTTAGTAAACCAAGTTCCCTAGACGGTTGTCGGCTCATTAATGTACCTACTGTGAGCTTTTCCATCATGACAGCAAGCCAGAGGGAATGTGACAGAGACCAACCACGTAGGTTACAAAGGCTTCTGAGTTAATATCCAGCCCTATGCTGAAATGTTCATGCCCTCTCTCTTAGGAGAAAAAGAAGTGGACAGTTCACATTTGTATTCACACCCCCTTCTTAGGACATTGGCATAATCTACAAGCATAGTTAAGTACTTCAAAAATGTTGCTGGATTAATGAAGGTAATGCAGAAATTACTTGACCTCATTCCTTTCAAATTGATCAAAATAAAGAATTGTTCAAGATTATATTCCTTAGATGGAAGCACTTAATGTAACTTTCAGGGAAAAATTCCATCTAGAGACCCTTGATCAGCATCTTCTTGAAAACACAATTTTGAATGTTATTATTCTTCAGTTGTACAAAGGAGTTCTCATGTAACAAAGCAGTTCATGAATGCAATATATCTTGATCCATGTCACCCCTTTCAACCCATCCCTTCCCTACCCAGCCCTTCCCTCACTCTTAATTTTGCAGCAGATGCATTGGATTCTTGACTGCATTTCCCCCCATTTTGCTATTTGTTCACAATTTTCCTCTTGACTCCACCCATATTTTCCAGTACCTGCTTCCTAGTGTTTCATTTTGCTAAAATCTGGCTATGCCTTTCTAAGGAATTACATATTTGAGTTCTCCCTTCAATCCATCATATTTCAGTGAACACATTTGTATATACATACATACCACCAACCATATTTACTGATGAGTTTACAAGCTAAATCTACCATCCACAATAGAAGGGGAAACATGCATTGACTTTACTAATTTTTTTAATGTAACTTAAATCTCAATTTTGGTGACATTAGATGGCAGCTCACAAGGAGTTCCCCACCTTACACACACACTGAAACAGGAATTGACCAGAGTAAGAATCTCTTATTCAGGTCTGAGAAGGGGCTCAGTGGTAGAGTGCTTGCCTTGCATGCATGAGGCCATGGGTTCGATTCCTCAGCACCATATAAGCAGAAAAAGCCAGAAGTGGGACTGATGCTCCAGTGGTAGAGTGCTAGCCTTGAGCTGAAGAGCTGTGGGACAGCGCCCAGGCCCAGAGTTCAGGCCCCATGACCGGACCCAAAAAACAAAACAAACCAACAAAAAAAACCCCATAATCTCTTCCTGCATTTCCAGAGTAATAGACAATTGCATGATGCTCATTTTGTCTTATTCTTAGCAAAGGTAGCAAAATGATCTTTGTTAATGCAACCTGCAAAAGCAGATCTGTGCATCAGTAGAGTGCAGCATTGAGAAATGGTTCCATGTACCTCTGTGACATTCCAGCTCCAAATCTCAGCATCCTAGCTTCAGAAAGCTCCATGAAGTCAGCACAATGACACTTGGGATTGTTCAGCTGTGGAAGGAGGAAAAGCAATGAGTTTGGGGGCACTGGGAACACAGGAGCCTACTTCTTATAATGAAGGGCACGGTGTTTAGAAGAAAAGAAAGGGGAGAGTCAACCAGCATCCAGGAAATCAAAAATGATTAGGTTTATGGGAATAAGGGACAAAAGTAGCAGACAAAAGACAAATAACTCAATTGGGGTTGAACAATTTCACTCCATATGGTGGAATATTTTGGGAAATGGTTTTTTCTGAGGGCACAGCTTGTGTATCAGTATTCCTGAGGAACAAGTGGAAGACAAGAAATGTAAAAAAAAAAAAAGCAAGCATTAGCCTGTATTTCTTTTCACCTCTTCAATTGCTGCTTTTTGCCACTAGAACAAACATGGCCCCTTGGGCACTGGCCACAGCATCTATATCCACACTGGAGGCATGAATTCTAATTGAGCTTTGCCACCTATGGGAGAAGGTTGCTCTGGAAGCAAACATATGGATAGAAAAAGCTTGATGAATCCAGCAAAGATAAAACTCACAATCAGTACTGTCATCTTCCCAGCACTCTTTCCATTCTCACACACTTTGGAATTCTTTATTTGCTTTTATGCTATATCCACGCCATCACAAAATACCACCTGTTAGGCTGTTAAACTGCATGCAGAATATACCACTGTGTCTACCTTAATGCAATCCACATGAATGCAGTGCATCCTTATTCCCACACCTGCAAACTACAGTCCCTAAATAGTCCCATTCCTACTCTCATTCAAACACTATCACACTAAGAAGTATTTCTTGCCTGGAACTCCACAATGGCTTTCTACTCATTTCAGAAGGAAAATGAAATGTCTCTGTGTTATGATACCCTTCCTTACCGCCAGTTCTCTTGGTTATTCTCTTCTAGCTATTCCTGTCTTCTTAACTGAGTCACCCACACCCCCAGCACCCATCTCAGGGCCGCATACACTGGAACTGAATTTTCTCCTAGATAAAATCATGTCTCTTTCTCCAAACTCTGGTTTCAATAAAACAACCACATAGTTGAGAGAGTTCCTCCCAGATGAAAACCTTGTTGTTTTTCTTTAATAACATTTCTCATGACCTAATAATACTCTGTGTGTGTGTGTGTGTGTGTGTGTGTGTGTGTGTGTGTGTGTGTGTGTGTGTGTGTGTGTGTGTGTGTGTGTATGTATACTAGGGCTTAAATTCAGGGCCTAGGTGGAGTGTCCTTTAGCATTTTCACTCAAGACTAGTGCTCTAAGCCTTGAACCACACACGCCAACATTTCTGGCTTTTTGATGGTTCATTAGAGATGAGAGTCTCAAGGATTTTTCCACCTGTGCTGGCTTTACACTGTGATCCTCAGATCTCAGCCTCCTCTGCAGCCAGGCAAGGGCCACCAGCACCTGGAAGTAAACATATTATTTTCAATGACCTTTGTCCTCCTGCAGACTGATGCTTCTTAAGGACTCAATTTGTTTTCTACAGTGATTCTACATTGGTACTCAATGTGTCATGGTTGAATAAAGACCCACAGAGTGTTCAACACTGGTGGTTCATGCTTGTAATCCTAGCTACTCAGAAGGCTGAGTTTTGAGGATCATGCTTAGAAACCAGCCTGGGCAGACAAATCCATGAGACTCTTTATCCCCAAGTAGCCCACAAAAAAAACAAAATTAGAAAATGGTCAAATAGAAGAGAGCTGTCTTGACCAAAAAAGCAAATGAGAATGTGAGGCTCTCAGTTTAAGCCCCACAAAAATAAAATAAAAAAGACCCACCAAACAACCTTTATGAATCGAATGTGTAGTTTATTTCTCCAAACATCCAACTTCATCCTCAGAACATTGAAGACCTACCAACCATGTAATGCAAAATTCTATTTTAAAATATGGCTGTTTATTGAATTAACACTAAAATGACATGCTAAGGAACTGAAATGTTTATGCACAAATCAATGTGAATCAAAGCTATGACATTAAATACATGTTATGGTATTGAGTTTTATAAGACCTATGCTGATTTATTTTTTCGTCGTGGGGCTTGAACTCTGGGCTTGGGCGCTGTCCTTGTGCTCTTCAGCTCAAGGCGAGCGCTCTACCGTCTGAGATCCTCAGATCTCAGCCTCCTGAATAGATAGGATTACAGGCATGAGCCACCGGCACCCGGCTTGTTTGTTTGTTGTTGTTGTTGTTGTTGTTGATGATGATCTTTTTGTCAGTCGTGGGGCTTGAACTCTGGCCCTGGACAGAGCTGCCCCTAAGCTCTTCAGCTCAAAGCTGTAGGCTAGATTACTTTATACAATCCATTAATTTTATGACTGGATGGTTAAAAACCTATAGCCAAACTACACTGAGATATTATTCTATTTATCACACAGTAAGGAAATGCATTATTACCTTGAAATTAGATTTCTACAAGTATTTCCTTGACTGAGAGCAGCAAGGTAGATTGTTCAGACTGTTCAGATAGTTTTAAAAGTGAATACAACAAGCAAATAACAAGTGATATTTACTTAAGTTGTTACCTGTATATGTCAAACATTATGAGAGTTGCTTGTGAAGAATTCAAAAAAGAAAATACTGATCTGTAAACTAGGCATATTAGTACATGCCTGTAACCCCAGAACTTGGAAAGCTGATGATACAGGAGGATCATGTGCTTCAGGCCAACAGAGGTCAACAGGGTGCTATACTATCTGTCAAGAAAGAAAGAAATGAAAAGAGAGAAAAGAGATACTGACATGTATTTCATTTTAGCCTTGAGGCAGTCCTGTGAAAAGGCATTATTAGTATCATTTTTCTCTACAGATAGAGTATTGATACTTAGAGAAGTGAGGTCTCAGAACTCGTGTCATATAGAACTGAGACTAAAATAAATTCTCCTGACTACATAGGTGACACGCTTTCTTCTCAAACGAACCCTACCCACCAAGGATTAGATTGGGATTATAAATTCATCAACCATAACCTGATTCTGGCTACACTATATTTACCTAAGCCTACTCTTGCCACCAATATTTTAGGGAAACCAGTGCACATCTACATTAAAAAAAATAATGTGTTGAGCTTAACTTGAAATAAAGAACCCAGAAAACCAAGCAACAAATGGAGCTTGCATTGAGGCCCAGAAAGGTGTCTACATTCTCTAGCAATGGATAATATTCTCTACATACCAGCTCCACTTGGGTACCTGACTGGCAGTTATTATAGTTGTTTTAACCTTTGAGACTAATAGGTTATAGGAGAATTATTTCATAGTCAATGAGATCTGGTTCTATTAAAAATTGACCCATGTATCTTTACAATAAATATATATTAAAATGATCCATGGTTTCCCTCATTTTAAGAACTACAATATGTCTATGATACTCTTTAACAATCTCTCGATACCGAAACTGCTAAGTGCATAGGACCATACATAATGAAGCATAACAACATGAACCCCATGAATCAGAAACAAGAGGTTCTTTTTATATCTTGTATGTAGTTATTCTTTTTTTTCCTCTTTTAATTTTCTGTACCTTGTGTATGTATATAAGTTATTCAGTCTTTGGAAAAGAAAGGGAATTATATAAATAGCAGGACAAAGGATTAAGTAATGCAACATCCATACTCATTTGACACTAAGTTGGAAATGAATTTTACAACTTGTGGGGAAGGGGAGTACGGATGGGTAAGAGGGAGAAAATTGGGATGGGGTAACAGTGTTTAAAAACAAATGTACCCATTACCTTACTTATATAATCATAAACCCCAGGTCATCTCTTTTCAATAAAGATAAAACATTTAAAAATGTTTTCCTAAAAAATAAATTAAGCCAAAGGACAGTGGATGGAATCTGCTCAAGCTAAAGTAACAAGAATATTTCATGCCCAACTCAGTGACAGAGTTAAAACAGGTACTAAGTAAGCGGGGAGCCAGTGGCTCACCCCTGTAATCCTAGCTACTCAGGAGGCTCAGATCTGAGATAACTGTTCAAAGTCAGCCTGGGCAGGAAAGTCCATGAGACTCTTATCTCAAAAAAAAAATAAAAACACAACAAAAACACCAGAAAATGGGAAGTGGCGCTGTGGTTCAAGTGTTAGAGCCCTACCTTTTAGCTGAAGAGTTTGGGGACAGCACCCAGGCCCAGATTTCAAGGCCCACTACTGACAAAAATAAAAAGGAAAAGAAAAGAAAACAGAAAACTGGTACTAAATAAATGCTAGAGCCCCTAATTCCTTTGATTTCCTCTTGTTACATGCAATCTTTGGGGAATGACACTGTTTTCCAAAACAGTGGCTCATGGGTCACCCAAATCAAAATCATATGAAAAGCTTGTAAAATGAACATTGTCTGAGTCCCAGACAAGAGATGCATTTTCTGAATCTAGAGAAATAACCTCTCAGTAACAATCTGGATCTTAGACTCCCTCTGAGTTCCATTACTTCTTGTTGGAACTGTACTACAAAAGATGCCATTTGCAGAGCAAGCAATTAAGAAAAGCAATTAAGAAAAGTGTCTTTGAATTCACACGTTATGGCTGCCCCCATGAGCTACACTCATATGACTGGGATATTCAGAGGTCAGAGAGTGGCTAATATACAAAAGCAAAAATATTTGTCAGGGAAAAACTCATAAACACACAAAGTCATCTACAGACAGACAGCAGGAAAGGCAGGAAGTGGGAAAACTGGGTAGGGCCTTGGTCCTTTGCATCTCATGATCTCTTCCCAAGGTTCATACTTAGCACCATCTCAAATTCAACCCTTCAACTACCTTGGTCACACAGTGAAATTATCCCTTCTGTTGTTTGGTTTGGAAATACGAGAAATAATTTCAATTTGACTATGTATAATTCCAAAGCAAATGAACAACATTTGAAGAGCCAAAGGGGAGAATCTTCACCCACCCTGACTCCAAAGGTCATGAAATCAGTTGTGACACAACAAGGAAGAACCACAGCCAAATAGACACACAAGTCTATTTGGGGAAGAGAGGGAAGAGAGGCCTCAACCCAGAAGTAAGGTTTAGCTGTGCTCCTGAGACTCTAGTCTCCCATTTTCTATTTGAAAAGTAATTCTTTAAGCCTGAAAAAGAAGAAATTACTAATGCATGAAGTCTGGTGCTGTTCCTAGGCCAGTCAGGAGCCTTCCATGCATAGATGGGTTTCACCCAACTGGACTCTTAAAGAGGAAACTGTAAAACAGGTCTTCCTACCATGGTGCATGATGTCAGTGTCAGCTCTACTAAACTGAACCCAATTCTCAGCCTCACTGTTTAAATATTCAGCAAGAACAAGGAATGCAATTAGTGTTCTATGCAGTACTTAGAAAGCAATCTCATTCCATACTCATAAGCACCATAAAGACATCTCCGAAGAAGAAGAACAAGCAAACGCTGCCAGAATGCATTGTACAGAATAAAATCAGCTCCGGGCTAGAAGGACCATGCACTGCCACCCGGTGGTCACATGTAGGCAACAACAAACTCCCCGGAGGACCTGAGACAGGGCCTGACACAGGGCTTTTGGTGTGACCTATGGTGCTGCTTCATGAAGCTCTTTTTTCCCTGCTCACCCAGCAATTGCAGGGACTTTGAGTCCTAAGTTGATTTGGCAAAGAGATAGGTCTCAAAACACATATGCTGCCTTTAAGACATGTACAATCTCTCCTGTGTTAAAACATTCACTTAGTTATATTAAAAACATATATTTAGTTGACAAATATTTTCAAATTGCCTACTAAGTGTACAGATTTTTTATTTTTGGTCATAGGGTATTGTCTATAGCAAAGACAGACATAATCTTTGCTTTCATGGTATTTATTTTGGGAGGACTGAGAACATCTATGTTAGCAATTAGGGCCACAGTTTACCAGAGGCAAGCAAGAGTGCCAGGTTCATACTGAATTATCCCCATAGATGTGGAAAGTAACACCACTCTAAATAAGATGCTATCTGTGTTGGAAGTGTTGCAAAGGCCATGGAATCAAGGCCTCCGTTTGTAGAGGTGACAGAAGGGGGCTCCTGTGTCAGGATGACCCTTTATGTCTATGATCTCTACAAGTGATTTAATCTTTCTGTGTCTTTGGTCCTCCTCCTAATGAACATTGTAAAACTAGTTGTGATCCAGGTGCTGACAGCTCATCCTTGGAATCATGGCTACTCATGAGGCGGAGATACAAGGAACAATGGCTCAAAGCCAACCTGGAAAGATAAGTCCGAGAGACTTAATCTCCAAAGCAACCAGCAAAAAGCAAAACAGGGGATAGGTCTCAACTGGTAGAGCACCAGTCAAGTGAACAAACTGGATAAGCATTTATGAGGACATGAGTTCAAACCGCAGTACTAGCAAAAAAAGAAAAAGAAAAAGAAAAAGAAAAGAAAAGAAAAGAAAAGAACTCTGTGGATTTGTGGTGGCTTGGCAGGATTGTTTCAGGTTGGCAAGAGAAGGTGGAGTTCATTTAGAGGTGGCAATGGGGTATTGCTCCATAAACCACTGCTCCTTGTCCCTCTGCTTCTCATTTTTATCTAGAGAAGGTAAAATGTGATCTTCACACTGCTACAGAACACATGGATCTGTGTTTTTGCTTTCGGGTTGTTCTTTTGTGTTCTTTTGGAAGATGGCACATTCCACATTGTCACATTTCCCTCTCCATTAGCACATCAAGGAACAAGCTAAGATGTAATTGTCATGCTAAGTCACTGGGAAGGGCATGTGAAGACCCCTGCAACCTGAGTGATAAGGCATGACCGTATCCAAGAAACATTAGTTGTTCATTCAAACATTACTGTTCATCCTTCACTGTGACTTCTGATTATTGATTCATGCCTACTGATTAATAACATAATTACAAGTACAACTACTACTACTTTGTGTGCATTTAGCCTCAGGCAACAAAACCCTAAAACTCATGAGCTTAGTTTACCATGAATCATATGCAAGATATTTGGGATACTGTTCTGAAACTGGTCCTATTTGGAGTCAAGACATGTAATGCAAGTAAAGTGCTAACAAGATACTATGAGTGACTGAGTGAGGGTTCTGGCACTCTGCTCCCTTTTCCCTCTCCCTCAACAATACTGTTGTTTGGTATGCCAGTACTATGACTTGAACTCAGAGCCTCAAACTCTCACTTGACTTTTCTCCTCACGACTGGCACTCTACCACTTGAGCAATACCTCCCTTCCACATCTAGCTATTTGCTGGTGAATTCAAGAGTTACTTGGGATTTGCCTGCCTGGACTAGCTTTGAACCATGATCCTCAGATCTTAACCTACTGAAATAGCTAGGATTGGCTATAAGTGGCTGGTGTCATCACACCTGTTCTGTGCCTTAAAGGTGGGAGATGTTATGAAGAAGGAAGGAAGAGGCATCAAATCCCAGGAGCAGAGAGTAAAGAAAGGTGAAGGTCATGGATATAATTAATGAGCCAGGCAGAGAAGACATATGAATGAACAAGTATACCATGGAAGTGATAGAGGCCAGCCCTGAGAGGAAAACCACCAATCACAGCCCATTATTGTTTAGTGGACTACACACATGCTAGGACCACCACCAATCACAGTGCAATACTTCTTAGGGCAATGCTTACATGCTGGCCAGCTCTGCAGATATCCCAAGAGAAGCCAAAACTCTACAACTCACACTACACTTCCAATTTCTCCAGCCACGCTTTGTAGACACAAAGCAGGTAAACTAAGACTGTTCAGCCACAGGTTTCCTGTTTGACACTCTCATCTAATTAATCATCCAATTGTCTCTTTTAAATAAATAGTCACTTTTAAAATAAAATAAAAAGGAACATCGAATTTCATAAGGAAAATGACACAGTCAAACATTTTATAAAGCAGTCTGAAGAACAAGATGCATATTAAATCACAGAAGTGCTAGGTATTTATTTTTCATGTACCATTTTTTTAATTCTCATACAGCTTGCTATAAAGCTGGTATTTGTGCATAGCCTCAACCACAGTGGCGTGGCAGAAAATATCTCACATATGATTAACCTCTATAGTTTTCTAGACAGCAAGTGACAATGTCAGAAACAAATAACATAAATAAAACCACAGCAACAATACAAACTGAAGGTGTTAGTTTAAGAAAGAAATACAACCCTGATAGATGGATCAAAAGGCACTGTGGAGGGACTGGGAATGTGGCTTAGTAGTAGAGTACTTGTCTCCCATTCATGAAGGCCTGGGTTCAATTCCTCAGCATCACATAAACACAAAAAGCTAGAAATGGTGCTGTGGCTCAAGTGGTAGAGCCCAGAGAATAGCTTTGAGCACAGCCCAGGTCCTGAGTTCAAATTCTAGGACCAACAACAACAAAAAAAGCACTGTGCAAAAAAACAAAAGATACATTTAAAATGCATAATTATTAGTAGTAGTAGTCGTAGTAGTGATTCTACAAGGAACTTACAGATGGAATAGTTATGCAGTTAATGTAATGAGATTTGGGACCATAATTATCTTTAAGTAGGAGAAAGGAATTCTGGAGGAGCTTAATTACCAATCTAAAACTCCTGCTGGGATTGAGGAAGTTTGCCTTCTAGCCCCATCTTGAGAGCTAGCCCATGACTTGGAAAAGTTACTTTCTCTCTAAATTTCCCTGGTTGCTTAATCTCTCCTTGCAGGTTGTTTGTTGGTGGTTGTTTTTCTAATGATTAAAACAAATAGCTAGCAAATCTAACATGTAGAATAAACAAGGAAAAGACTCAGTGTGACACTGAAGAAAGCCAGGAAGGAAGTGACATTCTGCCACTGTCTTCCACCTGGGGTATTGGAGTCCTTTGTAACAGCTTTCAAGAAATTGTCCAGGGACTGAAGGCCTGAGGCTGGAGACCAGGGACTGGAGCCTGTTTGCTGAGCCTGTATTTGCACTTGAGGAGCTCATGTGGAGAGAAAGGGACAATTTCCATGAGAAGCTGTGCATACATACTTACCATCTCATTTAAACTTTTCTTATCATCATGATCATTTTTCAGTACTACAGATGGGATTCAAGGACTCTCCTACATTTCTACTTTGAGCTACGTCCCACAGACCCTTCTGTTTTCAAGAACCTTGCTATTTCTATATAGAAAGGCATCAAACTTGTGATAGTGCTCTCTGCCTGCTGAGTAACAGTAATAACAAGCATGAACATTTATTTCTTTTATGCCTACTGGGGCATAAATGCCGCATCCACCTCGACCAGCAAGGAAGACACGACCCGGGATTCTTCTCAAAGCAGTTTATTCAGGAACCTTGTTTGCTAGCTTCTCCTGCTTCTCCCTCGCCCCGCACCCGCACTCCGGTTATAAGCCTCCTGGATGGCCAATCCCGAAGTGCCATGTGGCAAATACCAATAGGGTCACAAACACAGAAGCAAGCCAGTAGCCAAGCCATAGCCATATAAGGAGTGGTTTTTCACAGAGAACACTCGCCATCGGGAAGGCGGAAGGCGGAAGCCAGTGCCATTTTAGGTCATGGCCGTGCCATGCGGCCCCGCCATCTTTGGTCGGCTCCCGCAGCTCTCCACACATGAACTCAGATGTTCATGCCTAGCTTTGTCTGCCAGGTTTAACCCTGAACCATGATCCTTTCAACTGATCCTTTCTTGCTCACAGCTAACATTCTACCACTTGAGCCAGTCCTACAGCCTAGTGTTTTGCTGGTTAATGGGAAATTGAGTATGGAGGACTTTTCTTTTCAGGTTGATCCTGAACCTCAATTCTCTAGGTCTCAAACTCCTGATAGGTAGGGTTACAGGTGTGAGTTGACAGTCTGCTTAGCTAAATTTTTTTTGGTGCCAGTGCCAGGACTTGAACTCAGGGCCTCGGCATAGTACATGAGCTTATTTTGTTCAAGGCTATCATTTCAACCACAGTTTTACTTCTGGCTTTTTTCATAGTTTAGTGGAGATGAGATTCTCACAGACTTTCCTGTCCTGCTGGCTTCGTATTGCAATCTTCAGTTCTCAGCCTCCTGAGTAGTGGGAAATACAGACATGAGTCACTGGCACCTGGCTGTAAACATACTATTTTTTTAAAGAAGTCTGTATCCTCTTGATTTCTGGGTCCTAGGTCTCCAAGCCAGTTCATCACTACCTTTGAAAGAAACCATTTTTTAGACAAAGAATGATGCTTTCTTTGCCATTCTAAGTAGTGCCACATAGAATTTTCCTCTGAGATAAGAGCAACAGAGCCCTGGGAACTGGAAAAGGTGGAGACACAGACACACTAAGCAACATACCCCAATCATGGAGCTAGGCAGATGGCTGCCACAGTCTGGCTGTGACACCAACACCACACCCAGCTCCTCCCTGTCCAAGAGCAAAAACTCCCCTCCATCTCCCTGAGATCAAAGGGGTTTTGGTGTAATTGTTCTAATTTCTCATGGGCCACTTTTCACCCTACTGCATGTGTCTAATTAGGACAAGAAGGAAGGAAAGAAAAAAATGACACTTTGCAGCTGGCGGAGAGGAAGGGGGAATGAGAGAAGGGTTAATTGCCTCCTAGCTGTCAGACCTGTAATTATATTCAGTTTGTGGATTCCAGCCTTCTTTTGATGATGTGAAACAAATCTCCAAATACAGCCAAACTTCTGCTGCATGTGCCTTTGTGTTGAAAGTAAAGTGGCCTCAACACAGCCTGGGCTAAACTGCACGTTCTTGGCTAGTGGCCAATTGTAACTAAGTTTCTCATTGCTGGGGTTAAACTGCTTGCTTCAGTGTTCTAAAAGAAAGTGAATGGGGCTGTGCAATTGGGCCATTAGAGTGATCTCAGCCCACACCGCAGGAATCAGAACAAAGTTAAGTCCAGTAAACCCACAGAGTCATGAGAAATAGTACTTGATGCTCTAAGAAGCTAAGTGCTTTGAGAGTGCATTGCAAAAGAGGCAAAGATGGCCTCTCAAGGCCATGCATGCTCACCCACTTCTCCAGGCTACTTACATAAGGTGGTGCCTGCACATGTGACTCTAGGTTACATGTAAATGCTGAAACAGCCGAATCCCACAGTGGGACAAGTATAGGCCCCAAGCCCCTGCAGAAGCTGTGGTGAAACAGCTTGGCTTACTCCACTTACTCTACAGGTGGCAAGAAATATCTAGTAATCAGAGACCAAACAAAGGATCACTAAGCCAACACTGTCCACACAAGGACCTGCCACTCCTACGAATAAGAATATATTTCAGGTTTTCTTCCCTCCTGGTTATAGCCAAATTCCATTTCCTTGCCCACACTGTGGAATGGTTTCCAAATTCCTTTATTTCACTTCAGAACTTCCCACATGGTGTTGACCTGACTTCTTTGTTTTGTTTTGTTTTTTAATAAGCTTTTTTTTGTGTGAAAATACTGTACAGAGGTGTTACAGTTACAAGAGCAAGGTAATGAATGCATTTCTTATCAAGCATTGTTGCCTCCTCCTTTGTTTCCCCTTCCAATACCTTCCCATACACCCCCCCACCCCCGTGCCAAAGTTGTAAAGTTTGTTTTTTGCAATAACGTCTTGTACATCTCATTGTTGCAATGGGTCCACCTGTATTATTATTTAAACATTTCGTTTTTTCCTTTCCCCTCCCCAAATTATATCAACATCGAATACAGTGAAAACAGGGGTTATACCATGGGGGAGGAACATACAAAGCAACAAAAAAATCACATGGTACCTTAAACTATGTTAGAAACAATAGCAAGAAAGAAAAAAACCACTTGTGTCCGTATCTTGGGGTTCATTTCACTTAACTTCATCTTATCTGGTCATATGTACATAGCTTTTGACCTTTTCTACTTGTCCCAGACATTTACTAGTTATTGTAAATAAGGGAAACCATGAGACCTATGTTTCTTTTGGCCTAGTTTACTTCACTTAATATAATTTTTACCAATGCTTTCCATTTCCTAACAAATGGGGTGATGTCATTCTTTCTGATGGAGGCATAGAATTCCATTATATACATATTATATATTATATATGTAATATATAATGTATATAATATATATCATACTTTCTTGATCCATTCATCCATTGAGGGGCATATGGTTTGGTTCCTGACTTCTTGTACTATTTTCTCCTTAGGCTACTTGTTCTTCCCCTCATGGTTATGATGATATTCCATTTCCTTGCTCACACTCTGGACTGGTTTCTAAACTCTCCTTTATTTCGCTTCAGAACTTCCCACATGGTGTTGCCCTGACTTCTTGCACTACTTCCTCCTAAGGCTACTTGTTCCCAGTTACTAATGTCTTTTCATCATTTAGGTCTGGATCCTGGCAGCTCATTCTAGCTAATCTTCCCTCCTTTCTCAGTCTGGTGTAGGTGCCTCTGCTATGAGCTCTGGGGTGTCCTAAATTATTCTGTTTCTGTTCTGTGCTGTCTGTTCTCTCAGGCTCTCTGCATAACTCTACCAGTGTCTTCACAAGCACATGTGCAAGTGTCCACACCTGGAAGTGAGCATCTCTTGAGGTGGAAGAGGCAGCATGCTGTATAGTTGGAAGTGCCCCATTCCTCAGCCCCAACTTCTGTGTGTGTGTGTGTGTGTGTGTGTGTGTGTCTCATACTAAAAGTCAGTATCGATTCTTCACATGGCAAATGAGTAACTTAAGTGGGTTCACTACCTCCACCTATGTTCTTCTGCAACTGATTATCAATGGCTGAATGTCAGGATGATGCTTTATAAGAGCGGTCTTGTCACCACTCTGCTCAAGGCTCAATGGTGTTTTAGTTTATTAGGAGTAATGCCCTCAGGATACCCTATGCCTCCAGGATCCATCATAGCATACTCATCTCTGCCACTACTCAGCCCTCGCATCCCTTCCATCCCTTTCCCCTCACATTCACAGGCTTTGTCCTATTTTCATAAACCCTTCTTCCCTGATAGACACTCTCCCCAATCCAGTAGTCACATGACTCATGCACCTCTTTTTCATATCTATGATGTGCCTCTCTCAAGAAGCACTACTGATATCTGGCACCAGTGTCTCATGTACCTAATCCTAGCTACTCTGGAAGCAGAGATCTGAGGGCCCCATTTCAAAATCAACCTAGGGAGAAAAGCTCCAGAGAGGAGAGTATCATCTCCAATTAGCCAACCAAATGCTGGAAGTGAACATGTTTCTCAAATGCTATACTATCAGCCTTGAGTAAAAAACCTAATGGACAGCACATGTCCTAGTTTTCAAGCCCCCAGCACTAGCAATAAAATAAAATTAAAGTAGAAAGTCAGGTACCAGTGGCTCATGTCTGAAATCCTAGCTACTCAGGAGATATCTGAGGATCATGATTTGGAGGTATCTGAGACAGGAAAAAAAGTCCATGAAATAATTATCTTCAATCACCCTCCAAAAAGGCAGAGCAGATCCTCTAAGGAGGATCCATCTCTAAGGCAGAGTACAAGGAGAAAGTTGAGGAAGAGAAGTAAATGCAGCTGGGCACCAGTTGCTCAGGCCTTAAATCCTTGTCCCTCAGGAAGCTAAGATTTGAGGTTGACAGTTTGAAGACAGACTGGGCAAGAAAGCCCATGAAACTCTTATCTCCAATTGACCATAAAAAGCTAAAACTCTGCTGTAGCTCAAGTGGTAGAGCCGCAACCTTAAGGAGTGAAGGCTAAGGGACAGCACCTAAGCATGAGTTCAAGCTCCAGTATCAGCATGAAAGAAAAAGAAAGTAAAGGACAGGAAAAAAAAACTGTTAAGAATACCATTATGTGATCAGCTCTGTGCACACATCATCCACTGACCCAAGGTAGCAGAGGTGGCTTCAGGTTCTCTATGAGAAAGAGAAAGATGAGCTGGGCACTGGTGTCTCACCCCTGTTATACTAGGAACTCAGGAGGCTGAGATCTGAGGATCACGGTTCAAAGCCAGCCTGTGCAATACAGTCCATGAGACTCTACAATTAACCACCAGAAAATCAGAAGTGGGGCTTTGGCTCAAGTGGTAGAGTGCTTGCCTTGAGCTGAAGAGCTGAGGAACAACGCCCAGGCCCAGAGTTCAAGCTCCACACCAACTCCCCGAATGACAAAACAACAAGAACACCAACAAAAGAAGCAGATAAGGCCCCTACCACTCTCTGAGACTATTTCAGGGCTATGCAATGATCTGTTGCTTGTGGAAAGCTTGAAAGAACTGTTGGCATTACAATGATCTCACAAAACACTCTGGGGATAACAATGCAGTCTCTTGTAGAGACCAGAAAAACACATCATTCACAGAGAATAAATGTGCTGGCCTGGAGCTGGAGTGGGCAAGTTTGGAAAGGGTAAGCAGTCCTTCCATCAGCATTAGTCATTACAGAGTAATAATCAGCACCTCTGTCACACACAATGCCATTTCACAAGGAAGCAAAAGATTTTACACTTTCACTTTCATTTTAAACATGACATTCCTGGATCTGAACCCAAAATAACATGCTGGGATTCTATAGACAAATACACACACACACACACACACACACACACACACACACACACACACACACACACACACACACACACATGTATTCAAAAATTACACATTAGGAACTCAAGTTCTTGACCACTTCTAAATTGATGAAGCCAACAAAAGTGACAACCGAAAAACAAAGCTCTCTGCCTCCAGCCCCAAACTGAGCAACCCAAACTGCAAAAGTCCTGGTGTCACCACCAAACATAGCATGTGTGCAGTCTGCATGCCTACCCTCTTACACAACTCCACAGCAAGAGGTGTCAGATTTACAAAGTCAAATTATTTTATTTTATTGTCAGTTGTGGGGGCTGAACTCTGGGCCTGGGTGGTGTCCCTCAGTTCTTCAGCTCGAGGCCAGTCCCCTACCACTTGAGTCACAGTGCCACTTTTGGCTTTTTTCTGCTTATGTGGTGCTGAGCAATCGAACTCAGAGGCTCATACATGAAAGGCAAGCACCCTACAACTGAGCCAACTTCCCAGCCCAAGTCAAGTTATTTTTAATGTGATATGTCAGCTCTTTTCTTTCAAAAGCTTTCAGTAAATAAACATTCTGGGAATTTTATCAGTTAGCTATATTTTCTAGTAAGATGTGTGTATATAAACACATATGTATATATTTTCATATGTGTTTATGTTTACACATATGCATATATTTACACAAGAACAATTGCCTATAGTTATGTACATATATGAAAAAATAACTGCATATATACAAGCATGTAAACTTACATATAGGTGGGTTTATATATGCGTATATAAAGAGACACACATATGAAGAGAGAATAATATACATACCAAGTGAATTTTTTCTATTTTCATCATTTATAATTGATTATTGCGGTATATATACACATCTATTAATTATTATTATTACTCTTTTTTTGGGGGGGACGGTCATGGTGCCTGAACTCTGGGCCTGGGTGGTGTTCCTCAGCTCTGCAGCTCAAGGCTAGCGCTCTACCATTTGAGCCACAGCGCCACTTCCGGCTTTTTTTTTTTGTTTTGCTTATGTGGTGCTGGGGAATCGAACCCAGGGCCTCAGGCATGCAAGGCAAGCTCTCTATCACTGAGCCACCTTCCCAGCCCTTATTATTACTCTTTTAGGGAGGTGGTCATGGAGCCTGAACTCTGGGCCTGGGCACTGTCCCTCAGCTCACTGGAGCCACAGTGCCACTTCCAGCTTTTTCTGCTTATTTGGTGCTGAGGAATCCAACCCAGGGCCTCATGCATGCAAGGCAAGCAATCTACCACTGAGCTACCTTCCCAGCCCCTTATTACTCATTTTGCTCAACTTTTTTTTTCTTTTTCCTTTTCATTGCCAGTCCTGGGCAGTGTCTCTGAGACTCTGTTCCCAAGGCTAGGACTCTACCACTTGTGCCACAGCACTACTTCCAGCTTTTTCTGAATAGTTTATTGCAGATGAGAGTCTTGTGGAATTTTTTGCCTGGATTGGCTTCAAACTGTAATCCTCAGATCTCAGACTCCTGAGTATTTAGGATTATAGGCATGAGACACTGGCACTTGTCTCTTTTGTTTTTGAATTTTGTGCCAGTATTGGGGCTTGAACTCAGAGCCTCATTCTCTCCCTTGGCTTTTTTGCTCAAAGCTGACTCTTACCATTTTACCACCTGGACCATGGCTTCTGAAGAGATTTTGCTTGTAAATTGGAGATAAGGCTCTCACAAACTTTCCTACACAGACTGGCTTTGAACTGCAATTCTCAGATCAATTGTAGCCTCCTGAGTAGTTGGATTACAGGTGTGAGCCACCAGCATCCAGTTTTAGAATTTTGTAAGTATCAATGTTTTCTAGTCATGGGTGCTAGAAAACACCTGCAATCCAAGCTACTCAGGAGGGTGAGATCTGTGGATGTGATTTAAAGCCAGCCTGGGTAGGGAAGTCTGTGAGACTCTTACCACCAATTAACCACCAGACAACCAAAAGTGGCACTGTGGCTCAAAGTGAGAGAGTGCTATCATTGAGCCAAAGAGTTCAGGGAAAGCACCCAAGCTGATTTCAAGCCTCATGACCAACAACAACAACAACACAACAAAAATGTCTAGCTGAAGATTTTGCTCCATGGTAGACACTGATAAATGATGAATCAAATAAATGATGAATCATATAATAGAGCTGACAGGTGGGTGTATATAGATGGCAGTTTTTATGTTGCTTTATTGGCCTCTCTCTATGGGAAAAGGTTGATGAAGAGATGACCAGTGCAGTTTTCAGCACAGGGCTTCTTGTGGGCAAGGAGGAGGAGGCCTGACTTCGGCCTTCCCAAACAATGACCCTTACTAAGCCTTTATTATGGCTTCCACTTCCTTCTCACTGTCTCCACATACCTGCTCTGCCTTTAAAACCCATGCCTATGAAAAACTCCTTTTTTTGCTAAAGCCATTTAGACTTGAGTTTCTGTTGCTTGCCACCAATTCAGACCAAGTTACAGATAAACCTACTTTGAAAAGTGTCAGGAGAAGACTCCTATCCAACAGATTCCTAACTAAAAATCTAAGTGTCACTTTCACTGAATTAGTGACTCTAACTACAAAGAATAGAGACTTGGTGATGGAATAATTTCGAGGCAATTTAAAACAACAACAACAAAAACAACTATATCATCTATCTATCTATCTATCTATCTATCTATCTATCTATCTATCTACACATATATATGCTCAGAAGTCATCAGTTGCAGCCAGGCACTGGTGGCTCATGCTGTAATCGTAGCTGCTCAGAAGACTGAGATCTGAGGATCATGGTTCAAAGCCAGCCTGGAAAGGGAAGTCTATGAGACTGCTATCTCCAATTAACCACCAGCAAGCTGTTAAGTTGAGTTGTAGCTTAAATGGTAGACCTCCACGCTCAAGATAAAAGCTGAGAAGTGGTGTCCAGGCTCTGAGTTCAAGCCTTAGTTCTAGCATCAAAAAAAA
This sequence comes from Dipodomys merriami, assembly GCF_024711535.1. Lineage (NCBI taxonomy): Eukaryota > Metazoa > Chordata > Mammalia > Rodentia > Heteromyidae > Dipodomys > Dipodomys merriami. The sequence continues at coordinate 933,594 of NW_027205037.1, read as the reverse complement.
TAAAAAAGGAAGTTAGGAGCTGGAGGTTCAAAAAAATGGAGCTTGGGCAAGAAGTAAATGTGTTCTGAGAAAGCTCTCTTAAGAGAGTAACACATCCTTAAATCTAAAACAATTTTTGGTCATGGGCTGCTTTTTTACACTGAGTGCCCAAGGTCTAATTATGGAGGATTGAGCTTCCAATTTAAAGCAGTGCATTCCACTTTGTGAAAGAAACTGCTGGTTTCTGAAAGACTCACAATGAATAACGCCACGGTGAAATTTTCTTTGTAAGGAAATGCCTGACTCCATAGGGTCCATGGAATAAAATTAATTTCCACAATTGCTACAAGCACTTAACAGACACACCTTTCAAGAGGAAAGTTTAGCAATTATGAAGGGAGTGCCACTTTTATATATTGAGTCTGCAGGTCTGCAAAATTCATGTTGGAAATGTTCACATAATTTTGCACAGATTATAGTTATGTGGCCTATTTTGTTTACAGGTTTCTGGCATGAAAAATTTTAAAAATAGTTTTACATATGACTTCCAAAATAAAATGTGGATTCAAGTATGGTTTTGAGATGGGGCCTCTGTGCAGATTTCTGAAAACAAGATGGTAAATAAACAACTGAACAATTACTTGGTAACTGAGTCAGAACTGAGAACAGGAATGCCTCATCTGAATTCAGTGAGGAAGTGCATCATGGTTGATTATTAATATCCGTCATGTCATAGAAATTAGAATGCAACTTAGTTCTTGCTATCCTATGTCATCCACAACTAATAAAGGCTTGCAGGTTCCATTTCTGCACTTGCACAATCACTCTTACATATTCTCAAATAATTACATTGGCATTTGGCCATTATTGTAGAAATAAAAAGCAATGACTTGGCATACTTTGAAAAATAATGCTTACTTTCTGATGGCTGTTTTGATTGATACCTAAGCTGCCAGTGACTTTTCCAAGGAAACCGCTATTTACCTCAATCTAATATAGGTCAATGTGGTGGGTGATGACTTATGACTTTTATTATTAGGGAGATAGATTTTGTGTTCACGTGCCAGTACTAGGGCTTGAGCTAAGGGCCTGGGTGCTGTCCATTTAAGGCCAGCACTTTACCATTTGAGCCACAGCTCACTTCCTGCTTTTTACTGGTTAAAGGGAATAAGAGTCTCATAGACTTTCCGGCTCTCGTTGCCTTCCAGCTACAGTTCTTTGATCTCAGCCTTTTGATTACTTAAGATCACAGGTGGAATTAGTCATTAGTGAAGCATTATTGAAGCATTTTTTTCTGAGAAAAACTGTTATATAGACTTTAAACTTCTTAGACATTCCACGTTCTCCCAACCCTTGGCTCTGCACTCAGGTACTAATGATTTGAGCTTCAGTGTCTTCATCTATATTCTGAAGAGACCTGGTAGCTCTGATAACACTCCATTGGAATAAATGTTAAAAAATGCGTTGGAAATTGAGAAGTACTATAAATATGAAAAACTTCTGAATGACTTGCTGAATAAAGTTAAGAGATCACTCAATTACAGAGTCCCAAAGGAACATCTATTTCACTTATAATTAAGTGAACTCAATTGTGCCATAGAAAGATGAAAATTCAGCCAGGCTCCGATGGCTCATGCCTGTAATCCTAGCTACTCAGGAGGCTGAGATCTGAAGATCATGGTTCAAAGCCAGCTGGGGGAGGAAAGTCCATAAGGCTCTTATCTACAATAAAGCACTAGAAAACCGGAAGTGGTGCTGTGGCTCAAGTGGTACAGTGTTCGCCTTAAGCTGAAGAACGCAGTGACAGTGCCCAACCCCAGAGTTCAAGCCCCATGACTGAACAAAAAAAAAAAAAAAGGAAACATGAGGACTCAGGTCAGCTTTACACCTTGGACATGCATAATGCCTTCAGCTTGACTATATGTATGGGCTTATCGAACCACTGTATGGGCCTCTGAGAGCACTCTTCCTGAAACTTTTTATACTCTTTCTTTTATAAAAATGTTCTTAGCTGAGCATCAGTAGCACATGGTTATCTCAATAGATGCAGAAAAGCAGTTGACAAGATCCAACACCGCTTTATGATGAGGGTTTTGGAAAAACTAAGAATCCAGGCAACACTCCTCAATACAATAAAGGCTGTATATGACAAACCTACAGCCAGCATTATACTTAATTGTGAAAAACTAAAGCCATTTACTCTTAATGCAGGAATGATACAAGGATGTCTACTTTCTCCACTTCTCGTCAATTTAGTATTAAAATGCCTACCTACAGCAATAAGACAAGATGAAGACATAAGAGGGATCTAAATAGGAAAAGATGAAGTAAAACTCACCCACTTTGCAGATGACATGATCTTGTATTTAAAGAATGCCATGGACTCCACTATCAAATTACTCAAGCTGATTCAAAACTTTGGCAAAGTAGCAGGGTATAAAATTAACCCTCAAAAATCAATGGCTTTTCTGCATGCCAACAATGAGAAAAGCATGGGTGAAATCAGGAAAGCAACTCCATTTGTAATAACCCCACAAAAAATACCTAGGAATTAACTTAACCAAAGAAGTGAAGGACTTCTATGATGAAAACTTTAAAAACCTGAAAAAGGAAATCAAAAGAGAATTTAAAATGTGAAAATGGGAGGTTTTTCACCTCCCATGCTCCTGGATTGGAAGGATCAACATCATCATCGTGAAAATGGCAATACTTCCCAAGGCTATTTTCAAATTCAATATGATACCTATCAATATTCCAACCTCATTCTTCAAAGAAATAGAAGAGGCAATCCAACAATTCATATGGAACAATGAAAGACCCCGAATAGTCAAAATGATCCTTAACAGAAAGAACAATGGTGGAGGAATATCAATACCAAATTTCATTCTCTACTACAAAGCCATAGTAATCAAAACAGCTTGGTACTGGCACAATAACAGACGGCAGGCCAAATGGAATAGAATTGAAAACCCAGAAATGCACCTACAGACCTATAGCCTTCTAATCTTCCATAGGGGAACTAAATAAATAGAATAAAGACAGCCTCTTTAGTAAATGGTGCTGGCAAAATTGGTTACTCACTTATGGAAAACTAAAACTAGCTCCTTATATATCACCCTGCTCTACAATCAACTCCAAATGGATCAAAGACCTCAAAGTCAAAGCAGACACTCCTAAAACATTACAGGTTGGAATAGGAGAAACCCTAGGTCTCCTTAGCACAGGCCAAAATTTTCTTAGTAGACACCCAGAAATACAACAAATTAAAGAAATGTTGGACAAATAGGATTGCATGAAATGCCAGAGCTTCTGCATGGCAAAGGACATAGCTAGTAAGATCAATAGAAAGCACACAGATTTGGAGAAGATCTTCACTAGCCATACAACGGACAAGGGTCTCATATCTAAAATATACCTGGAACTCAAAAAATTAAATCTCCCAACAACAAATCCTTAAAGAACGACTGCACAATATATAAATGGGCTAAAGACTTACAGAGAAACTTCTCTGAAGAGGAAAGAAGGATGGCCAATAGACACATGAAGAAATGTTCAACCTCCCTAGCCATAAAAGAAATGCAAATCAAAACAACATTGAGATACAACCTCACTCCAGTTAGAATGGCTAAAATCAAGAACTCTAATAAAAACAGATGCTGGAGGGGATGTAGACAGAAGGGAACCTTACTGCATTGTTGGTGGGAGTGTAAACTTGTTCAACCACTTTGGAAAGCATTATGGAGGTTCCTCAAAAGGCACCACATAGAGCTTCCCTATGACCCAGCAATCCCACTTTTGGGCATTTACCCAAATGTTCACAAACAAGACCAAGCTAAAGCTACCAGCACGACTATGTTTATTGCAGCATTATTTACTATAGCTAAGATATGGAGCCAACCCAGATGCCCCTCAGTAGATGAATGGACAAGAAAATGTGGTATATATACACAATGGAATTCTATGCCTCTATCAGAAAGAATGACATTGCCCCATTTGTTAGGAAATGGAAAGGCTTGGAAAAAATTATATTAAGTGAAGTAAGCCAGGCCCAAGGAAGCATATGTCCCATAGTTTCCTTTATTTGCAATATCTAGTATATGTCTGAGTCAAGCAGAAAAGGTCAGATAAGTTGATGTTAGGGAAATGAATCTTAAGATATGTATTCACATGTTTTTTTCTTTCATTCGATTGTTTCTAACACATTTATAAGATTATTTCTTTGTAGCTTTGTATGTCTCTTCCCCACAGTATAACCCCTGCTTTCACTCTATTTGATGTCGGTATAATTTAAATAGGGATACAGGCAGACCCATTGCAACAATGAGATGTACAAGTCATTATGTCGAAAACAAACTTTACAACTTTGGTGCGGGGGGGGAGGGGAGGATTGGGGGGAGGATGGGAAGGGATGGGAAGGGGGAAAAAAAAGAACTAACCAGCACTATGGTTTGGTTGTGTGCTCACTGTGTGGAGGGGGTGGCCTGGCCTTGTGCTCACACTCACTGCCTCTCCAACGCGGGTGAAGCCTGGATTCTACTCCAACAAAGTGAGAAGGAACCTAGGAAGGAGACAGTACACATCCTGACAGCTTCCTAAGCCAACCCACCCCCTGATGGGACAGGTCAGTGATGAGAAGGAACGGCTGTCCACTGCCTAGCAAGGCAGTGGAAGTGGCTCTTCCCCGATCTCAGCGCCATGGCCAGCATATCATGGGTAGCTAAACCCAAAGGTGAAAAATTCCCCTCATTTGCAGGGAGTAGTTTTTGAGACAAGGAAAGATGGCCAGATGCAAAGTAATGAAGAAAAGATTTCTGCATTTCAATAACTCCCTTTCCTTCTTCTCCTGCCCCTCCCCGAAAGGACTGAAACCTTTCCAACTGGAATGGGGACCTGTCTCTACTCTGAGCTAAGGCAGAATTAAATAAGCCATTGTGCCATGTGCTCATGGGTAATTAGGAATGCAATTAGACATTTCCTGTCTGGGCTGGTGTTGAACCATGGTCTTCAGATCTCAGCCTTTCTGAGTGGTTAGGATAACAGGCAGGAGCCAACATACCCAGCAGAAATATGTTATTTAAAACACTGTGGACAGCCGTTCCTTCTCATCACTGACCTGGCCCATCAGGGGGTGGGCCTCTGATTGCAGCCAGTGATCCCTGATTCAAGCTGTAGCCTAAAGTCTAACCTGAACTGAAGACTTACAGACACTCCCTCACTTGCCAAAGCTACTTACCACTGTCCTCTCAGGTGATTCTCATATATAGTAAAGTTAGAGACCTCCTGCCTTGAATGGCAAATGGATGGATGTGGTATTGATTGTGAAAACTGCTCTGAAAACCTTACAGCCCCTATGTTCTCAGTTTTAGCTACACAGTCAAGTTACCTACTGGGGAGATTTTAAAAGCTTCCCACTGCCAAGACCCTATCCCAGGCTGTGTCATCAGAAGCCCTTGGGCTAGGCCGAAGGTAGCTATGTTATTTGAGGGCTGTCTGGTGGATTCCAGCATTTGGCCAGGTTGGGGAGGTTTGGTTTTATACTTGGGTATAATGTGGTTGCAGAAATTGTGTGTGTGTGTGTGTGTGTGTGTGTGTGTGTGTGTGTGTGTGTGTGTGTGTGTGTTTCTGTTTGTCTGTGTCTCTGTGTTGGTCCCGGGTGCTATCACTGAGCCTCTTTGAGCTCAAGGCCAATGCTCTACCACTTGAGCCATAGTGCCACTTCTGGTTTTTGAGTGGTTAATTGGAGATAAGAGTCTTACAGGGAATTTTCTGTCCAGGCTGACTTTCAGACTTCAGTCTCCTGAGTAGCTACAGGCAGGAGCCAGTGATGCTGGCTGGCTGTAGAATTTTAGGAAGGAGGTAAGTAGCTTTGGTAAGAACTAATAGTTCTTTGTGTTCCTTGCAGGTCAGTCTACTGCAAATATTTTTTTCTCCTTGTTGAACTAAGGGCAATCTCTGTTCCTTTGCCTCTTGTTGTTGTGGTTGTTGTTGTTGTTGTGTGTGTTTATCCCAGTGCTTGAACTCAGGGCCTGGGAGCTGTCCCTTTTGCTCAAGGCTAACACTCTACTTCTTGAGCTCCACTTCAGGGGGGTTTTGTTTTGTTTTGTTGTGGGATGGGTTTTTATTTTGGCAGTGAACTATAGATAAATGTTTCATGGACTTTTCTAACTTTGAACTCGTATCTTCAGATCTCAGCCTCTTGATTAGCAAGGATTATAGATGTGAGTCATTGGTGCCTGGGACTATAAAAACATAGACGATCCTCAATGGATAATGTGATTTTCTTGTCAGCCAGAGAATTCTCCTGTTCTATCAAGGTGGGCCTCTGATTGCAGCCAGTGATCCCTGATTCAAGCTGTAGCCTAAAGTCTAACCTGAACTGAAGACTTACAGACTCTCCCTCACTCCGACCCAGGCTCACTGAGGCCTCTGTCAACTGGAGGGAACTTTCTGGAACTTTCTAGAACATTCTGACATCATCGAGTCTGTGTGACCTGAAGCAAGCAATCTTGAAGCTCCCTGTTCTTTGAGATATGGAGAGCTCTAAACCAGACCAAGGCAGTTTGCTAAGAATGGACTTGCTTTTCAATACTGTAGTCTACAACCAGGCCCCAAATGAACATCCAGCAAATACTTGATGAAAGAACTAATTGAGCAATGCAAATATGAATATCATGCCATCATTTTCCCTGGTTCATCTTTTCCCTAAATGATTTACACATTAAATCTAGTGTTCCAAGATTTGCTTGCAGTGAAAATTTTTGGATAATCTTATCCATTTCCAGCTTTAGTCAATGATGGAGATACTTGACATTTATTTTCCATAGCCGGGTTTTTTGTTTGTTTTCTGTTTTGTTTGTTTTTGTTTGTTTTTTGTTTGTTTGAACTCAGAGCATAGGCACTGTTCCTAAGCTTCTTTGCTCAAGACTAGTGCTCTACCACTTGAGCCACATCTCCACTTCTATCTTTTTTGCTGATTAATTGGAGGTAAGATTCTTACAGACTTTCCCTCCCAGGCTGACTTTGATGAACCATGCTCCTCAGATTTAAGCCTCCTGAGTCACCAGCACCCAGCTTATACCTTCATTTTCTCTCACAAACATGTGCAGGACTATGATTAGCATAAGCAGGACAGTGGAGGAGCAATCCATTTTCAGTGGACCAAACTTGTCACCTCTGTGAACAGACAAACATGGGATTGTGCCTGGGATATCAAATAGGAGAGAGATGTTGTTCACACTGTCTAATTTCTTTCAAATTCACTTCTCTCAAAAGTCAGCTAGTAACAAAAGAGGCTTCTGAGGTGTGAATGGTTAGTGAGTAGAAAGTAGGGCTGGACTCATTATTTGCTATGAGCTTGATGCAAAGCATCTGGAAACTGTAAAGCAATAATAATAATAATTATAACGATAATAATAATAATGATAATAATTCAATATTTTTGTGTGTAATTCTAGGTTTTATCCCAAAGGAAACTCCTTCAAAGTCCCAGAAGGTACTAGAAGGGAGGCAGGGACTTTTCCTGCCAGCTGTGGTATGCGCCCAAGGGCTCTGCTGGCATCTCCTTGTCCATATAGACACTAGCTTGCTGTTGGCTGGCAGTGTGGCAGAGAGCCAATCGCTGCACTTACATAGAATCTTCTTTGAAAATTGACAGAGCAATGAAATTACCACCCGGCTAGATTTCTCTTTCCAAATACAAGACTGACTTTTAAGTACATTATACTGGTGTAATTGAAAATCAGAAGGATGGGAAAAGAGGTGCTCTAATTTCTTCTTGACTGTTGGGTGGGGCCTAGACGATCTACTGACAGAGCAGGGAGGCATGGGAGAAAGAAGGATGCTGGGGAGAATGGAAGGCCAACAACAAATCGGTATACCACATCCTTAAATGGAGCAGAATTCCTAGAGGAATAGTAGTTTACCACTCTGGAAAACTAAAGTCTGTGGGTTTTCTCCAGTGATGTGCATAGAACAATGTGGGTTTCAATTAATTCTGCTATTCCTGTTTCTGTCCCTGTGATAAGAAATTTTCTTTCTCTCCTTCCTTCTTTCCTTCTTTCCTTGCTTCCTTCATTCCTTGCTTCCTTCCTTCTTTCTTTCCTTCCTTCCTTCTTTTCTTTTCTTTTCTTTTTTTCTTTCTTTCTTTTTTTCCCCCATCCCAGGGCTTGATCTTTGGGCCTGAGTGCTGTCCCTGAGTTTTTGTGCTCAAGGTTAGCACTCCACCATTTAAGCCAGAGCTCACTTCCAGCTTTCCCTGTGATTAATTGGAGATAAGAGTCTCAGAGCTTAGATTATAAAAAAGAACACAGTAAAAGACAGATTGCCCACGCAAGCCAATCCAAGATGGTACCCAATATTAGCACTTGTTCTTTGTTCATTTAACAGTGTCCTGTGGCAAACCTGGCAGCAGGGGGTGCTGTGCCCCTATGATTGGTCTCTCCCTGTTTTAGGGCCTGATGTGAGGATGGACAGAAGAGATCAATCATAGTGATAGATGGTTGGTGATTCTAAGTGGTTTTGAAAGAATGTTAATTTTAGGTGCTGGATCTTGGTAAATGGAGTATTACAGAATATGATCAAGTGACAATTGAGGGCTTTTGTGATATCATGTTCGAGATTTCCTCTGCCTGGGGTTTGCAGTGTAGAATTTTCTCTTGAGAGATTTCTTTAGTCTGATATCATTCCTGCAGATACCAACCAATGCTGCTTCAGATGAGTTTGGACTTCCTTGTCATGTCTATCTTGAGTTGAAGAGTATCAACCTTGGTGCCCTGGTTTAATGAGTCAGATGACACTGGAATTCAAATGTGTGTGTTTTGATCAGGGAGCACATTATACCCATACAGTAACCATGACAGGATATAGCACTTCACTGCCAAATGCCTGTGCTTTAGAATAACCATCCAGGCACAGATGAAGAATCTCCTCCTTACTGTCGGGGATTGAGGCTGGCATTCCAACCCCTCTAAGAAACTCCGAACCTGTCTTCTTCACATTAGGAAAAAAGCACTGGGGACAAATGCTGGCTTTGGTCCTTGCTCTGAGAAGTTCTGACAGGAGTGACTATGTGTCTTAATTTATTCCTCTGTAAATAAGATTCAGAGCTAGGCACTAGTGGCTCATACCTGTCATCCTACTTACTCAAGAGGCTTAGATCTCAGGATGCATGTTCAAAGCCAACCCTGGGCAAGAAAGTCTGCGAGACTCATCTCCAATGAACCACCAGAAAACCAGAAGTGGTGCTGTGGTTCAAAATAGTAGACCACTAGCCTTGAGCAAAAGAGCTCAGGGACAGCACCCAGACCCTGACTTCAAGCCCCTGACAAAAATATATTAAATATATAATAATAATTATTATAAATAAATATATAAATAATAAATAAATAAGAACAACATAAGTAAGGTTCCAGTACAGTAGCATAAGATTTAGGGTTGAAATCTACCTTTAACTTGGATTGGGTAAAACCTGCCTCTTCTTGGAACTCAGCTTCCTAATCAGAGGCAAATGTTGTATGTGTGCCTGTACTGGATCTTGAACTCAGGGCCTGCGCATTGCACTCCACCAATTGAGCCACAGTTCCACTTCCTGTTTCCTGGTGGCTCATTGGGGATAAGAGTCTCATGGACTTTCCTGAACAGGCTGGCTTCAAACTACAGTCCTCAGATCTCAGGTTCTTCATTAGGAATCTGCAGCTAGGATTATCAGTGTGAGCCATCCCGGTGCCTATCTTTGCCAGGTTCTGAGGTATCTTTTAGACAAATCAGAAGGGCCGTTAGCCACCTCGGATCATCTGAGGTAACAGCAAAAAGCCAGGAGAGCGAGGTGGAGCTACCCAAGTTTGGCAAGGGGAAAACCTCCAAATGGCTTCTTTACTCTGGAAGCATTCAATATTCCACCATAAATGTTTCATAATTGTCTCATGGATTATTCAGTTGCAACTTAATAACCTTAAATTTTATGAGATTGTAGGGTTTTTTTTTCCTATATGGGAGTAAAACGTTGCCAACCTGGGAGCCAGCTGTGAGGAGAAAATGCTGACATTGTCCATTTATTTTCATGATGCAATGGAATCCACAATAAACAACAAATAAAAAAACAAAAAGAAGAGGAGTAAAAATAATCCTGATGTTGCTCTTTCTAAAATATTTCATTTCATTAAACGCTCCCTCTTTGCAGATGACATGATCTTGTATTTAAAGAATCCCATAGACTCCACTCCCAAATTACTCAAGCTGATTCAAAACTTTGGCAAAGTAGCAGGTTATAAAATTAACCCCCCAAAATCAATGGCTTTTCTGTATGCCAACAATGAGAAAAGTGTGGCTGAAATTAGGAAAGCAACTTCATTTGTAATAGCCCCACAAAAAATAAAATACCTAGGAATTAACTAAAGAAGTGAAGGACCTCTATGATGAAAACTTGAAAATCTTAAAAAAGGAAATCAACACAGAACTTAAAAAATGGCAAAACCTCCCATGCTCCTGGATTGGAAAGATTAACATCGTGAAAATGGCAATACTTCCCAAGGCTATCTACAAATTCAATGCAATACCAATCAAAATTCCAACCTCATTCTTCAAGGAAATAGAAGAGGCAATCCAAAAATTCATATGGAACAATAAAAGACCCCGAATAGCAAAAACGCTCCTCAATGGAAAGAACACTGCTGGAGGAATATCAATACCAAACTTCAAACTCTACTATAAAGCCATAGTAATCAAAACAGCTTGGTATTGGCATAAGAACAGACCTCAGGACCAATGGAATAGAATTGAAAACCCAGAAATGAACCTACAGACATATAGCCATCTAATCTTCGATAAGGGAGCTAAACCAATAGAATGGAAGAAAGACAACCTCATCAGTAAATGGTGCTCGCAAAATTGGTTAACTATATGTAGAAAACTAAGGCTAGATACTTATATATCACCCTGCACCAGAATCAACTCCAAATGGATCAAAGACCTTGAACTCAAAGCAGACACTCTGAAAACATTACAGGATGGAATACGAGAAACCCTAGGTCTCCTTGGCTCAGGCCGAAATTTTCTGAATAGAGACCCGGAAACACAACGAATCAAAGAAAGGTTGGACAAATGGGATTGCATGAAGTTGCAGAGCTTCTGCAGGGCAAATGACATAGCTAGCAAGATCAATAGAAAGCCCACGGATTGGGAGAAGATCTTTACTAGCCATACAACGGACAAGGGTCTCATATCTAAAATATACTTGGAACTCAAAAAATTAAACCCCCCAACAACAAATCCTCAAAGAAACAACTGCCCAATAAATAAGTGGGCGAAAGACTTAAAGAGAAACTTCTCTGAAGAAGAAAGAAGGATGGCCAAAAACACATGAAGAAAATGTTCAACATCCCTAGCCATAAAAGAAATGCAAATCAAAACAACATTCAGATATCACCTCACTCCAGTTAGAATGGCAAAAATCAAGAACTCTAACAACAACAGATGCTGGAGGGGATGTGGACAGAAAGGAACCTTACTTCATTGTTGTTGGGAATGTAAACTTGTTCAACCACTTTTGAAAGCAGTATGGAGGTTCCTCAAAAGACTTCACATAGAACTCCCCTATGACCCAGCAATCCCACTTTTGGACATTTACCCAAATGTTTACAAACAAGACCACACTAAAGCTACCAGCACAACTATGTTTATTGCAGCATTATTTACCATAGCTAAGATATGGAACCAACCCAGATGCCCCTCAGTAGATGAATGGATCAAGAAAATGTTGTATATATACACAATGGAATTCTATGCCTCCATCAGAAAGAATGACATTGCCCCATTTGTTAGGAAATGGAAAAACTTGGAAAAAATTATATTAAGTGAAGTAAGCCAGGCCCAAAGAAACATAGGTCCCATGGTTTCCCTTATTTGTAATATCTAGTATATGTATGAGTCAAGAGGAAAAGGTCAGATAATGTGACGTCAGGAAAATGAACCCTTAGATGTGTATTTTAAAGTTTTTTTTCTTTCATGCATGTGTTTCTAACGCATTTATAAGATTATCTCTTTGTTTCTCTGTATGTCCCTCCCCCACAGTATAACCCCTGCTTTCACTATATTTGATGTCAGTATAACTTGCGGAGGAGATGGGGAAAAACCAGTTGTTTAAGGATACAGGTGGACCTGTTGCAACAATGAGAAGTACAAGTTGTCATGTCCAAAAGGAGCTTTACAACGTCGGTTTGGGGGGGGAATGAGGGGGAAGGAGAAGGATTGGGATTGGGGGGGAGGGGGGAGTCTGGGAAGGGATGTGAACGGTAAACAAAGGAGGAGGCTGCCATGCTTGGTAACAAATGTACACATTATCCTGCCCATGTAATTGTAACTCCTCTGTACAGTATGTTCACAAATAAAATAAAATTAAATTAAAAAATATTTCATTTCAAACCTGTGATTGCAATATTTATTTTCCCCTATCACTAAGGAGCTGAGCTAGCTTTTTGGTAGGTAACAGGATTCATTTCTCTTTTTATTCTGTATCCATTAATGAGTTACACAGAGTATTCATTTTGGAATGAAGGCTTCTGTGGTACCTGCGGAGTATTTATTGTCATGAAAGAGTGACACTTGAAAACTGGAGTCTGACTCAAGGCTGTCATTTAATTTATGCACATACTTCACAATCCCAATTAAGTGTTCTCAGCCTTGGATTCCTTATTAGGAATGAAGCAACTTGGTAAGACATTACACAAAACATGCAACCAGCCCAGCAACCCAGGTAAAGAAAGATCACCTCTCATCCTAGCTACTCAGGAGGCTGAGATTTAAGGATTGAAGTTCAAAGCCAGCCCGGGGAAGGAAAGTCTGTGAGATTCTTATCTCCAATAAACCACTAAAATAAAGTCAGAAATGGAGCTGTGTGGCTCAAGTAGCAGAATGCTAGCCTTGAGTAAAAAAACTCAAAGACGGTTGCCTAGGCCTTGAGTTCAAGCCCTAAGACTGGCACAGATAAAATAAAAAATAAAAAGCTGATCTCTGTGAAAGGATGAACAGAAAAATCCAAAGGAAAAGCTGGACATTTCAGACAGCTCCCAGTAATGTCTGCTCCTTTCCGTGAGTTTAAATGTTTTCTAGAAGCTAGAGAGAACAAAGCAAGACCACCCTTTCCTCTGGTGCTTGGTAATGTCATTTTATAAGCTGCTACTAAAGCCCTTTTATTGAACCATGAATCATGAGTGGAGGTGTGGTTCAAGTGGTAGAGTGTCAACCTTGATCAAAAAAAAAAAAACAGCTAAGCAAGAGCACAAGGCCCTCAATTCAAGTCTTTGTACCATCACACAAACACACACACAAACACATAGTACATGATTTCTGTGTGTGTGGGGTGGGGTGGGCAGGAGCTTGAACTCAGGGCCTGAATGCTGCCCTGAGATTTTTTTGGCTCAAGGCCAGCTCTCTAGTACTTGAGTCACAGCTCTTCTTCCGGTTTTCTGGTGGTTAATTGGAGATCAGAGTGTCACAGACTTTCCTGCCCGGGCTGGCTTTGAACTGTGATATTCGAATCTCAGCCTCCTGAGTACTTAGGATGACAGGAATAAGGCACCAGAACCCAGAAATGGGCTCTATCTTGTTTTTTTTGTTTTGGTTTTTTGTTTTTTTTTTAGAATCAAAGAAGAGTAGGAAGATGATAATAGAGACTGTGGCAGATGTATTCCAATACACCCATTTTCCTGATGCAAAACTGAGACCTGGTGAAGATGGTAGATGTGACCAAGATTTCCTAGTAGGATATGACAGGACCTGGGACTCAAGGCGAAGTTCTTTGGTTCCTCATCAGAAAGTACCAGAAATGTGCAACCAGTTTGGTGCACATCTGGTCTGAAGGGAACGAGTCTGCACAGGTGCAGGGCAGGCAGGGCTGGATAAGGCAGAACTGAAACTCGTGGGTTTGCTATATATAGGCAAAGGACCATGACTGTGGCAAACCGGGGCGGGGGACGGAGTGGAGGAAGGATGATGGGGGTGCTGAGTTGGGTGCTCCTCAGATGGACGGACCTGAGTCATCCAATTAAAACTGAAGCTGATGCCCCACAGGCTGCACGCAACCCAACATTTGCATTGACTTGCAATAACATTTTATTAAAGAAAGAAAGACAGAAAGGAAGAGAGAAAGGAAGGGAGAAAGGAAGGAAAAGAAGGAAGGAAGGAAGAAAGAAAGAAAGAAAGAAAGAAAGAAAGAAAGAAAGAAAGAAAGAAAGAAAGAAAGAAAGAAAGAAAGAAAGAAAGAAGGGAAGAAAGAAAGAAAGGAAGAAAGAAAGAAAGAAAGAAAGAAAGAAAGAAAGAAAGAAAGAAAGAAAGAAAGAAAGAAAGAAAGAAGGGAAGAAAGAAAGAAAGGAAGAAAGAAAGAAAGAAAGAAAGAAAGAAAGAAAGAAAGAAAGAAAGAAAGAAAGAAAGAAAGAAAGAAAGAAAGTTTCAAATATAACAACCTTGTTACAGGCATCCTGACAGCTGTCTGTGGCTCTCCACTGCCCCCTACTGGCCAGTGCTTTCAAGTGTCTAGAGCCTTGGTTTCTTCAGGGCTCTTTCACAAGCAGCCCAGCGGTTCCTTGTTAATGTCTTTAACAGTATTCAGGGGGACTAAACCAAAAAGTGATAGAGTCTACAACTTTGACCAGGGAGACGCCACATATATTTCAAGGGCATGCTGCCACTAAGGCCTATGAGATTGCTAATAAATACTGCTGAGCTGTAAGCTTAGCTTTTGTCCATGGCCTTATGGAACCCAAAGTATTTCTGAATCCATCTCACCCACTATCAGAGAAACATGCTCTCCCCAAGATATGTGCCTATGAGGATATCTCTAAGAACTGTACACATGTATTCCAAAATTCTTCCATATAGACACTTCCTTTGATCCAGAAGTGATATTGCCTCTAATTATTTAACTCAGGAAATCCGTGGAGAAAGAGTATGGCTCAAGAACATCCATCGTGGTGTTTTTGTTTTTGTTTTTGTTTTAAATAGGATAACAGACATGGAGGAATTCTTTCCCTTTTCAATAAAAGGAAACTCTCATTGTGTTATGATATTTCAGTCTGAGTGATTCAAATCCACCAAATAATGAAGTACTTAATCACATGAGAAAATATCCCAGTTATGCAGTGATTAGAAAAAAAAGTGAGTTGCCTAACAACATTGTATATAATAGTGCATGGGTTTCTGAACAAAGTTAGTGATTGGAAGGCTGTAGAAAGGGCAGGAGATGAGAGGCATGGAGGCTCATGTCTACTATGATCACTCAGGGTGGGTAGACGGATTCATCTGTCTTTGCCTGAGAGAGGATGGCCGCCATGTGTTTGAATGGTCTATGCTCTGCCTTGTCCCAGGTGAGCACATTCTCTGCACTCCTGAGCATGGTAGCTCCTTGGATCCATATGGAAGCTGAGAATTCCTCACTTACTGAGATCATTCAGCACAGGCTGGCTTCGCCAAGATCAAATTACACCATGTCTATGGGTGAATTGAACATGCAAATTAATTCTGTCTTGTGTTCAGGGGGAAATTAAAAAGAAGATCATCTGAGCTGAGAGGACACAAATGGAATCATCACTTCGGTTTACAGGGAAACAAGATGCCATCTCTGGAGAGCCCTAACTTCACCATTTGCTTTCAGTCTACTGATGCTTGATACTTCCCATCCCAGGATGAGGCTTTTGATCACAGGCCAAGCAGGTCATCTGATCACACCTCCTTTAAGAGTAAGTTCTCCCTAGAGGTTCCCAGGCCCTTCCCCACCAGTGTACAACCACTGTATGTGTGTGTGTATGTGTGTGTGTCTGTGTGTGTCTGTGTGTATGTGAGAGAGAGAGAGAGAGAAAGAGAGAGAGAGAGACAGAGACAGAGAGAGAGACAGAGAGAGAGACAGAGAAAGAAAGAAACAATATGCAAGTGTCCCTCTCTATCCTCACCCCCTCAAGTCTGTAGTCAGTGCACTGGTCCGGGTATATGCCAGACCTGAGGCACAGAAGAGCCTTGTTCCTATCCTGGCTTATAGGTTGCTGAGGTCCATGCTACAGTGGAAGCAGGTGGTCCGGGGGAGGAGCATGTGTCTGGGGGAGGCTTGCTGCTTCTGTTCAGTCTGTGCTTTTACCTGATTGGACGAGGCTTATCCTGCCTAGGGAGCAAAATCTGCTTTGGAGAGTCTACAGAGTGTTAATCTCATCAAGAAACCTGGATAACAGAATGCTTGAACAAGTATTTGCATTCTCCAGGGCCTGGTCAAGTTAACCTAGCATTAGTCACCACACATGGATTATAGAATTTCCCCAGTGATATTGTGTAAGGTCCTTCCTTGCTTCCTTCCTTCCTTCCTTCCTTCCTTCCTTCCTTCCTTCCTTCCTTCCTTCCTTCCTTCCTTCCTTCCTTCCTCCCTCCCTCCCTCCCTTCCTTCCATTCCTCCTTCCATCATTCCTTCCTTCCTTGCCACTTCTGGGGTTTGAACTCAGAGTTTAGGTGTTATCCCTGTGCTTTTTTGCTTAGCACTTTACCACTTGAGCAACAGCACCGCTTCCAGCTTTTTGTTTGGTCTTGGGGCTTGAACTTTAGACCTGGGCACTGTCCCTGAGCTCTTTTGCTCATGGCTAGTGATCTACAACTTGAGCCACAACTCCACTTCCAGCTATTTTGGTGATTCATTAGACTTTCCTGTGCAGGCTGATTTTGAACACCAATACTCAGATCTCAGCCTCCTGAGTAGCTAGGGTTACAGACATGAGCCACCAGCCCCAGATTTCCACATTTGATTCTTCCCTGAGAATATTTGTTTTGCTTTGGTTTTTGTTTTTCTTAAGGCTAATGTTCCATCACTTCAGCTACAGCTCCACACCCAGTTTTTTTTTTAATGATTCCATGGAAATAAGAGTCTCACAGCCTTTCTTGTCAAGGATAGCTTCAAAGTCCAGCCTACTGGATGTAAAGAGTATCTCTCAGAACAAAATCAGTGAACCTGGTAGAGACGTTCTGAAAACGTGTCTTGGGTCATACAAGAGGCACCTGAGGAAAAAGAATCAGTTCAAAAAGTGTAGAGAGAAGAAAGATTCTCAGCCCCAAGATTCTGTGTGGTGGGATGAGGAGGCCAGCATAGCCAGAGCACGGGGAGATGAGGCTCTCAGGAGGAAGAGCACAGTGAAATCATGTCCTAAGGTTTGTCTTGAGGGTGTTGGAATGAGGTTCAAGTCATGTGATCAGACTTCATGGCCTGACCATCACTAGTGACTTGTCTTAGAAATAAGACTCACATGTATCAACACTGCTTTTCAATTGCCTTCAATTCTCCAGGAGATCCTGTATACCATATTTCCCCTCCCCTTTACTCAGTTTCTTTTCTGGGTAGATCTTTTTAAAATAAATTCCTATCTGTAGAGGAAGTCTGAGTGCTAGTCATATGAAAAGCAAATAGACACTCACGATTGACCACTGAAATATTTTTTTTCAGTTATAAGTGAATTCCTTAGAAATTTTATTATAAATAAATTCCTCATTCAGGGCACATCTGGCTTTAGAAGAAATCCCAGGATAACAGCTCCATTAGGATGATGGTCTGCCTCTTAGCAGACCATCACTCAACTATTTAATAATCAGCCAAATAGATATTAGATAGTTGATTTAATTCTTTTTTCCAAAAGAGCCAATAAAGCTATTTCATTTTTTGCCATTTATTTTCCATTTAAATCTACAGGATGGAGGAGGTGGTAAAGATGAGAAAGTAAGTTTGCTGAAAGATTCTTATAATTTGGATTGACTCAGCTGAGTGGAATGTAGAGATTTTTATTATTGTTAATTTGCTTTATTATTCTTTTAGAGGTGATGTACAGAGGGGTTACAATTACCTGAATCAGGTAATGAGAACATTGCTTATCTTTTTTCTTTCTTGTTTTTTTTGGGGGGTCCGGTTGTGGGGCTTGAACTCTGGTCCTGGGCACTGTCCTTCAGCTCTTCAGCTCAAGGCTAACAGTCTACCACTTGAGCCACAGCGCAACTTCTGGCTTCTTTCTTTTTGCTTATGTGTTGCTGAGGAATCAAACACAGGTCTTCATGCATACAATGCAAGCACTCTACCACTGAGCCACCTTCCCAGCCCCAGAACATTGCCTTTCATACAGTGTCTTCTGTTTCCTTTTTCTCTCCCAGGCCCTCCCTCTCATCTCCATCTGTGAATTGTATAGTTCACGTTCATCCGTGTCCAGTGAGTTCTATGGCTGCACTTTTCACCCCTTTTCTCTTGAATTTTGTACCCTCCCCCAACACTTACGAAGTTGTACACTTGAATCCACCATACATAAGATAAAGAATATAGAATCATCCATAATTAAAAACAAAAAATCCTTTTTTTCCAAGTCTTAGAGTTTGTTTCATTATGTATATTATTTTATATAAATATGGAAAGGCACTTATGCATTGTGCCTTTGAGTTTCTCTCCTAAGAGTAGTGTCTTTTGTTCTCCCTGTATGTGCGTCTCTAGAATCCTGTATAATTTGTCATATTCCAGTACATTTTAGGTCTAACTTCAGCATATCAGAGAGAACATGCAACTGTGTGTTGACTTACCTTACTTAACATGATTTGCTCTAGATCCAAAAGACACCTGCACACCTATGTTCATTGCAGAGCTATTCACAGTGGCCAAAATATGGAAACAGCCCAGCTTCCCCAAATTAAATGAGTAGATCAAAAAAAAAAAAACCCAATTGTACTTACACACAATGAAATTTTAAACAGGCCTTTTCGAGATTTTTCTGTATGGCCCAGCCCTGGTAAAGAACCATCTGGATCTTGTGATAATAAACCTGTCCTCCATTTGTGGTAGCTTTTAGGCTAAAAAAGGACCAATGTTTACCATTTATAATCCATTGTAGGCAAATATTTTTGTTTGTTTTCTTGATCTCAAATTGAAAAGCCAAGTACTGATTATTTGGTGGTCCCATAAACAGATGGCCTTCCTTGTACTAGTGAATCTCTTGGTGTTTGTTTGCTGTGATTTACCATGGCTCACAGGCCAAGACATCTCTCTCTGGCTTTGCTCCTTTAATAGGGACTATGCATTGCTCTGAGCAGGACTTCTATAACTCTATATGAATCTGTTTCGAAGAGAAAGATCAAACATTTGCTTGTATATATTTGACACTTTGTAATATTTTATTATATAACTATATATACATATGTATGCATATAATTTATACATAGTAGATTAAATATGTCTGTATACATATATATGTATATATATGTGTGTGTATGTATGGTGTATGTGTGCTCGTAATAGGACTTAAACTCAAGGGCTATGTGCTTTCTTTTTTCTTTTTTGTTCAAGGCTGGCACTATTCCAATTGAGCCACAGCTCCACTTTTAGCTTTTTGGTTCTTAGTTGGAGATAAGAGCCTCATGGTCTATTCTACTTGGTCTAGCTTGGAACTATGATCCTCATCTTTCAGGCTCTTAAATAGCTAGGTTTAAAGGCATGAACCACTAGCAGCAGTCCTATTATATTTGAATTGAAATATAAATGTAAAGAACAAACATTTGTAGTATTTTCAAATCAGTATTTTTTCTTTTCTTTTTTAAAAATTTTATTTTTTATTGTGAAAATATCGTACCCACGGTATAACCCCTGCTTTCACTGTATTTGATGTTGGTATAATTGGTGGAAAGGAAGGGCAAAAACAAATCGTTTAACTAGGGATACAGGTGGACCCATTGCAACAATGAGATGTACAAGTATCTTTTCATTTACACTAAAACACACTGCTTTTCAAATTGATTTGTTCTGTTATTCCAACTCACTTACCAAGGAAGGAAAGGAAATGGAAAAGGAAACATTGAATACCAATGAACCTCTGAATATACCAAGGCTCAGGCCTGCTAGCTATTATTTCTTTGCTAAGAAATATAACAGGATATAGTCTACAGGTAAAGCAGGAGAACAAGCTCTCCACTGAGGCTGCAGAAAGGCTGATGAGGATGGGGCAAACAACTTTATCTAGGAAGTTTTACAAAGTGTTGGATGTGGTAGGCTGACTCTGGTGGATGTGTAGTCAATGTTAGAGGACATCCATTGTAAAAGGCCATATAGAGATGAGGAGGATAACTGAAGGTGAATATGTGGTTAGAGAGGCTTGCTTTCTTGAATATAGATGTTTATAGAGTAGGTTTTATACTATTGAAAATGAGACAGTTAAGGAAGGGATGCTTATTTAATGTTTTAGTTCCAGGAATTGGAAATATTTAACATTATCTTTGAAAATTGATGGTGAGATAAGTGTATTTACAATTTCAATTGCAACATATAGTCTTTCCCAATAAGTGGTTGTTCATTCTGAATCAGTTTAGAAATGAACCACCATAATATATTTGAACACACAAATATAATGACCTAACAACTTGCCATGCATGGAATTAAAAAATATGTAACAAGGCTCATGTCTGAAATCCCAGCTGCTCAGGAGGCTGAGATCTGAGGATAGCTGTTTGAAGCCAGCCCAGACAGAAAAAAAATTGTGAAACTCATATTACCAATTAGCCTCCAAAAAAAAAGTAGGAGATTGATGTGTGGATCAAGTGGTAGAGTACAAGCCCTGAGTAATATGGTTCAGGGACAGCACCTGGGTCCTATTTCAACCCTCCGTATTCATGCAAAACAATAAATTATGTGACTAAAGCATGTGGTGTATATTAGAGTTCTCATTTCTTATGCCATTCATAGTATATATAACACAAAATTCAGTTTTGTACAGGTATTAATTGTAGTTACTATAGTAGTATCAATTATTATAAACATATTATACATATATTACTTATAGATTACATAACATTAATGATATTATAATATATTATTCCTACATTATTAATAGTAATTATAGTAATAGATATATGTTTTAGAAAAGGGAGTAAGTTTTCTTTGGTATAATGAGGAAGTAACAGTCACAAAAATTTTTCCTTTTAGATTATATTTGTATAATTATATCTTTTGCATTCAAGATGCTGAATGTTAAAAGCATGTTTTCTTCATATGCACTGGTGTCATTGGCATGGAGTTGTTCTCCTAAAGCATTTACTCCAGGCAGCATAAACAGTGGAAGCTTGAATGATGGTCATTCAGGAATTTCTTTAGAAAATTAACCAATCTTGATTTGATTACTAACAAATTTGTACCCAATACCTTTTTCATTTATAAAATATTTTCCTTCTGTAGCAATTTCATTGCCATTATAGCTATAATTAGAAAAATAATGTAGATTCTTCTGTTCCTTATCTCTTAAAAGGTAATGTGACATTCACAGAACATCCTCAGATAAGCATGATGGAAAACTGGATTTGAATTCTAGGTCTGCAACTGGTCAGTCTCAAGTATTTGGGAAATTTGGTTGGCTTTGCCTGCCTAGTTCTTTAGATAGATAAATAGATTAGATAGATAGATAGATAGATAGATAGATAGATAGATAGATAGATAGATAGATAGATAGATAGATAGAGCTATAGATATAATGAAGTATTTAATAAAAAGCACAGAATCTTTTCTCAAGTATGTATATTTACATTTTGAAAAAGTAATATAAAAAGGGTAGACATTATTAAATGTATTTCTTTAAAAAAACGAGTGCATGTCAGGAATAACTTCCCTTCAGCTCATATAAGAAGATGAGTAATTGTATCTTTTGTATGTTTGCCATATGGTATTGCATGAATTTTCAAAAATTCATGTGCATTTTAAATAATGGTATTTATTTCATAGTCACAAACCAAATAATTGGAGTGGATGACCCAAATGTCTTATTTCAGTTGCCTGAATCAGATTCACAAGAGTCTAAATTTCCTAGTTATGAACATTTCTCCATGCAAACTTAACAACATAGAATGGAGTGTGAAGGTAGAGCCTTTATATATATTAGAGTAACATGCACCTACACTAGTCTGCACTCATGAAACACTGATATATTACAATTGTGTTCATATCAGAAATATACTTTAGCTTAAAGTAAAATGAGATGGACTGTATACTCTCAACCAAAGAGCAATGATCACCCACTGCAATTTTTCTCAGTGGGAAAACCCTCCCATGTATTTTACTGACTTAACTTCTATTTTGTGCTTTACAATTATTGGAGAGGTCACATTATGTCTACATACAATGCTGTAGCAGCCTTAGCTGACTTTCAGTTATACCTCCATTCTTACGATCATGGTCAGCTCTGTAGCTGTAATCACATATTTAGTGGACATTTGATCTTGTCAAACCCTGATTTAAAATCCAGCTTTCACGTCTCATTGTCACAGTGTTAAAGATATCCCTCCTGTAGATTTATTTTATCTCCTTGTATTCCAGACACTGCCTTAGATGTTAGATTTTAAAGTAGAATTTTTGTACATTTTTATTGTAAAAATACTGTACAGAGGGGTCACAGTTAAATGACCAGGGTAATGAGTACATTTCCTATGGAGCATTGTTGCCTCGTCTTTTGTTTTTTCCCCTACGATCCCTTCCCTCCCACCTCCACAGCTACTCCCTCCCTCCCCCTCACCAGTTTTAAAGTTCATTTTCAATGGAGTGTCTTATACATCTCATTGTTACAAAAGGTCAACCTATATCCCTATTTAAGCAGTTACTTAATATCATCTTATATGGTCATATATCCATAGATTTTGACCTTTTCTGCTTCTCCTAGAAAGAAGTAGAAATTTGACTTTGCATTTGATCTGTTGAGGTATAGTGATGCCTGATGAACTGCATATATATATATATATATATATATATATATACATACATACATATATATAAATAATGTTAATAATGTGATATTTTGACATATATTTGTTTAATTTTACAATTGAGGAAGTAAATACATATCACTTACAAAACTTTTCATGCTGGAAGTGGCACAGTAGCTCAAGTGGTAGAGCGCTCGCCTTGAGCAGAAGAGCTGAGGGACAGCGCCCAGGCCCAGAGTTCAAGCCCCACGACCGACAAAAAAAAAAAAAGAAAAAAAAACTTTTCATGCACTTTCGTATTGCTTTATTTTACAATTGAGGAAGCAAATGTACATCATTTACAAAATTGCTTTCATGTACTTTGGTATTGCTTTGTTGTGAACTTCCTAAATGCCAGGCATGGCAGCACATATTCAAACTCCCATCACTTCTGTGGCTGAGACAAGGCTGGAAAGTTCCAGGCCATCTGGGACTACAGAGAAAAAAGAGAAAAAGAACCTTCCAAAGGTTTTATTACATACTTTTTACACTTAGCCATTATGACCACCATAATGGAACTCCACTTCTTCACTAAGGACTCACAGGATGACTGCTGATGATTGGTATCTTGCCAGGTGCTCATATATGTTTGTGTATCTTCTTTGATAAAGTGTGTTTCTACAGTTTCTATTGAGGAGCTCAGAATATCAGTTCTGTCCACAACTCTGGAACAGCAGAGATGAAGGGATACCTGGCCAATGAACTGAGAAATTACAGAGAGGGAAAGGAAAGAGGGACACCAGGGTACCCAAAGGCTCACCACCAGTTTTTGGTGGTCCTGCTTAACAAACTTTTTATCCAACTTAATATAGGGATGTGACTAAAGTTATTTGCACAAACTAGGTCATCAATCTATCTTGTGGTTACAACCACTAACATGAGGTATACTTTGTATAAATAGTGACAATTAAATCTCTTACTGTTAGGGAGCAGAAGGGAGGAATACATATTTTAGCCATAAAATATCTTGTCTCATCTCCAAGATCTTACTATTTTAGTGTCCTAACAGCTGTATCTTAAACACACTTAAGGTAGTAACTTATAGCACTATCTTGCCTTGATGATTTGACTTTTCCAGGGTACATATCTCAGCCTTCTGAGTCTTGTTTAAGATGGCTTTCTAATCTTTTATCTCTTTCCAGATCTCACTGCTCAGCTCTAGAATCCCTCACAAGTAATCTTACAGTTGTATATTTTTGGAAAGGATTTTTTTTTCTAGGATAGGCTTCACTTTTTAAACTCTTAAGATTCCCTTTCTCTCCCTGTTCCTGTATCTTCCCCTTTGTGTGTGTGTTTGTGTGTAGGTTGTGACTGTGTGTGTGGGGTGTAGTAATGAGATTTGACTTGAGCCTTGAACTCTTGGTGTTTACACTCATGCCTGATGCTATACCATGTGAGCCAATGTTCCACTAGGCCTTTGACTGATCAATGGAACATCAATGTCTCATGGATTTGGCTACCCCAGCAACCTGTGAGCCATGATCCTCCAATCTCAGCCTCCTGGGCATTTAGGAATAGGGATGAGCCACTGGTATCCAGATCTATTGCCAAGTGGTTTTTGGTTTTGTATTGTTGTTGTTGTGTTCATCCAAAATCTGTAAGGAAAACAAATCATTTATCATCAGGACTATTCACATAAAATATGCAGTGTTGAAAGATTAATTATGTTTGTCATCCTGTATGATTTTTATCAGTTTACAGATACAGTATGTAATTTGAATTTTTGAATTCTATTGTTGGAAACAGTTGAGTCACATATATAATTTGATTGTTCTTGATTTGGTTTTATAATGTGTTGTTTCAGAACAGAGTGTATTAAGGCTTAATTTTGCACTACTGAAACAAGACTTTTATGATTATTCAATGTCTTGTAAATTATAAGTTAATCATTTCTTGGCATCATGTGAGTGCCCGGTAGTTTCCTGTAGTCTTTCCAAGTGTTTTAGGACACAATGCCAGACACTTTTCTGAAAACATTTGAATTTACTGTTCTGACAAATATGTAAGATTGTACTTTATAATTCTCCTGGGATTTTCACTGTACTTCTCTGTACTCTCCAGTGATAAATTCATGTGACAATTATGTTGATTTTCTCCCATGTTACATTCATAATTGCATCTTGGGAACTACTAGAATGCACTCCTGTTCTTCAGTCCATTCACGCCTTGGCCTGTATCCCTCTCACAGCAAAGAGCCATAGATTGGGAATATTTCCTTTGCTGTTTATCTTGGACATCTGTCTTTATTTTCTAGCAATATATTAATTGAATTCACTCTCTAAAGTCTAATAATGCCTTGAAAATACTGTATTTCCATGGTTTTTTTCTTGTTATTTGGCTTCAGGGAAGAATTTAGGTCAAGCAGATTGCAAACAAGTCTCAATAAATGTTATTCATTAGATAATGTTAACTTGATGGTCTGACTGCCTGCTTCCTTTTCATTGTTTATTTTTCAATGTAGCCGTTTATTGTAGAAAATATTTCTGTGCCTATTTAATATTTATTCCTACTGTATGCAGTAATTAATTTTATTTCAACATCAACTCACAGTACCCTGTGAGTTTCTTCAGGGTATTTTTTTAGGGTACTTCACATTCTTGGATATCTTTTAACCATCAATGCATCCAATGATAAAGGCATATTGCTTAAATCACCATTTTGATCACAAAAGGAAAACATACTGCAATCTCACTATATGGCAAACAACTTTCTGGTTTTAAATTATTTTAGATTAAAATTGATGTTGCAAGAATGAACATTATCTGTATAATTTTATTATATTTTCCTAATTATTTAGTGTTAGTATATGTTCCAATATAGAAGTATAAAGTTAAAGAATTACTATTACTTTGTTTAGATTAAAATTTCTAAAATGTTCAGAGGAAAATTTCTATTTATTCACAATTTTAAGTCAATAGAGTGTCCATTATGACTAATGGAGAGAGTTTAAAATTTTTGTGTTCCTTAAAGGAGTTGCTGGGTAATCAAATCCAGTGATTCATGTGTCAGTCTATTGTGTGCCTATGAGCCTGACGTGGCCTGTTGTTTTATTCTCACTCAATTAGAATAAAGAAAATTTCAGTAGGAAGAATTACTTGGTTAGCTTATCCAGTATCTCTCATACATACAGAAATAGAATTAATTCTACACTGGCTGAAAATCGTGTTCTTGCATTATTTTTATTAGTAGTTGCTGTTTTTTTATAGCCTCTCCCTTCCCCCTTGAACTCCTGCCTCTATCCTATCCCCTCTCACAAGCTCAACTTGACCCACTTCCATTCAGCCCCTCTTTTGAAATCCTGTCCTGCTACACCTGAAATCCCACCCTCAATTAACCTACACCGTAGTAGCCCTGCTATAAACTTTCAAAGCTCTGTTTGCAACCAGCCTCCTTCCTCAAATCCCTGGTCTGCTACTTGGAAATCCCTCTTCCACTCCATCTACTCTTTTCTCTGCCCCAAAGAAACATATCTCCTCCCTCAATACCCAACTTGTTCTACCCAGAACTTCACTTCCATCCGGCTCCTCCCTTGAATCCCCACCCTTATTCTCTGGATGCCCTGCCCCTACCTAACCTAGTCCCTCCAAACCCACCCTTCCCTTTAAGCCTACCCTCAACCAGCCTTCTCCCTCAAGCTCCTTAGAGGCTCCAGGGAACATTTCTCCCCTTTGCCCTTCCCCCACCCCATAACTAGCCTACTCCTACAGCCCAGACAACCCTTTCGAAGCCCTTCCCTGAACTACACTCCTCCCATGAAGCCCTGTCCTGCTACATCAAAATCCATCTGCCACCATATATTTGCCCTTGAAGCCCTGCTTTGTTTCACTAGAAGCTACTGGCACAGCCAACCTCATCCTTGGAAAGCCCGAGTACTTCACCAGATACCTCCCTACCTTTCCATCTATTCTCTGTAAGTCCTGCCATTCTCCTCCAATAATCCAACCCTCAGCTGAGCTCCTCATGCAACCCCTAGTTGGGGTTCTCTCTGGAATCCACACTCCACTCCACAGGATACCCTGCATATAATTATCCTAAACCCTTGTAGCCTTACCACCTTCTGAAAGCCCCACCTCCAACTAGCCTCATGGCTCCAAACCCTGCCCTTCTCCACCATAAAATCCCACCATCCTTGCTCATTCTGGAAGGCCACATTGTTCCACTGGAAACCATTCCACCAGTTGGCCTCCTTCTGGAAGGCTTACCAGGCTTGACTGGAAGCACCTGTCCATCCCTATCCCCTTCTTTGAAGGTTTGTCTTGCCCTACTGGAAACCCTGCCCACAATAGGCTTACTCCTTAGATATCCTGCCTCCTAACACTGAAGTCCCCACTCAATCTTACTCCATCTCTCCAAGTCTTGGCTGGCCTCACCGAAAACCCCACCCTAACTAGTCCTTTGGATCCTCAACGCCCTGTCCTGACAAGGCTCATTCGTCCATTGCTGCCCCCTCCTGCTCTGCCAGAAATCCTTCCATGTTACCACATGCCAGAAAGTATGGGGTTTTCCACCAGAAATGCTGTCCTTTACTAGCCCACTCCTTCATAACACTGCTTCCCTCTCAGAGCCACACCCCTCAATAAGCCTCTCCCCGTCAGCCCAGCCTTCCTCCACCAGAAAGCCTGCATTCCATCAGCCTCTTCCCTCAAATTTCCCACCCTGCTCTACGGGAAATCCCATTTTACATATCCCATGCAGGCCTACAGAGCTCCACCAGTAACCCCTCCTCTAAGTAAACTCTGTGAGAGCTTGAGGGTCCGGGAAGTCCTGCCCCATGCTGATTCCATCTTCATGCACGCCAGGCCACTTGGGGGAGAGGGGTCAAAGGGTGGCTTGGGGGACAGGCCACCAGATGTAGCAACAGGGGTTTCTGGGGAGGGGATGGAAAGAAGGAGATGCCACAAGAGACACATGAGAAGAGACATGGCTCCTGGACCAGAGCTGTGCCCAGCTCTCCTCAGGCTTGAGGAGAATCTGGGATGGCCCGAGAAAGCTGGATCAAGGAGATATCTGGGAAATCCCAGGCTGTCAGAGAAGGCTGGAGGAAGTCCGGTCAGGCAGGGAGACCTGGGGAAGCCCTAGACAGCTGAGAGGACTGCACAGAGTTGAGAGGCCTGTGAGGAGCAGGGAGGCCTGCAGAGAGCTGAGAGGCCTGTGAAATGCAGAGAGGACTACAGAGAGCCCAGAGGTTTGTGAAGAGGTGGAGAGGCCTGTGGAGAGGCAGAGAGGCTTGCAAAGGGGCAAATGGAGAGTGGAGAGGCAAGGCTTGCAAGGAGGAGGAAAAAGGAAAACAACTTGCCCCCTGGAGGTTGCAGTTGCTCCTAATTCTAGTAACCTAGGGCAGGGTTGCAGACACATTAGTAAAACAGCTTTGACATCTTTAACTGTGCTTATGTGTATTTTCTCGCTCACAGGTCATTACATCTCCTTGCTTGCAGCCCCATTCTTCTCTTAGCTGGGCCTGAAAACAACATCTTCCCTGGTAATCCTGCCATTTTCCTCTGAACATGGCTATCTCTGAGCCTCCTTCCTAAAGCCTTGTCCTGTTCCACTGGAAACCCCGCCCTACAAATCCAATACTTCCTACCTCCTCCCAAATGTCTCAAAGCCCTACCCAGACTGGCCTCCACTCTCAAAACCCTGCCCTGCTCTACCACAGAGGCTGTGGCAAAGCAAGCTCCTTCCTGGAAAACTCAAGAGGGGTTGACTGGAAACCCCACACCACCTCAACCACGAAGGTCTTACCTAGTAACTGTTTTATTTCAAATGTGATTTTAAGTTGGTATACAATTCATATTACTCAACACGATAAAACAGTTTTACAAAAAGGAAACATCCAACTGTGATAGCTATTAGATGCCTTAGTCTAGTTTGGGGTTATGGTACCAGACAGATACATATTGTGTGAAGGAATTATCTTATATTGTAAAGCTTTCTTTGCAGGTATTATTAATGTTTCATAAGTGATCATTTTATTTCTAGAAAATTTATGCACATTTGTGCCCATTAACTTTAAGAATATTAGTTATTTTGGTTGAGGAAAGAGTATTAGAGTGCAAAATCTGACTTTCACCTCATCTGTTTAATGAATAATTTCAGAGTTCCATTCCATACTATGTACTGGAGTTTTAATAACAGAAGTTCTCTAAATACCAGAATGAACTTTCAGATTCTTCCTTCCACTAAGGTTCCCTTTGGGAAAAAATGAATTGGGATTATACAGCTAAAATGTTAGAAATAAAAAAGTATAATTATATAATTATATAGTTATATAATTATAACAGGTGAAGAACCAACCAATGTGACTTTCATTTTCTAACAAAAGGAACTTAAGGATATTTAACTATAGACCTTCTGAAGGCTAAAATACAAAAATATAAGATATGCCCTGTGTATTTCTGAAAACAAAACCAAAACAAGGAAAGACAATAATGAAGCAAAAGGGAATTAGCAACGTTGTATGTGTGATATATAACTGGAGACTGTAAGAAATACAATGAATCAGGTAAAAATACCTTTGGTCAGAATGTCTGTTTCATTGTAAATCTTACTTTTGTTAACCTCTGACTGAATATTTGTTTCAGCAGTGATATGCCCAGGAGCTGTGTGGTTAGGCAGTTTCATCATTGCAAGATCATCAGAATGCTGGTCTCCCACACACTTTACCATACCTCCTAGATATGCAATCCTGTTGGTCCAACACTTTAAGCCAGTCCTGTGTTTTATCAAAGTATGTATGTTATTGGTTTATTTAGGCTTTATTTTTGTTTATTTAGATGTCCTCTGGTCCAGGAGGAGGCATCAATAACAGTTCGTTAGTGGTGAACACATGTAGGTATCCTTGGCTGAAATCTGCTCTTGTTTTATCTAGGCTGCTCCTAGAAATAAATAATGACAATTATATCTAACATAGTATAGTGTCACTATTAACGTCTATCACATGCTGACTATATGTTTTTTATATTTCTTTTTACCACTCTCTCTCTCTTTCTCCCTTCTTCCTTCTTTCTTCCCTCCTTACTTATTTCCTTTACTTCCTTCCTTCTTTTTTCTTTCTTACTTTCTTCCTTCCTTCTTTCCTTCCTTATCTCTTTCACTTCTTTCCTTCTTTTTTCTTTCTTTTTTCTTTCTTTTTTCTTTCTTTCTTTCTTTCTTTCTTTCTTTCTTTCTTTCTTTCTTTCTTTCTTTCTTTCTTTCTTTCTTCCTTTTTCTTTTAATTTTAATTTAGATATATTGTTTGTTAGACAGATATTCTACAAATAAGGACACATCAACAATCTTTTTTATTTACTGACTTTGCTCATACATTATCAGTTTTGTTGATGGCAAAACAGAGACTAGGCTAAGCTCATTCTTACCTTGGTCTGCCAATTAGCTGGGATCACAGAATGCATTTCAACCTGCCTGGCTTTAGGGAGATATGGAAATCTTATTACCTCCCTTCCCAGACTGATTCTGAATTGTGATCCTCTCAAATTCTACTTCTTCAGTTAACTATGTGACCTTCAATAGCCTGCCCTCTCTATAGGTGATCCAAATGAATGGTTAAAGGCAATAATAGTCTCTTTGTGCCAGTCTTGGGGGTTGAACTCTGGGTCTAGTCAATGTCTCTAGGATCTTTTGGCTTGACTCTTGATCCACAGTGACACTTCAGGTGTTTTTCTGTGATTAATTTTGGAGATAAGAGTCACACAGTCTTTCCTGTCCTTGCAGGTTTGAACCATGATCCTGGGGTCTCTGCACCCTAAGTAACTCGGATTACAGGGGCAAACCACAGTTGCATGCCTGCAATTTGAGTTTAATCACTGGCATAAATATTAAATGTAGGGTAAGATTGAAAATATAATTACAATAGTCAAATATTTTAGAAAGTAATTTTGTTTCTCATTAGTAGCTCATCTTTACCAGAACTAAGGGATTATTTTTCTGTTTGTCATCTTGTATGTCATTTGGAAAATTAAACTTCATGTCTTCAAAGTGGGATAAAGGATTATGAATGGCCTTATGTACCAGCTCACATCTATGATCACTATCAGAAATCAGAGATCAAGAGTATCACACTTTGGACATAATCTGGACAAAAGTTTACAAGTCCCAATTTGCACAAATAAGTGAAGCATGGTGACTCATGCCATTAATCTCAGCAACACAAGAGACATAGGTAGGAGTATCATGGTCCATGCATTGTCCACACAATAAAGAGATTTTAAGATAACCTAAAAGCACAAAAGGCAAGAGGTACCAAAAGATTAGAGTTATAAACAATAAATACATGTAAAATTAAATGCATATTTAAAATCATTAATTTTAATTGGAAATTTGATTTCATACCTATTTCTCCACCATTTTTGTTATTTATGGGCCTGAATTCTAGGCCTAGGTGCTGTCCCTCAGCCCTTCAGCTCAAAGCACCTGCTCTACCACTCGAGCCACAGCGCCATTTTCTTTTTTTTTCTGCTAATGTGCTGCTAAGGAATCGAACCCAGGGCTTCATGAATGCAAGGCAAGTACTCCACCACTGAACCACCTTCCCAGACCCTATTTCTACACCTTTTATGTCTTCATTAGTTTGCCTTTCTGCTGTTGATTTCACTTCCACATATGATTACTCGATTCCTGGTGTTTATTTTATTGGACTATAAGTTAGTTTTCCTAATAAATTATATAATTTAATTTCTAATATGAATCTATCATATTTCACTCCTTACAATTATGTGCACCAAGTTTACCCAATTGTCTATTGTATATTTATAGATTAATTCTGTCTTCCTCAGGTGAGAGAAAACACACATTCTTAGTTTCTTTTGGCATAACTTATTTTAGTTTTCACCAGGTCTTACCATTTCTTAAAATGATGCAATATCATCCTTTCTAATAGATAAGTAAAATTTCATTTTGTATATATTCCACCTTATCCTGGTTTATTTTTCAACTGAGTGAAAATGTCTAAATGTCATTTCTTGTATTTGGTGTGATCCATCTCTCAATGTAGCATTTAAATTTGCATAACTTTTGTCTTTTTGTGTTTCCATGTGTTTAATGTTTTGCTTTTTATTCTTTATGCCATTTCTGGCATTTGCATTAAGGGACTTGCATTCTCCTTTGACATTTTGCACTCAAAGCTGGCATTCTACTACTTGAGCCAAAGTTCCGTTTCTGGATTACTGCTGGTTAATCGGAGATGAGAGTCTTATGAACTTTCTGTCCAGCCTTGCTTCACACATCAGTTCTCAGATATGCATTCAGAATATCTAGGATTATACACAAATGTCAGCCTAACCAGGGAGATTCTCTGTGTTTTACGTTATTCCTGTTATCTTACTGATATTAAGTAAATGGCAGCAACTTGTTATTATTTCCTTAATATTGTGCATGCAATCTATTCTATAACAAAAACTGCCTTTATTCATTCCTTGGCCTGATGGCTTACATTTTTTTTAATATTATTTTATTTTATTTGAGAACATACTGTACAGAGGGGCTACAATTACATGGGCAGGATAATGCATACATTTCTTACCAAGCATTGCAGCCTCCTCCTTTGTTTACCCTTCACCTCCCTTCCCAGCCTCCCCCCTCCCCCCACCCAATTATACCCCCCTCCCCCCTCCACCGACATTGTAAAGTTGGTTTTGACATGACATTTTGTACTTCTCATTGTTGCAACAGGTCCACCTGAATCCTTAAACGACTTGTTTGCCCCCATCTCCTCCACATGTTATACTGACTTCAAATATAGTGAAAGTGGGGGTTACACTGTGGGGGAGGGACATACAAAGCAACAAAGAAATAATCTTATAAATGCGTTAGAAACATATGCATGAAAGAAACGAAAACATTAAAATACATATTTAAGGGTTCATTTTCCTAACATCACATTATCTGAACTTTTCTGCTTGACTCATACCTATACTAGATATTGCAAATAAGGGAAACCATGGGACCTATGCTTCTTTGGGCCTGGCTTACTTCACTTAATATAATTTTTTCCAGATGGCTTACATTTTTATTTATGTCATTATATAAACCATTAGTTCAATATGATACATAAATCTGCTTTTTTTCTGTCAGTTATGGGGCTCTCTCATGGACTTTCCTGCTTGGACTGGCTTTGAATTGCGGTCCTCAAATCACAGCCTCCAAGGATTATAGGTGTAAGCCACCAGTGCCTGGCTTAGAAGGACTTCTTCTTCTTTTTTTTTTTTTTTTTACTCTCATTTTGCTTTCTTTTTTTTTTTAATTTAATTTTATTTTATTTGAGAACATACTGTACAGAGGGGTTACAATTACATGGGCAGGATAATGCATACATTTCTTACCAAGCATTGCAGCCTCCTCCTTTGTTTACCCTTCACCTCGCTTCCCAGCCTCCCCCCTCCCCCCCACCCAATCATACCCCCCTCCCCCCCCCCCCACACCGACATTGTAAAGCTTGCTTTGACATGACATTTTATAGTTCTCCTTGTTGCAACAGGTCCACCTGAATCCTTAAACGACTTGTTTGTCCCCCTCTCCTCCACATGTTATACTGACATCAAATAAAGTGAAAGCTGGGGTTGCACTGTGGGGGAGAGACATACAAAGCAACAAAGAAATAATCTTATAAATGCGTTAGAAACACATACATGAAAGAAACGAAAACATTAAAATACATATTTAAGGGTTCGTTTTCCTAACATCATATTATCTGACCTTTTCCGCTTGACTCATACCTATACTAGATATTGCAAATAAGGGAAACCATGGGACCTATGTTTCTTTGGGCCTGGCTTACTTCACTTAATATAATTTTTTCCAAGCCTTTCCATTTCCTAACAAATGGGGAAATGTCATTCTTTCTGATGGAGGCATAGAATTCCATTGTGTATATATACCACATTTTCTTGATCCATTCATCTACTGAGGGGCTTCTGGGTTGGTTCCATATCTTAGCTATGGTAAATAATGCTGCAATAAACATAGTTGTGCTGGTAGGGTTAGTGTGGTCTTGTTTGTATACATTTGGGTAAATGCCCAAAAGTGCGATTGCGGGATCATAGGGGAGATCTATGTGAAATCTTTTGAGGAACCTCCATACTGCTTTCAAAAGTGGTTGAACAAGATTACATTCCCACCAACAATGAAGTAAGGTTCCTTTCTGTCCACATCCCCTCCAGCATCTGTTGTTGTTAGAGTTCTTGATTTTTGCTGTTCTAACTGGAGTGAGGTGATATCTCAATGTTGTTTTGATTTGCATTTCTTTTATGGCTAGGGATGTTGAACATTTCTTCATGTGTCTATTGGCCATCCTTCTTTCTTCTTCAGAGAAGCTTCTCTTTAATTCTTTCGCCCACTTATTTATTGGGCAGTTGTTTCTTTGAGGATTTGTTGTTGGGTGGTTTAATTTTTTGAGTTCCAAGTATATTTTAGATATGAGACCCTTGTCTGTTGTATGGCTAGTAAAAATCTTCTCCCAATCGGTGGGCTTTCTATTGATCTTGCTAGCTATGTCATTTGCCCTGCAGAAGCTCTGCAACTTCATGCAATCCCATTTGTCCAACCTTTCTTTGATTCGTTGTGTTTCCGGGTCTCTATTCAGAAAATTTCGGCTTGAGCCAAGGAGACCTAGGGTTTCTCCTTTTCCATCCTGTAATGTTTTCAGAGTGTCTGCTTTGAGTTCAAGGTCTTTGATCCATTTGGAGTTGATTCTGGTGCAGGGCGATATATAAGGATCTAGCTTTAGTTTTCTACATGTAGTTAACCAATTTTGCCAGCACCATTTACTGAAGAGGTTGTCTTTCTTCCATTCTATTGTTTTAGCTTCAGAAGGACTTCTTAAGAACTAAAAAGAACATGAACGCCTATGAAGAGTGATTTTCTTTATTGGAATTCCAGGGTCTGAATGTCCCCAGACTTTTGCGTTCAGCTGTTTGTGAGTGTCCAGACCCCACACTGGTCACACATTAGTCAGACAGATGTGTGGAAAATGAGCCAAAGAAACTGGGCCTCCCTTTCCATAGCTCTTTTGAGATATAGTGGTCATTTTGCCTCTCTCATGAGAGTCTCATTAAGTCTGGTTCTTCAGAGAAGCTGTATGTATAGTTCATTTTCAACATGGTTTCTACTGAGTACCACTGCTGCATTGATTCACTCCATGTCTCTCCATATTCTTTCCCAATCGACAGACCTCTTGGAACCATCTCTTCACTGTGATGGTAATTATGTACTGAAAGTGTGGATTCTTTCGCTGAAGTCGATTACGATGAGATTTGTTACTTTTTATTTGTTCTGAATATTTCAATTTGAGTTTCCCAAATGTTTGTTGATAGATTTCTAAAACCTTTGTTCAAAATAGCTTTCTTTTTTTTTAAATTTTATTTTATTTTATTTGAGAACATACTGTACAGAGGGGTTACAATTACATGGGCAGGATAATGCATACATTTCTTACCAAGCATTGCAGCCTCCTCCTTTGTTTACCCTTCACCTCCCTTCCCAGCCACCCCCCTCCCCCCCATGTCGTGCATAGATGGGTATGGAGGAAGCATCAGCAAACATGGAATAGCAAATCCGGCCATACCTATATAGACTGTCCATCCAAACTGTTCAGCCATTTATGCATAGATAAATCCAACTATTGCAGAAAAAAGAATAAGTCCTTGAAACATCTGTTCAGCTAGCTTCTTCCCCTTGTAAACCTGGTTGTAACCCGGCGTCCAGCCCATGAGGGCTGTGGAAGTGGTTGAGTCAAGGCATTGCATACTCCTGAATGGTTCGCTTTCAGGGTAACCGGGGGTAAGGAGCCACGGTTGGGATCTGGTAAATTGTTCTAAGCCTTGCTTTTGAGGGTTAATTGCTGCCCATACTGGCTGCGTCTCCATGGCGACTGCATTTTCTCAGCCTCTTTTCATTCTTTTCTAACACCTGAAACGGCACCGATTTAGACATTTTAAGATATTACTTCACTCGTCCCACTTTCACCTATGCAATCTTGTAGAGGTCCAGTAGTGTCCCAATCTGGGCAGATTTTAATCCTGGTGGTCTTGTAAATGCTGCCATAGTCTTACAGTTTCTCATACAAGACTGGTTAAGGATCTCGTACTTCCTAAAGAGGCAAATGAAGTGATTTTTAAATGCTGTCCAACTTCCATATTGAACCACATAAATATCAAATCCCAAGGTCAAGTTATAGTTTTTTTTCATTTCTTCAACAGAAAAAGCCAATCCCAAAACGAATTATAGTTCTTGAAAATCAAGCTGCATAATGAGCATAGAAATTTAGGGAGTTTTTCAAAACTTCTTACTTCTCTGCCAATGAATATGTTAAAACATTATCTCCAATCAGGATAAATTGCAAATATTATACTTATGTTTGTAAATAGGAATAAGTAAGGACATGAAGGGAATTTGTCATGCATGAGATTCAGAAACTTACTTAAGCTCTGAGACAGCTTACTTTATGCCCACTTTCACATGCACCACAGCACAAACTTGTCCCTTAAATATGAAATAGATTCTCATAAGACACCAAGTATTCAGTTGTCTTTTTCTTGGGGTAACAATTTCCATATGTGTGTGAAAATACTTTTGTTTTGCTGGGCACCAGTGATTCACACTTGTAATCCTGGTTACTCAGGAGTCTGAGATCTGACTACCATAGTTAGAATCCAGCACTGGCAGGAAAGTCTCCATGGAATATTAATCTCCAATTAACCACTCAAAATTCGGAAGTGATGCTTTGTTTCAAGTGGTAAAATGCTAGCTTTCAGTACAAAGCTGCTCAGGTACAACTCCACGGCCCCAAATTCAAGCCAGGGAATTGAAAATAAAATTAAAATTTGTGATCGAGTCACCCAGTTTAGGTTATGTGTTTATATGGGAAGTCAGGCTAACTAACAAATATTTAAATTTAAGAACATCTTTCAGAAGCAAAGTGTCATTTAGAGAAGATTCCATAGTAAGCTCTGCTCACACACCCAACATTGTGAACAACACGTCCTGCAATATCAATCAGAACAAGAGCTCAAATATCAGGTGAGGGAATTGTATTTTCATTAATGTAGCACAAAGGGATTCATTCAACTCTAAGGAAATCATTCTGAACAGAGGAACATCAAACATGGGGGAAGAGGAATAAATTGTGAGCAAACTCTATATTGAAATTCCAATTCCAAGGCCAGTAGGACAAAAAGGAGTAATCACTATTATATTCATAATATTTTTAGATTAAAATTGTGGATAGGAAAGAAAACAGGAGTAAAAAGGATTAAAGTACATTTCTTTCTTTGTGTAAACTTTTGATATATGTATGTGTGCACATTTTAAGGAAATTAATATAAGGAAGTAAAAACGAATTGTTCAAAGGAGTAAACAATGGTAGCAACATGGAAATTCAAATGAGAATATTAACTTTTTCAACATATGGTATAATATATATATATATATATATATATATTTAAAATTTCTCAATTCATGCCTGTTAACTTAGTGATGTCTTCTAAATAGAAGAAAATAATTACGTTGAAGGAAATCTAGTCGAGTACTAAACTGAAAGCAAGGATGAGGAGACATGTGAAAGAAGTTTTGTCAAAAGTTGACAACAGTATAAATAATAGTCAATATTAGTGTTTTGTGGATTTAGGAAATGATGAGGATGCTAACAAGTTAAAATGCTTGTCCTAATAAGTAATGACAGAATTTTAAATTCCTACATATACAAGAATAAGAATACATGATACCAACTAAAACATAAAATGTTAATCAAATTTTTGACAATGACATCCACATATATGGCAAGCTATTGTATGATCAAACTGTCAAAAGTGAATTTTGTATGGAAGATTCTCTAGCTTAGAAGAGAAATGGATCTAATACTTAGGTGTGTCTCTGTTTCTCTAACAGTTGTGTCCTAAATATAATACACAGATGCCAGCAGGGTTTGGCAGGAAGTCTTTACAGAACTGAAAAAAATGCATTCTATCTACCATGACAACGGTACTTTTCAAAGATATCTTTCACAAGAGAAAGATAAAGGACAAATGCACAAACATATTTCCAGACTGATGCAGTTAAGAGACTATACCTCCACCATACCTATTCTACAAAAATACTGAAGTCTTTTAGTCCAAAAGATACCTACATTAGTGAACAAGAAAATACACAAGAATGCACAAAATTTACTGGTAAGACAATAAACTGGTAATGGCAAAATTTAAAATTCTGGGTGGGTATCTGGATGAATGGCGATTAAGCCTGTCCATCCAGTGCCTGGGACCAGGAGTTTCCTTGATACTGCCCCCTGAAAAGACTACCTAGGCATGGGCCTGCTCAGGAGCCTTTATGCTATGTCACGTATCTCCATGTTCATGTCCTGTTTTATGTCTCCTGGCTCTTCTCCAGTCATCATGTCATCCCAACTCAGCAATCCATTGGAGCTGAATTGGTTTGCTAATATTGTTTTCCTTTGGTCTGTTTCCTGAGTTCAGTGTGTTTGGTGGCTTCAGGTCTTTGTAATTGGTCATCTGCACATAACTAGCACTCCAATAAAGACTCCTTTGTCACCTCTGACTGAGCCTCCATAGCCAAGTTTATTTAAACTACAGAGTATACCCAGCACCAGAGTATCCCAGAAGGAAATGAAAATAGGAAAGTGATAACAAAATTTTCAGTCCCTAATCTCAATCCTAACACAGGGAGGTGTTGTGACTTCTTGGTCATGGAAGCAAGTTCTACCATTGCCCCTCAAGCATTTGTCTATCTCCTGGTGTAGGTAAACATATCCTACTACTAGCAAATAGTATTATGTGTGGGCTGGGCTCCACTGAATATCAGGAACTCAATACGTGGTGAAGATGGAAAACTCTCCTGGCAGATGAGCATGAGTGGTTGCCTAGCTGTAGCTCTATTCCAGTGCTTGACTGTTCAGCTCTAATGGGAATGAAAAAGGTCCCATCTCTCTAATGTTTAATCTTTCAGAACCTGTCCAAACTTATGTACCTGTAACCCCTCTGTGTATCACCTTTATAATATCAATAAAAACATTTTTTTCTTTTTTTATTGTGAAAATATTGTACAGAGGGGTTACAATAACATGGCAAGATAATGAGTACATTTCTTATCAAGAATTGTAGCCTCCTCCTTTGTTTCCCCTTCCCATCCCTTCCCATCCTCCCTCCACACCCCCAATCCTCCCCTCCACCACACCCCCACACCAAAGTTGTAAAGTTCGTTTTCGACATAATGACTTGTACATCTCATTGTTGCAATGGGTCCACCTGTATCAATAAAAACATTTTTAAAGGAAAGTTGTCCTAGACAGAACAAGAGGACACAAGAGTAAGGGGAACTCTGACCCATCCTTAGCCTCACCATATATATTAATATGTGCCACTAGGTACAGAAAGCAAGACATAACGACTTATACATCTCATGGGTGGGGGTAGGCAGGTGGGAGGATTGGGGGGGCAGGTGGAGGATGGGAAGGGATGGAAAGGGGAAACAAAGGAGGAGGCTACAATGCTTGATAAGAAATATACTCATTACCTTGCCCATGTAATTGTAGCGCCTCTGTATGGTATTTTCACAATTTAAAAAAAGAAAGAAAGCAAGACAAGTTATGAGGCCTCTCCTTACTCATCTCGTAAGCTTCTCCTGACAGAACTGATGTTGGGTTTGTCTCATATAATACAAAAAATTCGAATATCAGCTTTGCCAATCAAACAGGTACTGTGGGTGATTAGTACAATATATAGATTGCACAGTTTCTGCCTGTGGGCCAACACAAGGTGCTACAGCTGGCTCTGGCTTTAGATCTTAAACTAATGCTAGTGTTGCCACAAGAGTGGGCTCCAAAAAGAGTCAAAAACTTTTTAAACGTCTCAAAGTGCCTAACAACCCCACAAAAATCTCACTTTGTGAGTTGGTCCTAAGGTATGAAGTTCAAACTGGAGTTGGGAAGAATTTCAATGTGTCTAGAGCCCATGAGGACTTCACACCTACTGAACCTGTTTAGGATTTCTAGTGTTAATGACCAACTGTCCATTCCCTGGAGAGCAGCAGAGCTTGGGTTTTCCAGTGCCTGGGGCAATGCTGTTACACTGTAGGTGGTTCATATCTATGCAATGTATTAGAACAACGAGCTCTTTTCCAAATAATCCTGTTTGATTAAAGTCTCACAATCTGCTATAAGCTATCCTTGCTCTGTCTATATATAGGTTAGGGAAACTCCTTTCAGATAGAATCAGGTGCCCCCTTCATAAATATTAATTCTTATTCTCATGCATCAAATAGTTGAAGTTGGATTAAGAGAACATTTTTTCATTCAAAAGTAGAGGCACAAAAAAAGATTCCGAAGATTCCACAGCTGTAAACAGCACACTCTAAAGGGCCAGCCTAAGCCAGCACCTTCATGGCACATAAAACATGGTGCTGAAAATAACCAGTGAGGGTGCTTCTCTGATCTGAGCACTCCATTTTCAGGCTCTATTTCCAATGCTTTTTCTGCAGGTCAAGAGTTTCACATTATTAAAATTGGCACTCATATTTTGAACAGATAGTTCAGTGCCAGGTGGATGTTGGCAAACATCCAGTAGATGGTCAGCAGAGTTAGGCTGCATGTTTTGAAGAATTCACCAACTCCAACAAGTCTAAGTGTAGGATACCTTGTAAAAGACTCATCAAGTCACAATGTCTATATTTTACTCCATGATACCCTTATGGCATCAGGGATATGTAAAATTACTCTAGGGAGATATCTGTTAATCCAATAACAGGTAAAATCTTTCCTCCATTACTTATTGTGATCAGAAATGCATAAGGATTCCTATTAGTGTATGTGGACAATTTGTAAATTGTAGCTTTATTTAATATATTGTTGATTTTTTTTTTTTGGGTCCGGTTGTTGGGCCTGAGCTCTGGGCCTGGGCGCTGTCCCTCAGCTCTTCAGCTCAAGGCTAACGCTCTACCACTTGAGCCACAGCGCCACTTCCGGCTTTTTTCTTCTTGTTTATGTGGTGCTGAGGAATCGAACCCAGGGCCTCATGCATTCAAGGCAAGCGCTCTACCACTGAGCCACCTTCCCAGCCCTATATCGTTGATTCTTAAAAACATCAAATGGATATTTGATTCACTTCACAAGATTACTTTCTGAGTACTTGAAACAACTGCTGGCTTCAGGGAGACTTCTAGTCCATGAGACAAGCAGGATCACTCTGGCTCCAAAGGTCCCACATGTGTACACAAGGGCAGCACTTGTGGTGAGTAAATATTTCCACTCACAGAGCTTCTCTCTCTCTGACCACAATTCCAGTCATCTTCTCCTGGACACTGTCTCCAGGTATTCCAGTATGCCTTAAGTTGTGAATGGTCCTTGTTTTTCTAGCCCATAAAAATTGAAGAGCTAAAATGTAAAATAAAACACTACACTACATACAACATAAAAGAAGAAACATTTTATTTAGACAGTAAGCTACTGATTAAAACTTCAAATATCTCAGTAAATAAGAGCAAAATTTGACAAATGGGGTTACACTGAATTAAAAATGTGGCACAACACAATAAACAGTAACTAGGGTGAATAGATGGCTTACAGATTAGCTTAACATCAGCCAAGAACTTAATTATCAGAATATGAAGGAAGGTTAGAAATCTAAACTCTTAAGTAATGTCAATGAACACATTGGCAAGCAAATTTAAAGATATTCCTGACATCTGGAAGTATATGGGGCCAATTAAAATACAAAAATAGATGCTCAACATCCTTGGCATAAAGGAAATGCAAAGCCAAAGGACATTGAATTTTTCACACTTCAATGACAATGTCTATCACCAAGAACACAAATAAAAATCCTGGCAAAATAAAGTGATCACTTATACACAATTCATAGGAATATCATTTTATACTATGGAAATGTATGTAGTTTCTCACAAATTATAAAAAGCTGGATGCTTGTGGCTCACGCCTGTAATCCTAGCTACTCAGGAGACTGAGATCTAAGGAATGCGGTTCAAAGCCAGCCTGAGCAGGAAAATCTGTGAGACTCTATTTTTTTGGGGGGAGGGGGTTCCTGTTGTGGGACCTGAACTCTGGGTCTGGGCGCTGTCCCTCAGCTCTTCAGCTCATGGCTAGAGCTCTACCACTTGAGCTACAGCTCCACTTCTGGCTTTTTTCTTTTTTCTTATGTGGTGCTGAGGACTCGAACCCAGGGCCTCATGCATGAAAGGCAAGTCCTCTACCACTGAGCCACCTTCCCAGCCCCTGTGAGATACTTATCTCCAAAAATCCACTAGAAAATCAGAAGTGGCACTCTGGCTCAATCTGTAGAGTACTCTTCTTGAGCTGAAGAGTACAGGGACAGCACCCAAACTCAGAGGTCAAGCCCCATGACTGACAAAAAAAAAACCACAAAAATGATAAATAGATTGAAGATATGAACCAATACCACTACCTTATGAGATTGAGGTTCATTGCATATGTACATGTATGTGTATAAATAAACCCTCTATAGAATTAACATATGCTACTAAGAATGAAAAAGTAAGTGATATAATTATATAATATAAGGAGTATACAAGATTAAAGGGCCAGTTGAAATCTCATTAAAAATTTTTTCCTACATCAAATACAGTGAAAATGGGTTATACTTTGGGAGAGGGACATACAAAGCAACAAAGAAATCATCTTATGAATATGTTAGAAACAACCGCATGAAAGAAAAACCATTTGAATCCTTATCTAGAGGTTCATTTCTCCTAAAATCAACTTATCTGACCATTTCTGCTTGTCTCAGACATATACAAGTTATTGCAAATTATGTAATTGTAACCCATCTGTATGATATTTTCACAATAAATAAAAGTTTTTCCTTCTACAATCTATAGTACATTTGCTGATTTGTTTAAACAGCAATGCACATTTTCTGATACGTAGTATGTGATTATGGGCAAGTACATCATGTGCATGGAAGGTTGCGACATTTGCAGAGTGTGTACACATCTCTGAAGTAGCTCTGCTCTCAAGGGCCAGTGGGGTCTCTCTGTGGTATTTGTGTCTAATATATTATGACAAGTAGAAAACATAGAGTCTGTACTGATATTGATTTAGGCTCATGGTAGAGAAGGAAGTCTTCTATTACCATATGTTCTCAAAAACATGTCCTGAAAAACAAAACTAGATTGTGAAAGCAGGTTAAGTAAAAATTACCTGTGTAAAGGTAAAAGTTCAGAATGCAAATGTGACATTCAATTTGGCATCAAACTTGATTTATTGAGACTAACTTACTGAAGATATTTTTATGATGTACTAATCTCTGAATTTATCAGAATATATTAGATATAAATTCTAGAGCCCTTAGTAACATTTTGTTGGTTTCAGCATCATCATTGCTTCCAGGGAGAAGTAAACAGGTACATTTTTGGAAGCCTGTGCAAATGGAAATTTTATGGAACCCTGCCTAGATCAACCAGCAACGTTCTGTGGACATTGAATTTATGAACTGACCCATTGGGTCTGATGCCTTAATAACTTTGGTTGATATCCCACTACAATACATTTTTTTTCTGTCCATTTCACCATGCACCTGACATGGGATCCTCTGATGCAATTCAATTGCATCATTCTGAATGACTTTTCGGCAAATAGACACAGATATTGGAGTAAACATATCAAAGTTAACTTCAACACTAGGGACTCACTGTCTGTGGTCTTGGAAGAAACAGTAGCACCCGAGATGAATAAGGAGAACCTGCAAGTGTGCTTTGTTTTTCTTCTGGATGCAAGGCCACAGACGCAGAGCTCC
The DNA here is from genome assembly GCF_024711535.1 of Dipodomys merriami. Lineage (NCBI taxonomy): Eukaryota > Metazoa > Chordata > Mammalia > Rodentia > Heteromyidae > Dipodomys > Dipodomys merriami. The sequence goes on along the minus strand of NW_027205037.1, from coordinate 890,077 downwards.
AGGGAAGAATTTAATACATTCTTCCTGGGGATTCACAAGAGTTTTCCATGAAAGATGGACTATACTACACATGTTTGTGAATAAAAGGACTCATGTGCACATGTGCAAAGATATCTATATATATACACACATATGTGTGTGTGTGTGTGTGTGTGTGTGTCTGTGTGTCTGTGTGCGTGTGTACACCTAAAACTGTGGGCCTCAGTTTGAACCAGGATTTTAGCTTAGCAGATACTTCATGGATGTACCTTTCGACTTTCACATTCCTTTTCCTCCAGCTTCCACCCTTTGTTAGTCCTTGGCTGGCATTATGTGCTTTTCTACAATGAAGCACTGAGCACACATGGATGGAGATGGGATGTTGCTGGTGTTTTGGCCCTCTACACTTTAGACAAAGATCGCAGTAACAGGCGATGTTTCCAAGGCGTGAAGAGAACAAGCCCTAAGTAACTCATTAATCTATTTCCATTTACTGCTTTGTTCTCAGGATAGGCAATGCCTGAGGGAAGTTTAGGTGCACAGATGAGTGTTCTCTTTCTTCTCTACCATGCCAACCCATCCTTATGCACCAGTGAAAAGCTCAGTTTCATACTTGTACCTTTCATCTATGGTTCAGTATATTTCTATCTACTAGTAGGAAATGAATTTGGTTTCCTCCCATATATAGCTTCTCTTTCTAGGCACTACACTTTACTCAACTATCTTCTTAATCCCAGAAGTCACTGCAGATTATGATGGGATGGCTGCTATTTCAAACATTTGAGTCAGTGTCACCAATTATGTACTAAAAGGCTTCAGATACTCCCTTCCCTCCTATTATACACACACAAACACACACACACATATGTGTATATATATACATATATATATATATATATATATATATATATATGTCCTTATCTTATATGCCAGTAGTATGTTTGCTTATCTTTTTTTCTTTTATGCTTGTACTAGAAATTCAGGGCATGTGCACTGTACTGAGCTTTCTTGCTCAAGACTAGTGCTTTACCACTTGAGCCACAGCTCTACATCTGATTCTTTTTGGTTGTTAAATAGAGAAATGAGTCTCACAGTCACCCCTGCCCAAGATAGCTTCAAAACATGATCACCACATCTCAGACCCCTATGTACCTAAGACTACAGGCATGATGCACCAGTCCCTAGCGTAGCTTATTTTTCTTATTCCGTAGTATTTATCCATGTTAAGCTAACTTTCCTTCTCTTAATTTCCCAAAACATGTTTGTGTACTTTTGTTTCTGTGCTAATATGAACACATTGAGAATTATAATCTCAGCAAATCTCATAACTACCTATAGATATGAAGAAAAGAATAGTCTGTATTAGTAAAATATCATTAATGGTGGGGCTGGGAAGGTGGCTCAGTGGTAGAGCGCTTGCCTTGCATGCATGAGGCCCTGGGTTCGATTCCTCAGCACCACATAAGCAAAAAGAAAAAAGCCTGAAGTGGCACTGTGGCTCAAGTGGTAGAGCGTTAGCCTTGAGCTGAAGAGCTGAGGGACAGAGCCCAGGCCCAGAGTTCAGGCCCCATGACTAGACCCCCAAAAAACCATACCCTTCATATTATTGACTACAGATAATAATATTTATACATGAAATCTTTCCTGTAGATAAGTGGACCATGGCAATTACACAGCAGTAAATGAGAAATTTCACTCAATTCTACACCCACAATCGTTCTCAATTTCTGAACAGTATGATACTTGTGCCAAATAATTTTTCATATTGTAGTTCCACCTGCAAACCATGAACTTTTTTCATAGTCACATGGTCTATTTAATTCCATTTTTATGCCTTCTTCTACATCCTTTATTCTCTCCTACATCTCTAATTATTTCTGTTCATTTTCACCTTCCTGAAGGAGCAAGCATTACAGGTATGGGATATTAGTGTTTGGTTTGCTTTGTACTCTTGATTGGCCTTTTCTCTCAAGGTTGATTCTCACCATTTGAATCACTCCTGCACTTCTGGATTTTTTTGGTTAACTGGAGAAAAGTCTGTCAAGGAATTTTCTACACTAGTTGACTTTGGCTTAGTATCTGCAATTCTCAGGTTCTTGATTATATAAGATTACACGCATGAGGCCCCAGCACAGATAATTTTCCAGACTTTCTGGATGTATTCCCAATCTCTAATTTGTATATAGCATTACCATCATTTGAAGGGATTTAAAATATTTTAGTATGTTTTGAATTTGTACAAATTATATTATGATAGGCATCCATTGTGGTATTTCCATATATGAGTACAACATACTTGGAATAAATTTATTCTTATTTTTGGTTTTTCTTTTTTTGGGGGGGTACAGTTGGGGGGCCTGAACTCTGGGCCTGGGCGCTGTCCCTCAGCTGTTCAGCTCGAGGCTAGCACTCTACTACTTGAGCCAAAGCATCACTCCCGGCTTTTTTTTTTCCTTTTTGCTTATGTGGTGCTGAGGAATCGAACCCAGGGCCTCATGCATGCAAGGCAAGCACTCTACCACTGAGCCACCTTCCAGCCCCTTATTTTTGTTTTTTTCTACTAAAGAAATTCAGCAATGATTTTGAGAAGCTACCTTTGTGTTCTAGATCATCTTTATAAAGAACTAGTTCGTTTGTTTCTTACAGATCCAGGTACAAATGTGATTGAATGGCAAATAGGAGTGCGAGTTAACCAGCTATGAATATAATTAAAAGTCATAATTGAAATGAGAAGCCTCTAGTTCCCATGGCATTTGAGAAACTTTACCAAGACAGAAATAAACAATGAAAATGTAATGCCGTTCTCTATCAGTGGGACCCTTTAAGGCAATAATCTGCAGGTTCTTTGTTTGCATGGTATTTTTAAAACTGTATCTTTTTTGGTCAAACTTTTATTTATTCCATCCTAGTAAAAAACATGCAGATCAAGTTTAAAGAGATGGAAATGCTAACTACCTTAATTTGATCATTATAATTACATTATATTAATTATTAATACATGTATTAGTCACATTGTACCTCCACAAGTGTGTACAACTAAAGTAATAACTATTAGCCGAAAAAATGAAACAAATTAAAATTAAATGCGATCACTAGGAAATAAGGTGAAAATATTACAGGTATGTGATCTACTACTGTGTTTGCATGGAGTGTGTGTGTGTGTGTGTGTGTGTGTGTGTGTGTGTGTGTGTGTGTGTGTGTGTTTGTGTGCGTGTTCATACCAGTCCGGAGATTAAACTCAGGTGCAGTCCCTGAGTTTTTTGCTCAAGGTAAGGCTTTACTACTTGAGGCACAGCTCTTTCAGCTTTTTGCTGGTTAAGTTGGAGAGGAGGGTTTCATGGACTTTGTTGCCTATGCTGGCTCTGAACTGTTATCCTCAGATCTCAGCCTCCTGAATGACTAACATTACAGACATGAGATATAGGTTTCCATCATTGAATGTTATTTTTAATTTTTTGTACATTTTTATTGTAAGAATACTGTACAGAGGGGTGACAAGGTAATGAGTACATTTCCTATTGAGCATTGTTGCCTCTTCCTTTGTTTTTCCCCTACCATCCCTCCCCTCCTACCGCCACAATTACCCCCTCCCACCAAAGTTGTAAAGTTCATTTTCCACATAGTGTTTTGTACATGTCATTGTTATAGTGGGTCAACCTGTATCCTTATTTAAGTATTTTGTTTTTTCCCTTCCCCTCCCTGAATTACAGAAGTAAAACTGTACCTTGCAGGCATTTAAACAATTAGCAAATTAGTTAATATATATGAAGCTACTTCATATATATTATTACAATACTGTGATCCTAGCATGCATCTCAGACCTCATCCCTGAGCTTTGGTATGCATGATATCATCATTTAAAAATACATTTCTTCTGCCCACACTGCTATGCTCTCCTTTAACTTAAATGTCTCTTGCCCTAAAGATTATCTTGAGGTTTGCCATTTACTCATCGCCCACATCCAATATTCAGTTACAATAACACTGCAAAATTTTGTGTGGCTTGATGCATAACTCATTGTAGTTTTTATTTTTATTGTATTGATTGCTAAAATGATTTAATGAGTTTCAACCAAATATTTGGCTGTCCCACTGTTTCTTTCAGTGTGCTGAATCTTTTCAATTTGATGCAAACAAAGCTGCTATAAATTTCCATTCTTGGGTAGAATTTAGGGCCTTGTAAATAAGAAAAATATTCTACCACCTAGTTGAGTTCACACTTAAATCTTTCTTTTTCTTTTTTTCTTTTTGGTCCAGAAGTGGGGCCTGAACTCTGGGCCTGGGCGCTGTCCCTCAGCTCTTCAGCTCAAGGCTAATTCTCTACCACTTGAGCCACAGAGCCACTTCTGGTCTTTTTTGTCTGCTTATGTGGTGCTGAGGAATTGAACCTAGGGCCTCATGCATGCAAGGCAAGCGCTCTACCACTGACCCACCTTCCGAGCCCCACACTTAAATCTTTCTATTATTTTATGACAGGTGTGAGATCTATTAAGGTTATCGTTATTTTATATTGACCCTCATTTTCACTACTACTTTCAATGTTACAGTATCTATTTGAAAACTAATCAACTTTCATTTGAAAAAATTGTGTATTCAAGGATAGGCTTTAGTTTCAATGTTTGCCACATGGATAACCAATTTAACGGCTCCATGCCTTATTTTGGGTGCCATCTCTAGGCCATGTATTTTTTGTCAGTTCTCCAAAAATCAGATATCTGTAGATGTTACAAGTATTTCTGTCTTATTTTTCATTGATTTATGTGGTTTTTTGTTATTTGGCCCCATAGCATAAGAGAAAGGCAGTGATTTTTCAGTACTGTTCTTATGTCTTAACATCATTCTGAATAAAGGATTTCCTTTTTCAGAAAATGTAGTCTGCATGTTCTATTTCTGTCTAGGAAGGGATAGAAATTTTGATGGAGATTGAACTGAATTTGTATATGGTTTTCAGTAATATGGCTATTTTCACCATACTGATTCAGCCCATGCAGAATCATGGAGATATGGATTAATGTATGTCATTCTGTTGATTGCTGCTTTAGGATTTTTACTTCAGCCTTATAACCCTTCTGTTTTGCACAAACTCCTTTTGATTCATTGCTGATTGCCACTATGCTTTTGCTCCTGACATCGTTTCCTTCATTCTTTCTACTATTCTTGAGTTTCTCTTGTTCATTGACATGCAGTGCAAGTTATTTAGTTCATTATTCCTTCTCTTGGTTTAAGCAAAATTTGATAGTTCCTTTAAGTCCTGTTTTCTATAACTATGTGTTTCTGATGTTCTTTTCATTTTCATTTGTTCCTAGGACCAGATTATTTCATGAAATGTGCCCTGAAAACAATTCACTTTATCATGAAGCAATTTTTTCAATGAATAATTTTAATGAAATTATTATTTAAGTAATAATGGTTAAAATATAATTCATTTATTTTTCATATTATGTGCCCATATTCCTTGCTAATTTCTAGCATTACTACAGTGTAATCTACATGTGTGCTCAAGATAGTTGTAAAATGTTAAAACATGGCTGGTATTTGGCCCTACCCCATCATTTCTCCTGGAGAAAATTCATTACATTGATGAACAATGCTTTATTCAATAGAAGTTGGTTAAAATGTTCTTTGGCATATATAGGGCTCACGTGATCAAGGGTGAAATTAAATTCTAATGCCTGCCTGTTGATTCTGAATGGCAAATCTCTCCATAAAATCTTCACCTATTATTGTATTAAGGACTATCTCAAAGTTAGTTAGTATAGTTAATTGCTTAGAAGTGTGAAAATAAACACCTACAGTTACTATTTCACTTTGTTGATTTAATTCCTTTATCATGACATTAAAATCTTGTTACTTTTTGATCCTTTCATTAAAGTCTATTTGATGTGATGATGTTATACATGCTTGCGCATAGTTTTTTCTATTTCATTTGCATGTAATGTTTTATTCCACTTTTTTCAAGTTTTTGTTATTATTTTAAAGGTGATATACAGAGGGATTAGAGTTACATGTTGGATGAGTACTTTTCTTTTGGAATGGTGCAACCTCTGTCCTTTTCTCTCAGATTTTCCCTCCTAAGCCCCTTCCACACAAGTTGTATATTTCAGTTTCTGCCTAGTGTCTAGTATCACTGCTGCATTTGTTCACACTTTGTTCCACCATTTCTGTGTTCTCCCTTATCCTTACCAAAACAGATAAACTTATATAAAATCAGAAAGCAAGAACAGTGACAAAGTCTTTCCATTTCCTTATGAAACTAGCAATATCATTTTTTCAGATGGGAGCATACAATGCCATTAGCTATGTAAACCACACATTCTTAATCCATCCACTGAGGGCCATCTGGGTTGATTCCATACCGTGGCTATGGTAAACAATGTTGCAATGAACATCATTGGGCTGGTGTCTTCACTGTGGTCTTGTTTGTGTTCTATTGGATGAATGAATAAGAATGTAATTGCTGGGTCATAGGGAAGCTCTACGTTTACTCTTTTGAGGAATGTCCATAATTCTTTTATGAGTGGTTGAAAACTTTACATTTGCATCAAAAGTTTAGTAAGCATTCTTTTTTGGCCATATCATTGGCAAAATTTGGTATTGTTAGTTTTCTTTATATTGGGCATTTTAACTGGAGTGAGGTGGAATCTCAATCTTGTTTTGATTTATATTTCTTTCATATAGAGAAATGTCAAATCTCTCTCTCTTCATGGATAAATTTACCATTCTACATCTTCTGCAGAGATAGCTCTCTTTCAGTCTTTAACTCATTTATTAATTGGGTTACTGTTTCTTTGAGGACTTGATTTTGGAAAGGTTTAATGTTTTGACCATTGAGTATATTTTAGATACGAGGCCTTTGTCTGATGCATACTTAATAAAGATCTACCCCCAATCTGTGGGCTTTCAATTTATCTTGCTAGCTATGCCATTTGCATTGCAGAAACTCTTCATTTTGAGGCAATCCATGCATCCAGACTTTCTTTGATTTGTTGTGATTCTGCATATTGACTTCAGACATTTTGAATTGTGTCAAGGATCGTTGGTGTTTCCCCACCTCTTCAGGGTATCAGGCCTTACACTGAGGTCTTAGTTTCTTGTATAATTGATTTAGGTGAAGGGTGATATATAAGGTTCTATAATATCTGTTCTAATCTCTTTGAAGTTTTCAGCACATGTTTACACAATTCTCTTTTGACAACTTGTTGAAGATACTGTCTTCCTTCTATCCTATTTTTTTTCTCTCCTGATATATTATGTGGCTATAAGTATGTGGGTTCATTTCATGGTCTTCTATTCCATTGGTCCTCACCTCTGCTCTTTTTTTGGCAGTTGTGGGGCTTGAACTCTTTGCCTGGGTGCTGTTCCTGTGCTCTTCAGCTCAAGGCAAGCACCCTGGAGCCACAGTGCCACTTCCAGTATTCTAGTGGTTTACTGGAGATAAGAGTCTCACAGACTTTCCTGACTGGGCTGGATTTGAACCATGAACCTCAGATCTCAGCCTCCTCTGTAGCTAGGATTACAGGCATGAGCTGCTGTTGCCCTGCTTTCTGCCCTATTCTTGTACTATTATCAAACTGTTTATTACTATGACTTTATCACAGAGTTTGAAGTTGGGTATTGATATTTTTCTAGTACCAGTCTTCATGCTGAGGACTCTTCTTGTTGCTCTGGTCTTTGACTATTCCACAAGAATTTTCAGATTGCTTCTTCTATATCATTGAAGAATGTTTTTAAGATTTTTCTTAGTATTGCATTGAATTTGTAGATAGCTTGAGGCACTACTACCATTTTCATGATGATAATCCTTCCCAATCAGGACCATGGAAGGTTATTCCATTACCTTATAGTTGCTGTAGTCCATGGCTTCTTAGCTTCTCCAGAGCATTTTTCATAAAGAGGTGTTGAATCTTGTCAAATACTTTGTTTATAAGATTTTGTAGTTGCTGTCCTTGTTTCTGTTGATGTGTTGAATCTAATTTGATCATAGAATACAACTTATTTGGATAGTTGTTAAATTAGGTTGGCTGGAATTTTATTTAGAAGTTTTGCATTGATGTTCATCCAAGAAATGGATCTACAGATCTCTTTCATGATGAGTGTATGTGGTTTTTGGATGAGCGTTTTGCTGGTTTCAAAAAAGAACTTTGGTAGTGATCTTTCCCTTTCTGTTTCATTGAAGATTTTTTTTTAATTTTATTTTATTTTATTTGAGAACATACTGTACAGAGGGGCTACAATTGCATGGGCAGGATAATGCATACATTTCTTACCAAGCGTTGCAGCCTCCTCTTTGAAGGCCTTATAGAATTCAGCTATATATTCATCAGGTCCTGGGCATTCCTTAGATGGGAGGTCTTATATTGCCAGTTTAATTTCATTACTTGTTATGTGTCTATTGTCTTGGTTCCAATGTATTTTGTTTGTTGGAATATATCAACATTCTCTGGAAATTTCACCATTCCTCCCAATTCTCCAATTTGTCATGATAAATGTTTACAAATTATTCCCTTCTAATGTTCTAAAGCTTGATTGTATCTCTCTTGATTTTCCGATTTTTGCCTATAATTTTCTTTATGTGTGTACATACTCTTCTTTTGGGGATCAGATTTGCTAAGAGTATGCTAGTTTTATTAATTTTCTTAAAAGAACCAATATTTGTTAATGTTTTATGATATTTTCTTCTCTACTTTATTTGATTTAATTTTTAGTGTTTCAACCTTTTACTTTGGCATTTGGTTTATTCCTGTTCTTCAAGAACCTTGATTTTCATCATTAAACTACTGATTTGAGATTTCCCCAATTTGTTTTTGTAAACACAGAGTTATAAATATTCCTCTGAGTACTGTCTTCATTGAGTCCTAGAGGATCTGTATTTTATGGGTTCATATATGTTGTTTAATAAATATTTGAATTCCCATTCTAATCTCTTCATTCTGTGATATATTATTCATTATCCACACTTTACAGAATTTTCTGTCATAGCATTATGTGTTGAGCTGTAATTTTATTCCATTTTGATATGTCAGGATGCAGGGGAATAATATCATATTTTTTTAATTTGCAATATTTGTTTTGCGACTTAAAATATGATCTACTTGCTAGAGTGTTCATTAAGTTGTTGAGAGGAATTTATATTCTGATGCTCCTGTTTAAATATTCACTAGATATCTGGAAAAACTAGGTGGTCCATACAATCATATATGTATGAGTTTTCTTTGCAGAGCTTTTCCTGGATGATCCAGAGATGACAATGATGTGTTGATGTTACCAATTATCAATGTGTTTAGATCTATGTGCATTGTTAGATTAAAATGCATTGTTTAATAAAATTGGGTACTCCAGCATTTGGTGAATAGATATTTAGAATTGGTATATTACTCTGAGAAAGAGTTCCCTTTATTAGTATGTAATGTCCTTCTGTGTTTATTCTCATTAATTTAATTTGATGTCTATTTCATCTGATATTAGGATTGCTACTCCACCCTATTTTTTGTGGGTTTGCTTTCTATTTGATAATTTTTTTGGTTGGGACAGCAGGTGGATGTGTTTTATATCTTGATCCAATTACTCAATCTATGTCATTTAATTGTAGGGTCAAGTCCAATAAAATTGATATTTATGACTGAGAATTATTTAGTAACTCCTAACATGTTACTCACCTTTCTTCTGTATCTTGATTATCTGCCCTATTGCTTGGTTATACTTTTATGAAACTTTAATTGCCAGTTTCCTGTTCTTCTATGGATTCTATAATTAATTCTTGAATTACTTATATTTTAATATTGCCTCAATTGTTAACTTTAAAGGTTTGTTGATTTCATTGCATTAATTTCTTTAGAATGTGCACACACGAATAACTTTATACACATAAACATGACAAAAGAGAATGAAAAGTAGTTTGATCCTCTTTACTTTTTTATAGGCATTCTTTTCAATATCTCAATCTAAATACATTGGGAAGTGATTACTGCATTGTGCCACGGTGGCCTTGGAAATTGGATTTCAATGTAAAGCTTGCTGACATTCTCATCCCCATGTTGGAGGTTACTCTCTCCATAATAAGCACCTTGGAGTTGGATGACTCCCTTTACTATTGTTATATGAATAAGAAATAAAATTCCATCACCTGATGGTTAAGCTCTTGTTTTGCTTGATATTGCATCAAGTGTTTGTTTTTTTTTTTACTATGTTGGGTCTGTGAACATAACTTGCTATAGAATCTTCCTTAAATGACACTTAGCTTCTGAAAGACATTCTTACATGGAAGATTTGTTAGTTACTCTGACCTGCAATATAACCACATTACACAAACTAGGTGGCTTGAAATAAAACTTTTCTCATATGTGGAGATAGTTACCAAACATGAAAACAATAGAATATTTGTTGTCTCATGAAAGCCAGCCCCACATTTAATGGAAAATGATTGCTGTGGTTTATGTGGTAGTAGAGATAAAGTAAACTATCTTGTGCCTTAACTAACTTTTTAAATTTCATTCATAACAAATTTCCTTTATGTCTTTCACACATGAAACTATATTCACATTATATCCCAATTTAGGGTAATATTTTAACATATATATGGGCAAGAAAGTAAGCATTCTATACTTCAACATCCTAAGTTTGAAATACTAGTCTTGAAATTCTATGTTCATTATTCAGGTTGACATTCATGAACTACTAGTGTGTTTTTTGTGGTAGTTGCTATTAAAGAGCACAACAAATATCCTAATCTTTTACATAACTTGACTCTGGGATTATATAAAAAAAATATATATATAGATAGATAGATAGATATAGATATAGATATAGATATAGATGTATGTATGTATATAATGTTCAATATGGAAATTCAACAGCATTTAAAGATCCCTTCATTTGCATCTTGAGAAATTATAATATTCCAAACCACAATCATATGAGGGAAAAAAGTCCATAGCAGCATTTACAGGACCATCAGGAAGAATATCTGCCCAGATTGTTACATTTCTGAATCTTTCCAGGTTCACAGATAAGAATATGAAGGGTAGGCGATAGTAAAAATATCAAATTTGGGGCCATTTCAGCTGTTAGGAGAGTATGATAGGAGGAGATTGGATTTATGAACCTATCAAATTTTGTAATATCAAAGAGTAAGTACTCAAATATAATGGAATAGGATAGTCCCTTTGGTTTGAAAACAGAAAAGTTAGATATGACAAGAGGGTTTTTTTAATTTTATTTTATTTTATTTGTGAACATACTGTACAGAGGGGTTACAATTGCATGGGCAGGATAATGCGTACATTTCTTACCAAGCATTGCAGCCTCCTCCTTTGTTTACCCTTCACATCAAAGAGGGTTTTTTTTAAGTTTTACCCTTACTAATTTTCTTTAAAAAATCAGGAAATGACTTGAAAGTGTAGAGATATTTTAAGCAGAGTGTGCAAGTAATCAGAAAACATTCTGAATCAACAAGAATTAAACAGGAATTAATGTGTGGTTCAAGTTGTTGATTGGTAGCTTTGAAAGGAGTAGTACATGAGTCCCTGAGTTTATATCCCTGTATTACCACACATATACATATGCTTCTGTGTAAGATATATTGAATGAAGAAAGTCAGGCTCAGAAAGTGAAAGTAGGGGTTTTATATCCCTGTATTACCACACATATACATATGCTTCTGTGTAAGATATATTGAATGAAGAAAGTCAGGCTCAGAAAGTGAAAGTAGGGGGTGGAAAGGTGGCTCAGTGTTAGAGTGCTTGCTTTGCAAGCATGAGACCCTGGATTCCATTGCTCAGCAGAAAGATCTGGAAATGGTGCCATGGCTCAAGTGGTAGAGTGGTAGACTTGAGCTGAAGAGCTGAGAGACAGTGCCCAGGCCCAAAGTTCAGGCCCCACAAATGGCAGGAAAAAAAGAAAGTAAAAGTAGGTATGTGTTCTCTCATATGTAATATTAGATAAAAATTATGCTCATGAAATATTATAAAGTTATGGAGCCCACATATATTCACTTACATATATACATGATCAATCTGAATAAATTATAGTACATATCAATCTAACCTTTCTGAAAAATTAACAGACTATATAAAAAATGAGCCCCAGAAGCATATATTCTTGGGGCGTTTTAAGGGGATGTGGAAAGGTGTAAAGATAAAAGAAGAATATGGTTGGGCAAATACAACATAATATTCAATGTACATATGTGAAAATTGAACTATTAAAGTCAGGGAATACCTGTGGTAGATACAAATGAGAGGAGTTGATGTGACAAAGACCAAAAGAGTTGATGTGACAAAGACAAAGACAGTGACAAAGACCAAAAGACATTGTACAAATTGATTTGTTTTATACTTAATTAAAAAGTTTTATTTTTTCTTTTCAAAAACTAAAAGAAAAACATGTCTAAATAAAATACAGTGAAAGCAGGGGTTATACCATGGGGGAGGTACATACACAGCAACAAAGAAAGCATCTTATAAATATGATGGAAATAATCGTGAGAAAGAAAAAAAAAAACCCAGATGAATCCTTATCTTGGGGTTTATTTTGCATAACATCAACCTATGTTTCGTTGGGCCTGGCTTACTTCACTTAATATAATTTTTTCCAAGTCTTTCAATTTCCTATCAAATGGAGGTGGTGGTGGTGATGGTGGGATTGGGGGGGGATGGGGAGTTGGAGAGGGGAAGGGATGGGAAAGGGAAACAAAGGAGGAGGCAACAATGCTTTATAAGCCCTGCTTTCACTGTATTTGATGTTGATATAATTTGTGGAGGGGAAGGGAAAAAACAAACTGTTTAAACAGGGTTAGAGGTAGACCCATTACAACTATGAGATGTACAAGACGTTATGCCAAAAAACGAACTTTACAACTTTGGCGGGGTGAGGAGGTGGGGAGGGGGTATGGGGGTGGTTGTGGTATGGGGGTGTGGGGGTGAGTGGGTGGGGAAGAGAAGGGATGGTATGGGGAAACTAAGGAGGAGGCAGCAATGTTTGATAGGAAATGTACTCACTATCTTACCCATGTAATTGTAACCCCTCTGTATGGTATTTTCAAAATAAAAAAAGTAATACAAAGAGGTGATATCTCAATGTTGTTTTTTATTATTTTTTTATTTTGAAAATACCATAAAGAGGGGTTACAATTTCATGGGCAAGAAAAAAAGAAAAAAAAAAGAGGCAAAAAAAAAAGAAAAACATGCCTTCCATTTTCTTCACATGGTTATATAACATATATGATGACTGTGATTGTCATAGATAAAAATGTTCTCATTCATGGAGCATCTTCTATTCCTTATCTTTAGTTTACCTTTGGGACTTTTGATCATGTACTGAGTGACCATGAAAAGTTTCCTTCTCTCTATTAGATGTCCCCAAAGAACACATCAGTAGCAACTGCCATGGTCTTATTACTACTTCACTTCAGCTGGAATTGGGTAGGACTGTTAACATTACAAGATGAAAATGTTTGCGGATTCTTCCTGCATTGAAAGAAGAGATGGCCAAGAATAATTTGATCTGGCAATAACAAACCAGTGATGTATATTTTAAAAATCATGGCACCCTATAACCATATAAGTAAATCATCAGCGTATGTCCTCATCCTATATGTCCATGATGAATTCCTACTATATTTAATGGTGTGTGTTGAGTAAATTTTAATAAAAGGAAAAGTTGTAGAATGGCATTTAACCATAAGAAAAATATTTTCTGCTTAGTTCATTACATGTACCTGTCATTTTTTTTAACATCATCACCCAGATGTTTTTGGATTCACAAATTTTGTCAAAGTAGTTAACCGTTCCAAATACCCAGGAGACATTTTCTTGGTGGGCTGTGGTTTCTCCTTTAATTGCTCAGGTTCTGATTCTGATTTGGTAATGGGGAGAACTATCCTCATGATGCCTCTTTGGCTTGGGTGCCTAGGCACATTTTTGACATGACTATGTCTGGAGACAGTTACAGTATATAGAATGCTGTATATTCTGTGGCCCAGGCTCTCCATGACACGCTTCTTCATCAAGCAGTATTATAAACAACGGAAAATAGAAAAGGTTCAGTGCCTTCACCTGCACAGGTAAGGACTTAAAGTTTTGGATGGTACAGTGAGGAACGTCATTTCCTAGACAGGTCTCTTACTGTATAACAGTTTGTAATTGAGGTCTCTTACACATGTGTGCTTGTGCTGTTAATTTAAAGCAGGTCAGTAACAAGTGCAAAATATATTCCATTTTTCCATAAATTCATTTAGTTTCAAATAACCTCAACATGCTCACAGCTAATGTTTTGAAAATTAAAAATTCACCTTTTCCTGATGTGTTTCTTAATACTAGTAAAGATAATCTGCTAAACAGAATTATCCATATTTTTATAAGTAAATTAAATTCATTCAACTTTATGCATGAAAATTTTACCATTCTCAAACTATAGATTTTTACAAACTTAGTTATGTGAAACTGTAGTGAGGAAATTGGGAATTGTCTCATTTATGAGTATTTGTATGGAACTGGTTTCTCTTGAAACAAAGACTTCTATTTCTTTGCTGAGTGACCAGGATGTCCAAAGATTATTTTGATGATTTTTTGTCCCATAGAATTTTTTATTTCTTCATTAGGTTTTTCTTCTCTTTTGGAATGCTGAATCTGAAATTTTAATCAGGAGCTTTACTCATTTCAGATTTTTTGTTTTAAGTCTGAGATGTACTTCATCATAAGATGATGTATCTTTTTTTAGGTGTACCCATTTTGTGAATAAAATACAATTTCATAATCCTCTTTGAGGCCAAGAGATTTTGATTGAGAAAAGGAAATTAGAAGAAGAGTATGACATTGTGAACATTTGGAATTTTCCAGAAGGTCTGACCTCAAGTGGAAGTAGGCCATTTTTCTCCACATAAACTACATGTTCACAAGCGTTTGAATAATAAAATATGGTAGAGTGGGCCATAGGAACTACAAAGGTGGGTGGGATCTAATTGTAATTTCATATAAATAAGCAGATTTCACTCTTAAAATGTATTCCTGGCTGGGGCCAGAAAAGTCACTCCTATAATACTAGATGTTTAGAAGTCAGAGATTTTAGTATCATGGTTTCAAATCAGTCCTAGCAGAAAAGCCTGTGAGACTGTTATCTTTATTTAAACACCCAAAAAACTGGAAGTAGAGCAGTGGATCAAGTGATACAGTGCTAACCTTAAGCAGCAAAGCTTAGATACAAAGCCCAGGCACTGAATTCAACAATATTTCTGGCTCACACATATACTCTCACACACAGAAAAAAAAACACACAGACTTTATACTCTCTGTGCTTACTAACATTTAAGTATATCAAACTTAAGAAATTTTATTGATTGACTCTTGGATAGAAAAGAAACAGAATAAATTAATGGAGCTGAGCACTGGGGACTCATGACTGTAATCCTATCCTTCCAGATCTAAGATTACATATCAGTTTAAAGCTAAAATGGGAAGAAAATTTTGTGAGACTCTTATCTTGATTAACTACCAAGAAGATCAAGTGGAGCTATGGCTCCAGTAGTAGAGTGGTAACCTTGAGCAAAACAGCCTCAAGGACAGTGGCCAGATACAGATTTTTATCTCTAGGTTAAGCACCCAAAAAATAAAAAGTTAAAAGTGTGTTGTTCAATATTTATTTAGAATGTTATCATAGAATGTAAATTGTATTTTTCTTAGCTGGTTTCTATGCTGAGAGAAAGTATCAGAGGAAACATTTAATTTTTTTAAAGAGTTATTTTGCTCCCTTCTGTGGAGAATCCATTCAATGGTTTGTTGTCTTGCTACTTTAATGATCTGTGGAGAGAGCAAACAGTGAAAGAGCTTGTGTGAGCAGATTTTCAATGCATGGCACTGGATAGATGAAAAGAAGATTGGAAGGGCCTGGGCTTCATATAACCCTATAAAGATGAGGCCTGTGCTTTATCTTATAGCATACTTTTAAAGCATCAAGAGGATTCTTTCTCCTTGTCCCTCAACATGTCACAGATGAGAAGGAGACTACATAGGATATTATGAATTCAAGGAAATTCCAGAAGGCTGTCAGCCAGGACCTACTTTCCCATCATTATCCTCTTTCTTTTAAAGGTCAGACACTTCTCAGTAGTTCAGGCTAGATAGAGACTAAGTATATACTACATAACCCTTTTGATATATGATGTGGAATCTATAACTGCATTATTAGAGTTATGTTCATACAATTATATCCTTAATAATCCTATTCTTTAAATCAATAGACTTTTTAGTATTATGTAAAATTCTATACATTTACTGACAAATATCTTATTGTTCTCAGGCTCCTCACTCTGTCTGCAGTGAGATATGTCCTGGATTCAGGAAATCCCCTCAGGAAGGAAAGATTACCTGTTGCTTTGATTGTACCCTTTGCTCAGAGAAAGAGATAGCTAATAGGTAAGTGCATGACTTAGGAACAAATTTATGATTACTCCCTTGTGTTACCCAATCCCTGAAACACAAATGTTGTATAATAATTGCATACTCAAAGACTTCCTTCTTTCACTTTGTAAATTAATTGTGACACTGGATGACACTGCTCCTTGAAATAAAAAATACAGGCTCTGAATTACTTGTAAGATTATTTTTTTCTACTCATTTTACACATGATTATTCCACTCCTTAGCAATGTAAGTTTAATGTCTATCATATGAAGTGCGAAGCCTTTTTAAGTACATGTTCTCTATCTTCTTCAAGTTCACTTTAGGGTGCAAAAAAACAGACATCTTGTACACCTTTATTTCCTAGTGACCAGAAATGTTCTTTCAACAGAGTGTGCACTCTGTGTTGGGTTTGGTCGAAGAAGCAGGCAACAGTGTTTTGCAGAGGATGATTGTACAGCTTTTGTTCTCCACCACTTTATTGATGAGTCAGATGGACAAATATAATGTCTGCAAGGAATAGCTAATGGGTTCTTAGTTATATTGCATAGAGACATTCAAGGAATTCCAAACATTTCTGTCCAGAATTTTGGATTAGTAGTTTGAGTAGTACACAAAAGACTGAGAATTAGTATGGCAGCATTTAACATGCAGAAACGTTCTTTTTATTTTGGTCTGTCAAGGGGCTTGAACTCTGAGCCTGGCTGCTGTCTCTAAGCTTCAGCTAATGGCAAACACTCTACAACTTGAGCTAAATCACCACTTCTGGTTTTCTGCTGGTTAACTGGAAATAAGAATCTCATGGGCTAGGAAGATGGCTCAATGGTAGAGTGCTTGCCTTGCATGCATGAGGCCCTGGGTTCTATTCCTCAGCACCACATAAGAAAAAAGAAAAAAGCCAGAAGTGGTGCTGTGGCTCAAGTGGTAGAGCACTAGCCTTAAGCTGAAGAGCTGAGGGACAGCGCCCAGGCCCAGAGTATAGGCCCCATGATCGCCCCCCCCCACAAAAAAAATAAGGGTCTCATGGACTTTCCTGCCTGGGATGGCTTCGAACCATACTCTTCAGATATCATTAGCCACATGCTCCAGTATGTGCAAAAATTTTTTCATAGGCTTTTACAAATGGAAATAAATATTATGGGTGATAGTCACAGTATGTAAAAAAAAAGATTCAAACTGAAAAAGGAAAATGTAGGCAAGAGTGTGGGAACATGAAGAAGAAATAGAAATAGTATTGAACATATCAAGGAATAATTGATAATATTTTCTTTTGTTGCTAGTAAGTGTTGACATGTTAGTATTATCCCTAGTAGGGATTCCCAATATTCTTTTAAGTAGTGAAAAGTGACTATTGGTTATTTGACTTCCTCACTAGATATGGAGCAATGTGTAAAGTGTCCTGATCACCAGTATGCCAATGCAGAGAGTAACCAGTGACTTAAAGAGATGAAAGTTTCCTGGCTAATGGAGAGCTCTTGGGAATGGCCTTGCCCTGCATGGCCATTTGTTTATGTACACTAACAGGGAATTGTCCTTGGAGTCTTTGTGAACATCAGAACACCTCCACTGTCAAAGCTAGTAATCTCTCATTATCTTGCCCATGTAATTGCAACCCCTCTGTACAGCATTTTCACAATTAAAAAAAAAGCTAGTAGCCAGGCTCTCAGGTACATCCTGCTCATCTCCCTCATCTTCTGTTCTCACTTTCCTTTGCTCTTTAATGGCTGTTCCAACACAATCACCTGCATTCCACAGCAAACCACGTTTGGAGTTGCATTCACAGTATCTATTTCTGCTGTCTTGGCCAAAACTGTAAATGTGGATCTGGCCTTCAAGGTCACTTCTCTAGGGAGAAACATGAGGTGGCTGCTGCTATCAGGGGCTCCTAACGTCACCATTCCTATCTGTACTCTGATCTAGGTACCTCTCTGTGTACTCTGACTGGAGACTTCACCTTCCTACTCTTACACAGATATACACTCTAAATGTGGCCATGTGCTCATCCTGTGTAACAAGGGCTCCCTCACCACTTTTTACTGTGTCTTGGGATACTTGGGCTCCCCTGGCCCTGGCCAGCTTCATTATTTTTTTTCTGGCCTGGCACCTTCAATGAAGCCAAGTTCCTAACCTTCAGCATGCTGGTGTTCTGTAGTATCCGGTTCACATTCCTGCCTGTCTACCTCAGTGACAAAAGGAAAGTCAGGGTGGCTACAGAGGTTTTCTCCATCTTGGATTCCAGTAAGAGTTGCTGGGTGGCATCTTTGCCCCCAACTGCTACATCATTTTGTTAAGGCCAGATAGAAATTTTCTGCATGGCTTCTGGGACAAAACACATATTATGAAAAATAAGTCCTCTTATGATTGAACTTACATGGATGACCAAATATGCAGATGGTCTACATTCTTTTTTCCATCAGATATTAGTTTATATTGTTGTGATGAATTCCATGAATAAGTGATTCGCACTCATTTTTCTAGTAATGGTTGAGTCACAATTTGTAACCAAAGCCAGGTAAATTTGAATATCATTCTATTTTTTTTATTTCTATTTACTGAGTACTTTTCTAATCATCTCCACTAGTGTATTTTCATTGATTCTAGTTTACAAATTATGCTTTCTTAAGCATTTGCCTAAATTTGTTTTTTTGCTGCTAGTCTTTCTGGGAATTGATCTTAAAGCCTGGTACAGTCCATTTATTTATTTATTTATTTATTTATTTATTTATTTATTTATTTATTTATTTATTTATTTATTGCATAAGGATAATGTTTCACCAATTGAACTCTAATTTTTGCTCTGTGATAGTTAACTGGAATTAATATTCTTTTTGATTTCCTGTCCAATTTAGCTTTTAACCTTGACCACCAGATCAAAACTTTCTATGTAGCTTAGTCTATACATATTTTCCTAATTTTTGAAATATAGTTTCTGCCTGCCTTTATATCACTATTCTTCTTAGTCACAATTCATTCATATTATGCACTTTTAAAAGTGCATGGTTTCATATACTCAGTTGAATGTATTTTGGTTCATTGTTATATATTTCCATTCACACATCTGCCTTTTTCCATATTCCTCAATCTATTTTGTCAGATCCATCTTCCCCATGTCCAATTTCATTCCCACTGTCTTTCCTTTCATTCCTTTTCTTCTTCCTCTTCTGTCTCTGCTTTCTTTGTGTTGTTTCAGAATTTCAAAAATGGATTTTATAAGCTACAAAAATACACTTCAATTGTATACCATAATGTATTGGCTTTATGAAGTAATAGCTAAAAAGTAAAGATTCATAGTAGGTTGTTTACCCATGGCTGGATGTATTTTTCAAGTAATTCTTTTTTTATAGCCTTAAAAATATTATATATACAAAATTATATGCTTTTATTATCGGTCTGTTGGGCTTGAAGTCTGGGCCTGAATCCTGTCCCTGCACTCTTCAGCTCAAGGCAAGCACTCTACCACTTAAGCCAGAGCACCACTTCTGGTTTTCTAGTGGTTTATTGGAGATAAGAGTCACAGACTTTCCTGCCTGGGCTGGCTTTGAAAGTGATCTTCAGATCTCAGTCTCCTGAGTACCTAGGATTACATGGGTGAGCAACTGTCACCTGACTTAAAATTATATACATTTTATCTGTCTATAAATACTTTTTCTTTTTATGTTTCCAATTGATGTGATAACAATTAATTTTTACATTTCTATTATTTTAATTTTATAAGAAATGCATTATTCGAAACAGATTGAACTATTGGGTTTTATACTATGTTTAAAGAAAGACATGACTATTTCTGACAAATGGTCACATAATGGCATGCCTTTCTGCCCTGTCCTTTGGTTTATTGCACCTTTCTGTCTTCTGGCATTTGTATTGCTTTATGTGAAAATCTATTTTTTAGTATATCTGAGTACTATAAATGTTTTCCTTCAACATGCAATTAATGAGTCCAATGATATTTAATTTCTACTAAGAGAATGATTATATACTAACAATGGACTTTAGTTTTGAATTGGAAGTATTGGCAAAATTCCACATTACTCTTTATTATCCTTTCATAAGGCATACTACTTTGCAAATATTTCTAAATTATTAGTATTTTATCAAGAGATGGTCAAAATACATTAGTTTCTAGAAAGTTCACGTTATCTTTCTTCTTTATTTTAATAATTTCTTCAATACAATTGGATTATTATTGGTGAATTAAACACTGATTGCACATTAACACTCGTCGCGACACATGAGGTCCCCAACTGTCCATTATGCAGAACTATGTGCATTTAGGCCATCAGGAAGGAAAAAAAAGTTATAAATCTGAGAAAAAAAAGAGAAGAGATGATTATTTACACAAACTGACAAGGTTATGCAAATAGTATGGACAATTGTAGAGATGAAGTTCTGGTATTGACATTAGTAATAATAAATATATGACATTCAGGGGCTGGGAAGGTGGCTCAGTGGTAGAGCACTTGCCTTGAATGCATGAGGCCCTGGGTTCAATTCCTCAGCACCACATAAGAGAAAAAGCCGGAAGAGGCGCTTTGGCTCAAGTGGCTGTGCACTATCCTTGAGCTGAAGAGCTGAGGGACAGCACCCAGGCCCAGAGTTCAGGCCTCACGACCGCCCCCCCCCAAAAAATGACATTCAATGGATAAATACCCACTTCAATAAGGAGTCATGAGCTAAGCAGGTCACACATAACTGATAGTAAATATCCCAGAGTAATACATATTAAATATACACATATAATACTTTATGTACATATAATGGGTATTCAATGATGGGTCAAAGTGTGGGTGGTCTCAGTTCCCTCACAGCTCCATAAAGATGTCCCCACGCTTTGATTAGTTTATTTTGATTTGAAGCAAAAAAAAAAAAAAAAAAAAAAAACAGTGAAACTCTGTTACCATCATAGGAAGGTGATGTCACATACTTTACTTTATATTTCTTCATGGAAGGATACCGAAGGTCATATATTTTCATTCTTTATTTTTGGCATGCCTGGGTGGACACAGAGTTAATACTCCTTATAGAAAAACAAATTGAAGTGAGCCTGAAGTTTTAAGACATGTCTGATCAACCACAAACCACATTTACATACTGAAAATTATCATCCAAAAATATGCTGTAGAAGCAGAAATACTTTTGTTACATGTAATGTCTTATAACATTTGACTTTGAAAATTACTTATAAATTTCTCTAAGATTGGATATATTTATATTTGAGTGTGATCATGGCATTATTTTGCTTTTGTTTTTGTGTCAACATTGGGGCTTAAATTCAGGGTCTGTAGTGATACCCTTTAGTTTTATTTTCTTTATATAGATTAAGTGAATACATAAATTTCAAACGTTTTACATCACTGTGGGATACTGATACTTATTCTCACAAACATGTTTGTAGGGTTCATACACCTTATATTCCATTATTGTGTCCATGAGCTTTTATGTACAAAGCAAGCACTCTAACATTTAAGCTATAGGACAACTAAGAGTGTATCTGGTGATTGAATAGAGAAGAGAGTCTCACAGACCTTCCTTCCCTGCCTGGATTTCAATTGTGATCCTCAGACCCTAGACTAGCTGAGTAACTAGGACGCTCATCACAAAACACTTTGGAAAAAAATTCTCTTGTTTTCATGGATGTCGTTTGGTATTTGATATTGAATTTCCCCACCCACTCCATTTTCTCTAAAATTGGATCCATATCTTGATCATGGGTATATTTGATGGTAGTTGGGTTGTACCAATTCTGGGTCTTGAACTTGACTTCCTGGGAGTTGTCCTTGAGCATTAATGCACAATACCACCATGCCACTACTTAAACCACAGCTCCACTTCAGCATTTTTTGGTGATTCACTAGAAATGAGAATCTCAGACACTTTCTTGCCCAGGCTAGCTTTGAACTATGATGCTCAGATCTCAAACTAGTAGAGTAGCTAGGATTCTCAACACCAAAAATAGTTTCATTCATTGGTGCTTAGAAATGACACAATTCTATTCATGCTTTTTCTTTATTTTTGTTTTATTAAGGGAGTGATACAGTAAATGAAAGATCTTGAGGGATTGCCGCAGCACTTGTAGGTTTGCTTACAAACATTTAGGAACAGGATCATGTTCCAGTTCTTACCAGGCAGAGACCACTCCAGCTTCCTAATATTGTGTACACAGGACACATAGATGCCTACTGGGATGAGAAGTCCAGGGGTTTGATAGCTAGGAAGTTCAGGAAAAGACACCCAGTCTCTTCCACCCGCACAGAAGAATGCAGGGTGTGCTCCATGGAAAATGAACTTGTGTCTTGGGTTTCCTCTGTGATGCCGACAAGAGATTCTAGAAGATGCATGTGACTACATAAGCAGAGCAGAAGGCTAGGAAGACCCTCGGGGGTGAGCTGCTAGTAGCCATGGGGCTCCAGGCTATATAATTGGCATTTTGGCCAGTGATGACAGAAATTGGTACAGATCTGGACCTTCTGGTTTGGCCCCCTCTCTCTCAAGACCTGTGCCAACTGAGCCTGAACCTGGGCAAATCTGTAGGGGTCAAGGTTCCCTAGGCCCCACTGTGGAGGGCAGTAGCTCTCCAGTGGGGTAAGGTGGGGCCCTCGCTTAAATGGCCCCGCCTGGCTGTGTGGTACAGTAGGTTGTTCAGGGTGGCTGTGGAGATGCAATTTCCATAGAAGCTGAGGAAATGCAGCTGGGAGCATTGGCTTAGGGAGGGCAGGATTGTCAAGAGCTGGGGTTCAGTGATGTCACAGTGCTCCAAGGCCAGGATCTCCATGGTGCCTGTCACTTGCTCCAGCAGGGCTCACAGGGACTCAGGATTGAAACAGCCCATGCACAAACTCCTCAGATACAGGTGCTTGAGCTGCCTGGCACAGGGACACTGGCACAAGGACCTCATATTGGCTTCCTTCAGTGAACATGAACTCAAAGTAAAGGTGTTCAAAGTCGTCGGGTTCCTGAGGATGGAGGGTAGCCATCCATACAGGACAAAGATATCCTGCACAGGAAACTCCTGGAGATGCTGAGGCTGTCCCAGATGCGCCATGCATTTGCAGAAATATGAGAGATTACTGAAGCTGGAAGTGTAGAAGTTGCCACTTATCTTGGAGAAGAATAGGCAAAGGTTCTTTGTCTGACCCCGGGAAGGAGAAAATTTTCTCATGGTTTCTGGACACCAGAAATTGTTCAACACAAGTTCAGTGATGGAGTCAAGGCTCACCTCATGCAGAGCCTTCCGGATTTTGTAGAGGAGCCAGACAGAATCTGAAGCTTGGTTGAGCACAGTTTGACTCCTTCTTTCCACTTCCTGGCCCACTAGCGGAGATAGGTTTGGAATTCATCCTGGTTGCCATGTTCGATAGTCAGGTTAATGGAGAGGATCAAAGGCTGTTCTTCAGTCCCAGTTGAAAGGTGACTCTCTGTTGACCTTTCAGTCAGGACTTCCAGAGAAGATATTCGTGCCATGGAATGATAATTCTAAATCCTTATCTCAAGTTGCAATTGCCACAAATTGCCACAAACAGCACTTGCTGTTTCCACCCAATGGGCTGCTCCTTCTTGACAATTAGGAGATCGAACCCATTGAGGACACTAGGAGATCAAGCCCTTTGAAGGCCTCCAGGTTTGGTGATTCTGCCAGATCCCTCAAGGGAAAGAAGAGGAAGGGCCAGGCCTACACCGTGGCCTTCAGCACCTCTGAGTGGCCCTGGGCACAGCCCTCCATAAAGAGTAGGGAATAATAGCACTGGTAGATTCTCCAGGGCTGAAATGACAAAGGAGTGGTTGCTCAGTAGGCTTTGCAAGGCTAGATGCTAGAGCATGGATGGGGTCCTGATGCTCATCCTGGTGTACCAGACATGGACCTTGTGTGCAGGACTCTCTGAATCTCATCAGAGCTAGGCACTGACTGCAAGCTTCAAGATTCTGGTACTAATTTCTGGTCCCTTGGCATGAATTTAACCTGACCCCACTCTCCAACACATACCTTTCAATCAGACAGCAGCTTCTGCTGCGATTACTGACCCACACCCAGCACCCGGGCACCTTCTGAAGAAACTCGAAGGTGATAGGATCATAGGCCTGATTCCCACAGCCCTGTTCCTCATTCAAATGGTTGGCAAACAACTCAATGGATTCCGCACCTTTTTACCTTAATTCTGCAAGTCATTCCCACAGATGGCCCATTCCCTGAGCCTGCAAAGCATCCAAGAATAGCAGCCAGCCCAAATTTTGAACATCCACATAGATATCTGGAAATGATCTATCTTTCCTTCCCTCCCTGCTTCCTTTCTTCCTTCCTTCATTCCTTTCTTCCTTCTTTTTTCTTCCTCCCTCCCTTCCTCCATACCTTTCTTTTTCATTTTGTGCTGTTCCTGGACTTGAACTCAAGGCCTGGGCTCCATAAATGAGCTGCTTTTTGTCAAAGCCATTGTTCTATTTAGTCACAACCCTAGCTAAAGAATCCTAGAAAGTCTCATGGACATATTTGTCCCCTTTGTATTTTAATTGTGACCCTGAGCTATTCATGAATAGCTAAGATTCTAGGAGTTGTAGAAATTTTTTCTATTCCAAATCTTGTACCTTTTTATTCAAATGTACTTTCTTGTATAGCCACAAAAGTTGGTCCTGGTCATCCAATTCACTGTGGCTATGTTTTAATTATTGCATTTGATAATTGCTACTAAAACTGATCATTTATCTACTGATAAATGTATGCATATCTGTAAGTTTTCTATTTGTGTGGTCCTTGCAAATAAACTTCTTAAGCTTTTTGTCTACTCATTTAATTTGGTGCTTTATAGGTTTTCTCTGCCCCCTTAGGAAATAAAGTATATTTTTGTGCATTTTTGTGATTTCCCACTTACTGAAATATATTTAAACTCATCTAAATAGTCTTCCCATTACATTTTACTGTTCATTAGCAGTGCACATATCTTAGCATGTTCCCAACTCAAGGAATCCATAATATAAACAATTGAAATCACTCACTTTATAGTACCATTATCTATAAATTCTTAACTACATTGGTGATATATCCATAATATCAAAAATATTTTCTGTGAGACCAAATTTGAACATAGAAAGTTGAATTTTTGTTCCAAATTTGTGTAATTATTCTTAACACTGCATATTTGTGTAATCAGAGTTCTTAACATGTTTTGTCCTATTCTCTAGATAATTCCCTTTAACCATTCTTATAATGTGACATCTGGAAATATAGTCTAATCATTTTATGTTTTTCTCTAAACTGTTTAATTCCACTCTTTTTATGTGAAAGAACTTTTTATAGTTGTTTTTCAATTTGCATGAGTGATTTTATTGCCTCTTTCTCTACTGCCCCATTCAGTGATTTTTATACAGACATAATTTCTCTGTGGTCTTTTTGATGATCTCTAATTATTTGTTGATATGTAAATACTTACATTCTTTCCCCTTGGTTTTAAGGATTATTTGTGTGC
Source organism: Dipodomys merriami (assembly GCF_024711535.1). NCBI lineage: Eukaryota > Metazoa > Chordata > Mammalia > Rodentia > Heteromyidae > Dipodomys > Dipodomys merriami. The sequence goes on along the minus strand of NW_027205037.1, from coordinate 864,253 downwards.
TATGGTTCATATAATCCCTTTCATTACACTTCCGACAGTTGAGAAAAAGGTTTGTCTAATCAGTGTTGTGTCTGAAATTATCTTTACATTGCATTTTCATATTTTATTCCATCATTTTCATTTTAGAATAGAGTTTTGGATAACAAAATGGCAAAAGTTTAGATATCAGATTCACTATTTTCAAGTGTAGTAATCTTTTGTTTTCGAAATTTCTGAGTTGGTTAGGCATTTGGGAAATCTGTTTGTTTTATAGCAGAACATAGGCAAAACTCTACAGTTTCAATCTCGTCTATTTACTGTCTTTTCCACAGTGTCAGAATTCAAGAAATTTTCTCTGTATATCAGTGTGAGTACGTGGTACAGCTTTTTATTTAAAAATAGGGTTGTTTAAGTCTCTGTGTTGCAACCTTTAAGAATATACAATTGAAAGAGTATATATTAGAAAGTCAAGCAAATGAAGTGATCTTGGTCAATAAACTGTTTTTTCTAGTACAAATGTGATGCAACTCTTTCTTACATTCCAAGGTATTAGTACCTCTAAAAGCAATGTTCTTAGAAAAGTCTTTCCCAAAATTGACCATAACTAAAATGTGGGAGATAAGGAAGTGCGATGTATTTTCAAGATGGTATCTATCAGTGCAGTATAACAAATTTCTTCCCAAAGTTCTTTGCATTTTACAAAGCCTTTTCACCTCATGCATCTGAGAAGACAGTGTTACAGTTATACTTTTAGAGGGGCAGGTTATCACATTGGAGAATGAAGAGAAAATCCACTCTATCTTTTTCCTTCAACTAAAGGAGAAGGACTGAGGCAGAAGAGGTGAAACTAGATTTTTCAGGTGTTACACCAAACAGCTTGATTAAGAAACACCAGTAGAGTGTGCCATGGTCCTCAAATAGAAGTAAGCATACCGTATTTACTTCTAGATTGTAAGTATGATGGGTAAAGATCTTTTTCTTGGCTACTTGTTTCAAAGAGGTTTGTATCTTTTCAAGCAGAAAATCATCCATATGTGTCACTTTTATTAATCAAAAGACGACCAGAAAAAATAACTAGCAACCTAATGGGAAACAAGGCTTATTACATGAATCAAAAGGGAAGACTAAGGGAAAGATTAGCCCCTTCCTGCTGATTGTGGGAGTGGGTTTCACTTTTACTAGTTTGTGTGTGTGTGTGTGTGTGTGTGTGTGTGTTTGTGTGTGTGTGTGTGTGTGTGTGTATTTGTGAAGGTTACAGGCCTTGAATTTAGGACCTGGGCACTGTCCTTAAGCTTTTGTGCTCAAGTCTAGTGTTTTAACACCTGAGCCACAACAGCAGTTCTGGCTCTTTTTTTGTGTGTGTGGGTTAACTGGAGGGCAGAATCTCATGGAATTTCTTGCCCAAGCTAACTTTGAGCTATGATCCTCAGATCTCGACCTAATAAGTAGTAGGCATGATATACTGGTGCCCAGAGGTGTTCTTCCATTTTAAGGCATTAATGATTTATGCCAGGAAAGATGTCTTATCCTGTGTCACTTTTTACTTTCAGTCCTCATGAATTATCTGCTGTGGCATTAATTCAACTTTTCATTGCTTCTTGGTATTTTTATTTTGTCAATAAAACTTCTGTTGTGTTTTTCTTCAAAATTGGGTAACACAACTTAAATGTAGACATCATTGATCTCTTTGCTTGAAGAATAAGTGGCTAATCCATAATGGTACCATACACTTTCACCAACCATCCCCTATGAAACATATTTATGTGTTGTAGTCTTCATTTGAACAGCAGATTTTGTACAGAGGTACAAATTCTCTTAACAACTGTGTGCCTGGCTTAAAATTCCTGGTTCTGAAGTATGTGATACTGATCTGATAGGAAATACTTTGAATTGAATTGAAATACTTTGAATCTAATTAATGGATGAGAAGCAACCAATGTGACAACACACCTTGGCTAACAGAGTTGTAGTTATTCAGTGGTCCTAACAGAATTTTTCTTTGACATCAACTAATAACAAGCAAGTAGATTAAGGATCTATAAGCAATAATATCAGAAGTTGTGCAGCTCAAAGCCAGGGCAAACTCCAGCACCACTATCCTTTGGTATATATTTTGTTGTTTTTAGTGTCTAATAAATATACTACCAAACCTTCTTGTTATTTTCAAATTTGTTTTCTCTCTGCATTCAGCAGTTCAAGACACATTAGATTTATCTATGATTATTTAAAGAGATTTAAGCTGAAGAAACACACTGCTTCTCTGTGGCGAGTCTTTAACTCAGGACAGATACACTGTCCTGTGCTCTTTTTTGGTCAAGGCTAGCACTCTACCACCTTCAGAAACAGCTCCACTTCTGATTCTCTATTGGTCTATTGTAGGTAAGTGTCTCATGGATATCCTGCCAGGGCTGGCTTTGAACCATGATTCTTAGATCTCAGCTTCCTGAACAGCTAGGATTACATGTGAGCCACTAGTGCACATGAAAAATTATAGTTCTATTATCAGCCTGAATTGTATATATATAGCATTTGATCTTAATTCTCTGCCTCTAAAAAATGACTAGTTTTTAGTTCCTTTACATTTGTGTGTATGTGAGTGTGCACATTTGTGTTCCTATTCGTGTGTGTGTGTGTGTGTGTGTGTGTGTGTGTGTGTGTGTCCATGAAAGGATGGATTTCTGTATCTTTCCTGGAGGAACTGAATAGTCAAACTAGGTGACACCATTGTACTATGATAGTAACAGTATATACTCTTTTTGTGCCTAACCTGAAGTTAAATAGAGCAAATGCCTGAAGACATCATTCTGTGGAGCTCTTAGGAACTCATGCCACCCAAACCTCTGCCCCACTAGTGAATACTAACTATACATGCATAAATTATTATGTGTATATTTAATATGTACTACCCTGGGATACTTGCTACCAATTTGAATGCTCTGTTCATCTCATTACCCCTCTTTTAAGTGGGTAGCAAGCATTTGAATATCTTCTTTCATTGCCTTGCTATCACCAATGTCAACACCAATGTCTTCTCTAAAATTGACTATAATATTTGCAGAATATTGACAGAATGTCTCAATCATCATCGCTAGTCTCTTTTTTCTAACTCAGATTTGATAATCTGCTCTTTTCCTGATTGACAAAATGTACTCTGAATTTTGCATAGTGGAATTCATGTGGGGAACTCATTTTTGGATGAGAGTTAATTGTTTGCTACTGAATGAGTAATTAATGTTTTACATAGCAATATTAATCCAATCTATTGATGCAATTATTAAAATCCAGAGAAGACAAACCTGAACTTCAATAGAAACTGAAGTATTTTAACCATCTTTTTATACAATCACTAATGATATAGAAATATTTGCTAGGTAATATTCCATTTCAAAGGAAAAGAAATATAAAGATTTTTGCCAATATAGTTATATTTCCAATTCAATACATAGTTATATTTTCAATTCAATTGCCAATTCCAATTCAAAACAGCCAGGTGCTGCTGGCAAAACTGGCTACTCAGGAGGCTAAGATCTGAGGATTGCGGTTCACAGCCAGCACACACAGGAAAATTCCGGAAAATCTAATCTCCAATAAACCACCAAAAAACCAAAGTGGCACTGTGGCTCAAGTAGTAGAATGCTAGCCATGATCTGAAAAGTTCATGGAGAGTACCCAGGCCCAGAGTTCCAGTCCCACAACCGACAAAATAGTAAAGCAATAGAAGTCCATTGTTAGCCCACAATCACTCACTTATTATAAATAATACTGTCAGAGGAAATGCACAATGAGCAATAGATGATGGTAGGAAGACCTGCCATTAGGTGACCATGTGTTTTAAATAGTCAAATCTGGAACAGAATCCAAAAATTTAGTCCATTTAATAATGAACAATGCATTTCTTATACAATTAAAATATTGGACATTGAATATTTACTTAATATCAAGAGATGTAGAATCTATTGGTATCATACAAAGTATACATCTATAATTTTGTATGTATAATATTTTAAAGGTATTAAACAAGAATATGTTTAAAATAAATACAACCATGGATAAGCAAACAATTGTAAATCTATATTTTCGTGAAACAGAACTCCACACATCCAATGCATCATGATACACATTTAAAGTGTATTTTAATGATATAAATCAATTCTTGAAATTCTAAAGCAATTTAGAGAATGTAGAGGAAAAAGAGTTGATGTTAGGTGAAATGAACCCAAGCTAAGGACTCAAATTGTTTTTCTTTCTTGCTATTGTTTCTAACATATTTATAAGATGTTTTTTGTTGCTTTGCATGTCCCTCCCCTTTTTGTTGGTTTGCATTTCCCTCCCCCACGGTATAACCCCTGTTTTCACTGTATTTGATGTTGGTATAATTTGGGGAGGGGAAGGGAAAAAACAAATTGTTTAAATAGGGATACAGGTGGACCCACTGCAACAATGAGATGTACAAGACGTTATGTCAGAAAACGAACTTTGCAACTTTGGCGGGAGTTGGGGTCAGGGAGGAGCTGGGAGGGCAGGGATGGTAAGGGGAAATTAAGGAGGAGGCAACAATGCTTGATAAGAAATGTACTCATTACCTTGCTCATGTAATTGTAACCCCTCTGTACAGTATTTTCAAAATAAAAAAAAGCTTATTAATTAAAAAAAGAGAATGAAGGAGGAACGGAAACAGAGAGGATGGGGAGAGACTGATCCAACAAAACAAACTTACAGATGTGGCAAAAAGCAGATATATGAATAGAACTCTACAGCTATTATAGAAAACACACTAATAAGTGTATGAAATATGGAACGTTGTTAAGTAGAAAATATTAATGAAATATATTTGAGTATTAAGAAGCATAGTGATGTATAAGAATGACAAAATAAATGAATATACAAAAGTATCCATAATCCATAATTTTTCTGAACGCAAAGCACTGCCATAATATTTCTCAGAGTTGTGTGTATTATTCAAACCATTCATCCAAAATTATGCAGCTGAAATTAAAATTCCCGTATGCTTCTGTTCAATATTAATTAGTTATGTAGCCCATGCTTTCAGTTGTTGAATTTGTCACTCCTTGTCACCTGTAATGCATTGGGACAGAGAATCAAATCACACTCTGAGGCTCCAAAGTCATACTATACAGAACACTTTTGACTGCTCCTTATGCTAAAACCAACACAAAGCACTTGCTCTGTTCAAGAACATTTCTAAGCACTAGGAAATTGACATGTGAAAGATGTCTGTTTTCTTTATAGTCTAATGGTAATTTTTAAGAAGATGGAGACCTTGTCCATAAAAAGGACTTGAATTTAATACAATCAAAGGTACTTACATTACTGAGTAGTTGAATAAACATACAGAAAACAGAGTAGAAAAAATAACCCTACAAGTAGTTCAAACTCTGTGATTCTTTTTCATGGAGCAGTATCATCTATAGTTACAATTAAATTAATAAGTGAGGAAAGAAATACTGATGCTACAATTCTAATACATAACTTTTGCATTGAAAGGAGCAGGGATTTTTGGGGAGAGAGAATGTATTTCTACCTAAATCATGCAATTACCTGTCAGACTAGCCATCTTATACTCTCAGCAAGGGGTACAATCAAATCAACAGGCAGCCTTTCCCTCCTGATGTGATTCCCCAAATACAGGATCAAAACTTGCACTGCAGACAAAATGAGGAAGCTTAGAAGTATCTGGTATGTGCAAGTTAATATTCAGCGTTTTACCCAAAAATTCCAAGGTTTCAAAGAATAGCATTATTAAGCATAGTGTTTATTTTTTTAAATGTTTTTAATTTTTTTTGTTTATGTGGCACTGAGGAGTGAACCCAGGGCCTCATGCATGCCAGGCAAGCACTCTACCACTGAGTCACATTCCCATAAGCATAGTATTTCTATAAGCATAAATCTAGACTGTTACATCAATGCTGTTATAGATTCCACATCATATAACAACCTTGATCTCTAACCAGACCAAAGAACTATTGACAAGTGAGAGACTTTTAAATGGTAGAGATTAGTGCTGAGAAAACAAATCCTAGTCTCCAGCCCTATGCACTTTTCCTGAATTCATGTCATTATTCACAGTATCCTACTCATCAGAGACATGATGAGGACCAAGGAAGAATTCTATTTGAAGCTTTAAAAGTAGAGTGTAGGGTAAATCACATGTCCCTGTTTTTAGACAATTACATGAAGCCCCAGTCTAATCTCATTTTCTTCGTATTTATGCAGTGGCCATGCTGTGAGAATATTCTCATACAGTGTTCTTCACTGATTCTTCTCACCAAATATGCCCAAATAGCAGTGAATGGAACATATACAGAAGCCAGCAAAATAAATATTTAATACACATAAAGTGATACTCTGATGCTTTGTTACAGCATAGAAACCTGCTAGGGAAAAAGCAGTTTATATTTTATGATAACATTTTAAACAAACATTCAGAAACAAACTAACTTTGTATTGGAGGGTGTTCGTTAGTGATCCTCGGGCTTAAAATCACTGTCTGGACACTCTCCTTGAGCTTTTTTTGCTCAAGGTTAGCACTCTACCACTTGAGCTCCAATCCTACTTGAGCTTTGGGGTAGTTAATAGAGATAAGAGTTTCACAGAACTTTCTGTCCATTTGGGCTTTAAACTAACACGAGCCACCAGTGTCTACCCCTGTTAATTTATTTACTTCATCTTCTATCTAGTAGTCAATTAATACATTTTGTTAAGTTAAAAATACTTAAATGTGCAATACTAGGTTGTTTCTAAGTACATAGGGCATAAAGGTTGTGTGTGTGTATGTTTGTGTGTGTGTATGTGTGTGTGTGTGTGTGTGTGTGTGTGTGTGCCAAAACTAAGGCTTGAACTGGGCTTTGTAATTGAGTTTTACTTGATCCACAGCTCCATTTCCATGATTCTGGTGATTAATTGGCAAATAGAATCTCACAGGCTTCCCTGCTAGGAATGATTTTAAGTCATATCACTATCTCAGTGATCTAAATTGCTTGTATTACAGGAGTAATTTACTAGAAACAAACAAGTATAAATTCTAAGGGTGAATTTTGCATCATTAGAGTCAGATCCAACACATTTTCTAGTTCCAATGGCCCACTATATCATATCTTCAGATAAAGACAGTTAATGCCACGGAGTGTATACAGAGAAAACTTTCCTACTTTTACCTGAAGTTGAAGACCTGGAAAATTCCAAAGGTTCACAATGTCACACTCTGCCTCTAACTTACTTCTCTCATGCAAAATCACTTGATATCCAGCAGGATTGTCAAATTGTATGTTCATCAGAAAGGGTACCGCTAAAAGAATTACACCATCTTATGTTGAAGTACATCCCAGAGTTAAAACAGAAAATCTGATTGTGTTTAATTTCAGATTCATAATTTGAAAATAGCACAGATCGGTGATGAATTGTTATGTAAGAAATTCTAGGAGTCCTTATCTTGGGGTTCATTTTACCTAACATCAACATGTCTGACTGTTTCAACTATTCTCAGACATATATTAGTTATTGTAAATAAGGGAAACCATGGGACTTATGTTTCTTTGGGCCTGGCTTAATTCACTTAAAATATTTTTTTCCAAGTCTTTCCATTTCCTAACAAATAAGGCAATGTCATCTTTCTGATGGAGGCATAGAAATCCATTGTGTGAGTGTGTGTGTGTGTGTGTGTGTGTGTGTGTGTGTGTGTGTGTGTGTGTGTGTGTGTGTATAATATTTTCTTGATCCATTCATCTACTGAGAGGCATCTCAGTCAGTTTTTCTTTCTTGCTATTATTTCTAATGTGTTTATAATATGATTTCTTTGTTGCTTTTTATGTCCCTCCCTCACGGTACACAAACCCCTATTTTTACTGGATTTGATGTAGGTATAATTTGTGGATGGGAAGTGAAAAAATAAATTGTTTAGATAGGGATAGAGGTGGACCCATTGCAACAATGAGATGTACAAGATGTTCTGTGGAAAAAAATCTTTACCACTTTAGCGGGGACGTGGGGGGAAATGGGGGACAGGGATGGTAAGGGGAAACTAAGCAGGAGTCAACAATACTTGATAAGAAATGTATTCATTTCCTTGCTCATGTAGTTGTAACCCCTCTGTATGGTATTTTCACAATCAAAAAGACATATTAAAAAAAAAGAAGAAATTCTAGGGAGAATAATCAAAATAAACTTTTGAATTCCTGGTCACTCAGCAAAGAAGTAAAAAAGGTTCTCTTCAAGAAAAGCCAATTCCATGTAAAGAATCATGAATGAGACTATTCACAGCTGTATTTTTCTACAATAACTAATGTATACAGTGTGAGATTTGTAAAAATTTTAATACATAGAACAAATCTAGATCACTTTTGAAAAGTATAGATAATTAGTTTTAGCAGGTTGTGCTTGGTTTATACTTATGAAACTCATAGGAAAAGGGTGAATTTTTACTTTTCAAAACATAACCTATGGGCATGTTGAGCTTATTTGTAACTAAAAGGAATTATGGAAAGTTCGAATACATTTTGTCCTTGTAACTATTCTGTTTTTACTTAAGCACGTGAACCCATATCTAGAGTACCTCACAGAAATTTAAATAATTATAATTTGTTAGGTTTTGGAAAAATACCTTAAGTTTTTAATTTTACACACCATGAAACCTCTCTAGGAAGTGACTTTTCTGTAAGTGTGTACCATCCAAAAAAGAAGGCCTTATATTTGCAGGGAAAGGAACTCTCCCTTTTCTGTTTCCCATTGTTTGTATTGTTTGATAAATAATCATCTCATGGAGAGCCTACGCCACAGCATGAACAGCATTGTATATATTGTAACTGTGTCCACACATAGTCATGTCAAAAATATGCCTAGGTAACCAGTCAAAGGAGTTATCAGGAGGACATTTCTCAAACATTAGTCAGACATAGAATCTGAACAATCAAAAAAGAGAAACCATAGCCCAGGAAGGAAAAACAATTTCTGGGTATTTGGAAGGAATAACTGTCTTAAGAAAATCTCTGAATCCAGAAATATCTGGGTGATGGTGCAAAAAATGAGGTACATGAAATCAATCTAGCATGAAATACTTCCTTCTCATCATTAAATCCCAATGTGAGTTCACAATGCAAACTTTGCCTTTTATTAAAAATTGCTCAAAACACACTGTTTAGTCCAACAGGGATTCATTATTCCCATATATAATGAGGATATTTGCTGAAGATGTATTTATCTGGATATAACATTCCATAATTTTGAATATTTATGAAATGGCATTGTTTAGGAGTTCTTTCTATTGCAAAGGCTACACAAATTCATTTCTTAGTCATCTCTTCTTTCAATTCATGAAGAATCCTCAAACCATTCTCATCTTCTATTATTAACAGTCCCAATCAGCTGAAGTGAAGCAATAACGATACCAGAGTAGTGGCTATTGGTGTGTCCTCTCAAGCAATCCGATAGAGAACAGGAAACTTATTGTTGTTCAGGGTGTAATCAAAAGCTCCAAAATAAGCTAAAGGGAATGAACATTGGATGCTACATAAATGAGAAAATTTCTATCCACCATAATCGCTGTAATAATGTATATTATATAACTACTTGAAGTAGGTGGAACAATGATTTTTCTTGTAATTTTCAAAAATATAAAAATTAAGATTTTTTTGTTTTTTGTTTGTTTATTTTTTTCTTTTTTTGTGCCTGTCCTGTCACTTTAATTCAAGATCTGTTTCAGAATCTCTCTGTGATGAAGGTTAGTCCTGTAAAACTTAAGCCACAGCACCATTTCTAGCCTATTCTCAGTAGTTTGTTGGAGATAAGAGTCTCATGAACTTTTCTGCCATGACTGCCTTCAAACCACAATCCTCAGTTCTTTTTTTTTTTTAATTTAATTTTATTTTATTTGAGAACATACTGTACAGAGGGGCTAAAATTACATGGGCAGGATAATGCATACATTTCTTACCAAGCATTGCAGCCTCCTCCTTTGTTTACCCTTCACCTCCCTTCCCAGCCTCCCCCCTCCCCCCACCCATTTATACCCCCCTCCCCCCCCACACACCGACATTGTAAAGTTGGATTTGACATGACATTTTGTACTTCTCATTGTTGCAACAGGTCCACCTGAATCCTTAAACGACTTGTTTGTCCCCATCTCCTCCACATGTTATACTGACATCAAATATAGTGAAAGCAGGGGTTACACTGTGGGGGAGGGACATACAAAGCAACAAAGAAATAATCTTATAAATGCGTTAGAAACACATGCATGAAAGAAACGAAAAAATTAAAATACATATTTAAGGGTTCATTTTCCTAACATCACTTTATCTGACCTTTTCCGCTTGACTCATACCTATACTAGATATTGCAAATAAGGGAAACCATGGGACCTAAGCTTCTTTGGGCCTGGCTTACTTCACTTAATATAATTTTTTCCAGACCTTTCCATTTCCTAACAAATGGGGAAATGTCATTCTTTCTGATGGAGGCATAGAATTCCATTGTGTATATATACCACATTTTCTTGATCCATTCATCTACTGAGGGGCATCTGGGTTGGTTCCATATCTTAGCTATGGTAAATAATGCTGCAATAAACATAGTTGTGCTGGTAGCTTTAGTGTGGTCTTGTTTGTAAACATTTGGGTAAATGCCCAAAAGTGGGATTTCTGGATCATAGGGAAGATCTATGTGAAGTCTTTTGAGGAACCTCCATACTGCTTTCCAAAGTGGTTGAACAAGTTTACATTCCCACCAACAATGAAGTAAGGTTCCTTTCTGTCCACATCCCCTCCAGCATCTGTTGTTGTTAGAGTTCTTGATTTTTGCTGTTCTAACTGGAGTGAGGTGATATCTCAATGTTGTTTTGATTTCCATTTCTTTTATGGCTAGGGATGTTGAACATTTCTTCATGTGTCTATTGGCCATCCTACTTTCTTCTTCAGAGAAGCTTCTCTTTAAGTCTTTCGCCCACTTATTTACTGGGCAGTTGTTTCTTTGAGGATTTGTTGTTGGGTGGTTTAATTTTTTGAGTTCCAAGTATATTTTAGATATGAGACCCTTGTCCGTTGAATGGCTAGTAAAGATATTCTCCCAATCCGTGGGCTTTCTATTGATCTTGCTAGCTATGTCATTTGCCCTGCAGAAGCTCTGCAACCTTATGCAATCCCATTTGTTCAACATATCTTTGATTTGTTGTGTTTCCAGGTCTCTATTCAGAAAATTTCGGCCTGAGCCAAGGAAACCTAGGGTTTCTCATATTCCATCCTGTAATGTTTTCAGAGTGTCTGCTTTGAGTTCAAGGTCTTTGATCCATTTGGAGTTGATTCTGGTGCAGGGTGATATATAAGGATCTAGCTTTAGTTTTCTACATGTAGTTAACCAATTTTGCCAGCACCATTTACTGAAGAGGCTGTCTTTCTTCCATTCTATTGTTTTAGCTTCCTTATCGAAGTTTAGATGGCTATAGGTCTGTAGGTTCATTTCTCGGTTTTCAATTCTATTCCATTGGTCCTGAGGTCTGTTTTTATGCCAATACCAAGCTGTTTTGATTACTATGGCTTTATAGTAGAGTTTGAAATTTGGTATTGATATTCCTCCAGCAGTGTTCTTTCCGTTGAGGAGCGTTTTTGCTATTCGGGGTCTTTTATTGTTCCATATGAATTTTTGGATTGCCTCGTCTATTTCCTTGAAGAATGAGGGTGGAATTTTGATAGGTATCGCGTTGAATTTGTAGATAGCCTTGGGAAGTATTGCCATTTTCACGATGTTAATCTTGCCAATCCAGGAGCATGGGAGGTTTTGCCATTTTTTAAGTTCTGTGTTGATTTCCTTTTTCAAGATTTTAAAGTTTTCATCATAGAGGTCCTTCACTTCTTTGGTTAAGTTAATTCCTAGGTATTTTATTTTTTGTGGGGCTATTACAAATGGAGTTGCTTTCCTAATTTCAGCCACACTTTTCTCATTGTTGGCATATAGAAAAGCCATTGATTTTGGGGGGTTAATTTTATAACCTGCTACTTTGCCAAAGTTTTGAATCAGCTTGAGTAATTTGGGAGTGGAGTCTATGGGATTCTTTAAATACAAGATCATGTCATCTGCAAAGAGGGAGAGTTTTATTTCTTCTTTCCCTATTTGGATCCCCTTTATGTCTGCATCTTGTCTTATTGCTGTAGCTAGGCATTCTAATACTAGATTGAAGAGAAGTGGAGAGAGTGGGCATCCTTGTCTTGTTCCTGAGTTAAGAGGAAATGGCTTTAGTTTTTCACCATTGAGTATAATGCTGGCTGTGGGTTTGTCATATACAGCCTTTATTGTATTGAGGAATGATCCATGGATTCCTAATTTTTCCAGAACCTTCATCATAAAGGGATGTTGGATCTTGTCAAATGATTTTTCTGCATCTATTGAGATAACCATGTGGTTCTTATTCTTGTTCCTATTGATGTGATGAATAATATTAATTGATTTGCGTATATTGAACCAGCTTTGTATCCTGAAATGAATCCTGTTTGATCATGGTGTATGATTTTTTTGATGAATTGTTGAAGTCGATTGGCCAAAATTTTGTTGAGAAATTTTGCATCAATGTTCATCAAAGAAATGGGTCTATAGTTCTCTTTCTTTGATGAGTCCCTGCCTGGTTTTGGGATGAGGGTAATGATGGCTTCATAGAAGGTGTTCGGTAGTGAGCTTTCTCTTTCAATTTCATTGAAGAGTTGGAGGAGTATTGGTGTGAGCTCTGCTTTGAAGGCCTTGTAAAATTCTGCTGTAAAACCATCTGGTCCTGGACTTTTCTTAGCTGGGAGGTCTCTTATTGCTGTTTCTATATCAATGCTTGATATGGGCCTGTTAAGCTGCCTTAACTCATCTTGGTTTAGTTTTGGCATGTCAATATTTGCTAGGAAAAGGTCCATTTCTGTCAAGTCCTCAAACTTATTAGCATAAAGTTTTGAGAAGTATTCCCTTATAATGTTCTGAATCTTGGTTGTTTCCGTGGTGATGTTTCCATTCTCATCTCTGAGTTTATTAATTTGGGTGTGTTCTCTCCTTTTTCTGATAAGGTTTGCTAAGGGTCTGTCAATTTTGTTAAGTTTTTCGAAGAACCAACTCTTTGTTTTGTTGATTCTTTCTATAGTTTTTTTGGATTCTAATTCATTTAATTCTGATTTAATTTTGATTATTTCTTTCTGTCTACTGGATTGGGGTTTATTTTGCTGCTCTTTTTCAAGGAGGTTTAGATGTGTCATTAAATTGCTAGTTTCCAATCTCTCCAATTTGTTGATGTAGGAGCTCAGAGCTATAAACTTGCCTCTGAGTACTGCCTTTGCTGTGTCCCAGAGGAGCTGATAATTTGTGTGTTCAATTTTGTTGAATAGCATGAACATTTGAATTTCCTTTCTAATCTCTTCCATGACCCACTCATGATTCAGCAGTGTGTTGTTCAGCCTCCATGTGATACCGGACTTTCTTTGGTGGCTTTTGGTGTTGAGTACTAATTTTATTCCCTTGTGGTCAGAGAGAATGCAAGGTATAACTTCAATGTTTCTGAATTTAGACAAGTTTGCTTGGTGGCCTAAAATGTGGTCTATTTTAGAAAACGTTCCATGTGCTGCTGAGAAGAACGTGTATTCTGATGCTGCTGTGTGAAATGTTCGGTAAATGTCTGTTAAGTCTAGTTGATCTATGCAGCTGTTTAGATCTGTGGTTTCTCTGTTGAGTTTTTGCCGAGTTGATCTATTTAGTGGGGAGAGTGGTGTGTTAAAATCCCCAACAATTAATGTCTTTGGATCTATATGGGATTTGAGGGAAAGTAGTGTTTCTTTGATAAATTTGGGTGCTCCATTGTTTGGCGAATAGATATTTAGAATTGTAATATCCTCCTGAAGGAGAGATCCTTTAATTAGTATGTAGCGACCTTCTTTATCTCTTCTCACGAATTTTAATTTGAAGTCTATTTTATCTGATATTAGGATTGCAACTCCCGCCTGTTTATGAGGGCCGTTTGCTTGGTAGATTTTGTTCCAGCCTTTAACCTTGAAAATGTGTTTGTTTTTACGGGCAAGATGTGACTCCTGCAGGCAGCAGATAGAAGGGTCTTGTTTTTTAATCCAACTAGACAGTCTATGTCGCTTAATTGGAGAGTTCAGTCCGTTAACGTTAAGAGATAGGACTGAGAGGTATTTGGGAGTTCCTGCCATGTTATCCACCTTCTTGGGGGCTGTGAAAGCTGGGTTCTTCCTAAGGTTCTTGGATTCTCAGTTTTGGTGCAGTTTCTTTGCCTTTGTTGCGGTCTTGTTGGTTTTCTATGTGTAGGACATCTTTAAGAATCTTTTGTAGGGCTGGTTTGGTGGAGATGTATTGTTTCAATTTTTCTTTGCTATGGAAGGTTTTTATTTGGCCTTCAGTTATGAAGGAGAGTTTAGCTGGGTACAGTATTCTTGGTTGATAGTTGTTTGTTTTTAGAACATGGCATACGTCATTCCAGGCTCTTCTTGCTTTGATTGTCTCTGCTGAGAAATCTGAGGTAATTCTAATTGGTTTCCCTTTTTAGGTGATTAACCTTTTCTCCTTGACAGCTTTAAGGATCTTTTCCTTGGTCTGGGTTGATCCTGTGTGGATTATAATGTGACAGTGGGATGTCCTATTCTGGTCTGGTCTATTTGGGGTTCTAAAAGATTCTTGTATCTGAATAGGCCTATCTTTTTGTATGTTTGGGAAGTTCTCTGCTAGGATCCTGTTAAACAAATTTCCTAGACCATTAACTTCTGTTTCTAGGTGCTCCTCTACACCCATTATCCTTAGATTGGGCCTTCTGATGGTGTCTTCCAGGTGTTGGATAGACCTATCATATTTCTTGGACTTGTCTTGGATGGTTGTATGTTCTTTCTCTATAATATCTAGGCTGTCTTCAATCCCTGAGATTTGATCTTCTGCATGGTCTAACCTGCTGTCAAGACTCTCTATTTTTTTTTATCTCTTTTCCCTCTAATTGGTCAGCTTTGATGGCTTCAAGTTCTTTGTTGAAGCTCTGTTTTAGGTCTTGTATGAATTTCTTTACTTCCTTAATTTGGTGTTCAGTGTTTGTTCTCAAATCACTTAGTTGATTGGTTATGGTTTCTTTGGACTCCCATTCCTCTGTTGGGTTCCATTCAGCATTCCCTTTGTGGTCTCCCTGACTTCCTTCAGCTCTTTGTTAATGGATTCCATGAATGCCTTTATTGATCTTTGTGTATTCTCTACCTGGTCTCTCAATTCCTGAATTACTCTTTGATTAGCTTCCTCCCGTCTGTGGGATTCCTGCAGTTCTCTTTCTTCCCGTTCCTGGGATTCCTGCAGTTCTCTTTGAGTGTTCTCTGCCTGCTCACGCCATTCCTCCCTTTCTCTTTGAGTATTCTCAAGTTGTTCACGCAAATCCTGTATCAGTTTTTGTGTAGCTTCCTCACGCTTATGATATTCCTGTATAAACTTCTGGGATGCCTCCTCTCTCTCCCTATCACGCTCATACAGAGTCCTTTGTACATTGTCAAACTTCTCATTTATCATGTTTGCTATTAGTGTTTGTAGAGCTATTTGGGAACTCTCCTCTGGATTATTCTTTATCTGTTCTAATCCCTGATTATCAAGATTGGGAATTGAGATACCCGAATTTGCCATTTTTCTTGTGTTTTTCCGGCTTACTCGGCCCATTTGAGATGAAGATTGCACCAGTTTTGTGCTAGAACACTATCTTAAGGCAACCATCAACCAAAGTTTGCGTTTGTACAGTCAATAGTCTACAGATACAATCTAGTTCAACAGTTACATCTATTCAACATCAAACAACTCTATGTTAAAGGACTTCGAACCGCAGAAAAGAATTTGGAAAACCAGAAATTATTAGGATTAGGGAGAGATGTGGGTAAAATATAGGAATAGATTGGTGTGGGGAGGCACAGGGAGAGTTAACTATGTCCTAATCACAATGCAGGAAATGGGTTGGGTAGGATGCAAATAGAGAGAGAGAGAAAAAGAAGAGACGGAAAGGGGAATGAAGAGAGACCAGAAAAAAAATAGAAATGTAAAAATTAATGTTATTATAGAGGTTAAAAGACCGTCTATTTAGAGAGGAATGTGAATATGTTCAGAGAAGGGGAGGGACATAGAGGAGATGTGAAAAACTTTAAGGATGGGAAAGGGAGAAGAAAAGATCAGAAGTTCAGTAGAGCTAGACAAAAAACAAAAAGATAATTAAGAAAGAAAGAAAAAGAGAAAGAAGTCAAGAAAAGAAAGGAAAACGCTCATTCACATATTCCTAAAATAAAAGTTATAAGATGAGAAAAAAAAGTTACTGGAAAACAATTATTTTTTCAGAAGAGGCAAAAATTAAAGATTAATAAAAATTTTAGAAGGGAAAAAATATGTATATAAGGTAACAAAAAACAAAAAACAAGCAAAAAAAAAGAAAAGAAGAAGAAAAGAAAAAAAAAAGAAAAAAAGAAAAAAAAGTCTTTTGATTTTTTTTTTTTGGGGGGGGGAGGAGTGGGAAGAATCCTGTATCTCCCTTTTGTCTGTAACCAGTCTCTTGTTGGAGTCTCTGGTCAGCTTGAGGTCCTGTGGCTTGATTGGTTTCTTAAGTCGGTTGGTTGGAAGAGGCAGAATAATGCTCTGCTTTACCCAAGATTTTGAGATCCCCCTCCCAGGTTAGTTTTCTGGGAGGGTGATCTGCTTTGAGAATCACAAAAGAGGGGGATGTGGTGATGAAGCTAGGTTCTGGGTAGAGTTGAGGCCTTTCAACAAACAGTAGCTTTTCCCTGGGGCTATTTTGTGATAAAGCTCACAGCGCCCAGCCTGGAGCCATTCTCAGGGTTTCTGTTTTTCAATTGATTGTGGTGGCTGCTAGAGGGAGGGGAAGCCTCTGGCTCTGGTTACCCAGTGAGGCAAGGCACTCCAATGGCTGGCGCCTGAGCTGGGTGACTTTTCCCTGGATGGAGCTGAGTCTGGCAGGTCACTTCGCCGTTAAGTTCTTGTGACCTGCTAAATGACTCGTTTTATTCCAAGGCCTGAGCTGGAGCTAGCAGCTCCTCCGAGCTTTGTCGGTATCCAAGATGGAGATCACCGGTGCTGGGGGGGGAGGGGTGGCCTTCCCTCCTCTGCTCCCTGAGGAGTGAGGACGTCGGGCTTGTACTCACGCCGAGTCTTGGACCCTGGGTCGTCTCTGGTCTGCAAACAGCAGGATGAAGATGTCCGCTCCTTGTCGGTTCTTGTTGGTGTTGAGTAGCATCCGCTCGTCCGCTGCGTCTGGCTCCTTCGTCCCGGACTCTCTGTGTCTCAGGTATGACCCCGCGGCGGTGGTCGCCGCCGCGTCCCTGCCGCCGCAGCGGCAGCTGCTGGCAGGCGCTCAGACATGTCTCCTTGGCTTCCCCTCTCTTGACTAACTCTCTGTCCTGTGATGGCACACTTGGTGTGATTCTCTGGCTTAGGACTGTTCACTGGAACTCTAAAGTTGCTTTCTATGCGAGAGCTTGTTCAGATTCCAGCTTCTCCTCCGCCATCTTCCCGGAACTCCCACAATCCTCAGTTCTTAACCAACTGAGTAATTAGGATTATAGGCCCCATGGATAAATTTCTTAAACAGTTGTACAATGTATCAATTGGTTTGGACAATATCTCTTGCACTTTGTTACAGTTTCCTTCAACTGCTCCAATCTATAAAAACACCACCCATCCCTTTTCTTTCCTAGTTCCATTTTCACATATGTACATTGAATCTTAACATAGTATTTTCTCAACCATCGACTCCCTATTCCTTTGCCTCTTTTCAATTCTTCTTTAACACCTACCCCACTGAGACAATATAAGATTCATCTTTGTACTGTTCACATTTGATACTGTTAGTTGGTCAAAGAGGTTACACCATAAAATTTTACTTCTATGTGTACTCTACTTTAGGCAGCTTGATCAGATATACATGACAATGGATATGTGTGTTTTACTTTTTTCTTTTGGGGACACAGACCCCATTTCTCTTTCTGAGACTGATTTACTTCACCATACCTTGCACATGAGCATGCATGTTTGTGTGTGTGTGTGTGTGTGTGTGTGTGAATGTGTGTGTGCGTGTGCGTGTGATAGTTCAGTTTCACAACCTGAGAGCCTCATTCATTTTTTTTTTTGTTTTTGCTTCAAGGCTAGCATTTACTCCTTGAAATACAAATTATTTCCTGCATTTTCATTGTTAATTATAGATAATTTTGCTGAGTAGCTAGGATTAACACATGTGAACCACCCAGCTTAACGTATTTTCTTATTCTAAAGTCGTTTTCAACTTCCCAGTTCTTAAAGGAAATTATTGATAAGGCTTAAAACTCTAAATAAACCTGAAATCTGCAGTAACTTTTCCTTTCCCTTTTCCAATCTAATTAGATTATAGATATCCCATTATCTTTGAATGCATACTTTTTTGTCAGTTGTGGGGCTTGAACACTGGGCTGTCCCTGTGCTGTTTAGCTCCATGCTAGCACTCTCCTGCTTGAGCCACAGTGCCACTTTTGTTTTTCTTGTGATTTATTGGAGCTAAGAGTCTCATGGTCAGTCTTCCCCGGGCTGGCATTTAACGGTGATCCTCAGGTCTCAGCCTCCTTAGTAGCTAGGATTACAAGAGTGAGCCACCAGAGCTTGGCTGAATGCACTCTTGGATATCACAAAATTTGATAAGTTCCTAAATACCTTTCCCTTTCATCTTTTTTCTTTTTTTTGCTGTCATTTATGAGGCATTTATTATTTATACCTGGAAGAAACATTATATACTTGTGTTTAGTTTTCCATTTCATAACAAGATAATGAAGAGTTGGTATAAAATATGTATTAGTCTAACACAACTGAGTTATTTCTAACTGTCTTTGAAATATAAAGAAAACTATATCTACATGCAACTTTGTTTATGAGCATAGGAAGTTTTAATCTCATAATTTGGTTATGATATCAATTTAGATCACCTCAGAGAAAACAAAAGTATGTGTTCTCATGAAAACCCCAATCAATTATTTTAGCATGCCTCTTAATTTTTCTATCCCATTTTTCTTGTCTTCTGTTCCTTAGTTGTGAGGGGATGTCATTTGTAGATGGGCCATGGAAGAAATGTCAGCAAACACAGAAAAGCCAATCCGGCCAACTATATAGTTTATAGTTATATATCCATCTAAACTGTTCAGCCATGTACACATAGATAAATCCAACTACTCCAGAAAAAAGAATAATTCCTTGAAATATCTGTTCAGCTAGCTTTCCTTGTAATCCTGGCTGTAGGCCAGCGTCCAGCCTGCAAGGGCTGTTGAGGTGGTCAACCTGAGGCATCATGCAGACGTGTATGGTTAGCTGTCAGGCAAACTGGGGGAGAGGAGCAAAGGCTCAGGTCTGATAAACGTTCTAAGTCAAACATTCCCAGCTTAACTGCTGTTGTTGCAGGCTGCATCTTAGTGGCGATGGCGTTTTCTCAGCCTCCTTTCATTCTTTTCTAATACCTGAAAGGGCACCAAGTTAGACATTTTAAAGTATCTCCTCACTTGTCCTACTTTCACCTATTGAATCTTGTAGAAGTCCAGTAGTGTCCAAGTCTGGGAAGATTTTAATCCTGATGAATCTGTAAACGCTATAGACTTAGTCTTTCATACAAGAGTAGTTTGGGATCTCGAACTTCCTAAAGAGGCAAATGAAGGGATCTGTAAATTCGGTCCAACTTCCATATTGAACCTCATATATATCAAATCCCAGAATCAAGTTATGTAAAAGATCATGTTTTTAAAAAAATCTCAATAGTAAAATCCAAGCCCAAAACAAATTGTAGTTCTTGAAAATAAGCCTACATAATAAGCATAGAATTTTGAGGAGTTTTTAAAAACTTAAGATTTTGATGGACTGAATGCTTATTTCTCTGCCAATGAATATGTTAAAATATTACCCTAATCAGGATGGAATGCAAATATTGTACTTATGTTTGTAAATAGGAATAGGTAAGGACATGAAGGGAATTTGTTATCAATGAGATTCAGAAACTTACTTAAGCCATGAGAGAGCTTGCTTTATCCCCACTTCCACATGCACCACAGTACAAACCTGTCCCTTAAATATGGAATAGACTTTCATGAGACATCAAGTATTCAGTTGTCTTTATCTCAGAGTAACAATTTCCATGTGTGTGAAAAAACTTTTGTTTTGCTGGGCTCCAGTGTTTCACGCTTGTAATCCTAACTACTCAGAAGTCTGAGATCTATCTATCATGGTTCAAAGTCAGCACAAGTAGGAAAGTCCCCGTGGGATATTAACCTCCAATTTACCACTCAAAGCCAGAAGAGATGCCTTGTTTCAAGTAGTAGAATGCTAGCTTTGAGTACAAAGAGGCTCAAGGACAACACTCAAGTCCTGTGTTCAAGCCAGGGAATTAAAAAAAATAAAATTAAAACTTGGGTTTGAGTCAATCAGTTTAGGGTATGTGGTTGTATGGGAGGTCAGGCTAACAAATTTTCAATTTAAGAACATCTTTCAGGAGCAAAGTGTCATTTAGATATGATTCTATAGCAAGCTCTGCTCACACACCCAAAATAGTGAACAACACTTCCCGAAATATCAACCAGAACAAGAGTTCAAATATTAGGTGGGGGAAATGTATTTTCATTCATGTAACACAGACAAAGGGATGCATTCAACTCTAAGTAATTCATTCTTAACAGAGGGACATCCAACCTGAGGGATGAGGAAAGAATTGTGAGCAAACTCTAATTTAATCCCAGTTCCAAGACCATTATGATAAAAGGCAGTAATAACTATTACCTTCACAATATTTTTAGATTGAGATAGTGGTTAGAAAAGAAAACAGAGGACTAAAAAGTATTAAAGTACATTTGTTTCTATTCTGTCATTTTTGTGCATTCATTCTTATGTAAGTATGTGTGCACATTTTAAGGAAATTAATATGAGGAAGTAAAGATGAATTGTTCAAAGAAAGAAACAATAGTGGGAACATCAAAATTCAAATGAGAATATGAACTTTTTCAATATATAGTGTATATATATTTATATGTATATAAATATATATGTACACTTAAAATTTCTCAACTTATTGCAGTTAGGTTAGTGATATCTTCTATACAGAAGAAAATAGTTACCTTGAAGGAAGTCTAATCAAACATGTAAATATGGTTGACTAAACTGAAAGCAAGGATAAGGACATGTGAAAGAAGTTTTGTCAAAAGTTGACAACAGTATATATAATAGTAAATATTAGTGTTTTGTGGATTTAATAAATGGTTGAGGATGCCAACAAGTTAAAATGCTTGTTCTAATAAGTAATGACAGTATTTAAAATTCTATGTACACAAGGATAAAAATATATACTAAGATACAAAAACATAAAATGCTAATCAAATTTTTGTCAATGACATCTACACATCTATAGCAAGCTATTGTATGATCAAGCTGTCAAAAGTGAATTTTGTATGGAAGATTCTCTAGAATAGGAGAGAAATGGAACTCATAACACTTAGGTGTGCCCCTGTTCCTCTTACAGTTGACTCCTAAATATAATACATACATACCAGCAAGGCATGGTAGAAGTCCTTAGGAAGTCCTTACAGTACTGAAAAAATGCATTTTATCCACCAAGATTACTGTACCTTGCTAAGGTATTTTTCACAAGTGAATGATAAAGGACAAATGCACGAAAATACTTCCAGAGTGGTGCAATTAAAAGAATAAACCTCCACCATACATATCCGACAAAACTACTGAAAAGTTTTAGTCCAAAAAATACAAACATTATCGAACAAGAAAAATACACAGAATGTATAAAAGTTTCTAGTAAGACAATAGACTGGTAATGGCAGAATTTTAAATTCTGGGTGGACATCTGGCTGGTAGGTTTTTAACTCTGTCATTTCAGTGCCTGGGACTGGGAGTTTCCTTGACTCTCCCCATGTACTGACCCGATTCATGTGTGGACCAGCTCAGGTGCCATTACACCATGTCATATGTCTCCATATTCATGTCCTGTCTCCTGTCTCCTGGCTGTTCTCTGGTCAACATGGCATCCAAATTCATTCAGCAATCCATTGGAGCTGAATTGGTTTGTTATATTGTTTTTGTCCTTTGTTTCCTCTGTGGTCTGTTTCCTGTGTTGTGTATTTGCTGGCTGCAGGTCTTTGAAATTAGCCACCTGTACAACACTAGCATTCAAATAAAAACTCTTTTATCACCTCTGATCGAGCCTCCATGGTCAAAACTATTTCCATTAGAGAGTGCAACCAGCACCAGAGTAGCCCAGAAGGAAATGTAAATAGGAAAGGGACAACATAATATTCATTCCTTAATCTTGATCCTAACACAGGGAGGTGATGTGACTATAGGCCATGGAAGGAAATTCTGCCCTTGCCCCTCAAGCACTTGTCTATCTCTGGGATTGGGTACACACCATCTGCTACTAGCAGATAGTCTTGTGTGTCCCTTTCCCATGCCTTCCCAGCATCTCCCCCACCCAATCCTCACCCCCCACCGAAGTTGAAAAGTTCATTTTCGACATGACAACTTGTACTTCTCATTGTTGCAACGGGTCCACCTGTATCCTTATTTAAGGGAGTTGTTTTTCCCCTTCCACTGCACAAATTATATCGACACCACATAGTGAAAGCAGGGGTTATACTGTGGGGGAGGGACATACAAAGCAACAAAGACATAATCTCATAAATGCGTTAGAAACAAAATGCATGAAAGAAAAAAACATTTAAATACATATCTTAGGGTTCATTTTCCTAACATCAACTTATCTGAAATTTTCTGCTTGATTCATACATATACGAGATATTGCAAATTAGGGAAACCATGGGACCTGTTTCTTTGGTCTTGGCTTACTTCACTTAATATAATTTTTTCCAAGTCTTTGCATTTCCTAAAAAATGGGGCAATGCCATTCTTTCTGATGGAGGTATAGAATTCCATTGTGTATATATACCATATTTTCTTGATCCATTCATCTACTGAGGGGCATCTGGGTTGGTTCCATATCTTAGCTCACCAACAACGAAGTAAGGCTCCCTTCTGTCCACATCCACTCCAACATCGATTGTTATTAGAGTTCTTGATTTTTGCCATTCTAACTGGTTTGAGTTGGTATCTTAATGTAGGTTTGATTTGCATTTCTTTTATGGCTAGGGAGGTTGAGCATTTCTTCATGTGTCTATTGGCCATCCTTCTTTCTTCTTCAGAGAAGTTTCTCTTTAAGTCATTAGCCCAATTATTTATAGGGCATTTGTTTCTTTGAGGATTTGTTGTAGGGGGATTTAATTTTTTGAGTCCCAAGTATATTTTAGATATGAGACCCTTGTACGTTGTATGGCTAGTGAAGATCTTCTCACAATCCTTAGGCTTTCTATTGATCTTGCTAGCTATGTCCTTTGCCATGCAGAAGCTCTGCAACTTCATGCAATCCCATTTGTCCAACCTTTCTTTGATTCATTTTGTTTCCGGGTCTCTATTAACAAAATTTCGGCCTGCGCCCAGGAAACCTAGGGTTTCTCGTATTCCATCCTGTAATGTTTTCAGAGTGTCTGCTTTGACTTCGAGGTCTTTGATCCATTTGTACTTGATTCTGGTGCAGGGTGATATATTAGGATCTAGATTTAGTTTTCTACAAGTAGTTAACCAGTTTTGCCAGAACCATTGACTGAAGAGGCTGTCTTTCTTCCATTCTATTTTTTAGCTCCCTCATCAAAGATTAGATGGCTATAGGTCTGTAAGTTAATTTCTGGGTTTTCAATACTATTCCATTGGTCCTGAGGTCTTTTCTTGTGCCAATACCAAGCTGTTTTGATTACTATGGCTTTATAGTAGAGTTTGAAGTTTGGTATTGATATTCCTCCAGCAGTGTTCTTTCCGTTGAGGAGCATTTTTGCTATTGGGGGACTTTTATTGTTCCATATGAATTTTTGGATTGCCACTTCTATTTCCTTGAAGAATTCGGTTGGAATTTTGATAGGTATCGCATTGAATTTGTAGATAGCCTTGGGAAATATTGCCATTTTTACGATGTTAATCTTTCCAATACAGGAGCATGGGAGATTTTCCCATTTTTTAAGTTCTGTTTGATTTCCTTTTTCAAGCTTTTAAAGTTTTCATCATCGAGGTCTTTCACTACTTTGGTTAAGTTAATTCCTAGGTATTTTATTTTTTGTGGCGCTATTACAAATAGAGTTGCTTTCCTAATTTCAGCCACACTTTTCTTATTGTTGGCATACAGAAAAGCCATTGATTTTTGGGGGTTAATTTTATACCCTGCTACTTTGCCAAAGATTTGAATCAGCTTGAGTAATTTGGGAGTGGAGTGTATGGGATTCTTTATGTACAAGATTATGTCATTTACAAAGAGAGATACTTTTATTTCTTCTTTTCCTATTTGGATCCCCTTTATGTTTGCATCTTGTCTTATTGCTGTAGCTAGGCATTCTAATACTAGATTGAAGAGAAGTGGAGAGAGTGGACATCCTTATCTTGTTCCTGAGTTAAGAGGGAATGGCTTTTTTTTCACCATTAAATACAATTTTCTCCTTTCTCCTTCACAAATTAAACCATCAAAAAGAGTGAAACCAGGTGTTATACCATGAGGGAAGGCCATACCAAGCAACAAACAAATCACCTTATAAATATGTTAGAAACAATTGCATGAAAGCAAAAATATTTGAATCCTTATCTTGGAGTTCCTTTCACCTAACATCAATTTATCTGACCTTTCCTGCTTGTCTCAGACATATACTAGTTATTGCAAACAAGGGAAATCATGGGCCCTATGTTTTTTTGGGCCTGGCTTTCTTCACTTAATATAATTTTTTCCAAGTCTTTCCTGCCACAGCACACCACCAGCTACAGACCTCGTGAGTAACCCAACTGGGTCTAATCTCTGGGGGTGGCAATTCCATGTGGAATTCCAAAGCCCTCTGACCCAAATCCACTTCCAAAAGAAGGGATCATACCAGCACAAAACACGGCCATAAGCTTTGTTCCTAAGGCTGGTGTGGCTACCTGGAAAAGCCTGGGACACAGCTGCAGGCCTATGATAGCAGTCTACAAACCTGAAACCCCCAAAACTCCCTGCCACCAGACCTGAGAGTGTGACTCTAGATAACAGGCACCCTCTCCCATCAAAAGGCCATCTACTCCCAACCAAGCCACAAGGAAAGTTGACTACAGCAAGACATACAATGTTCTATCAGGAATCTGCTCTGAGATCTATGGGGAGACTAAAGCTCCCCTAAAGAACTCCCCAAAAAACAATTCTTCAGTTTTTATTCTTGTTTTTGTTGTTTTGTTAGGCTTTATGTCTGATCTTTTGTTGGTTGTTTTTATTTCTACGTATTATTTAAGTGTACGATTTAAGTGTATTGTGATTTAGGATTTGCTATTTCTCTTAATGCTTCTATTTTTCATTATTATTTGGTTTCTTCTTCCACTTTCTGATCTAATTTGTCAGATTTTTATTCTTTATTTTCTTCTAACTCTCCCTTTTTCCTCTCTCTCCACATTATACTAATACTCCATCAGAGCTACCCTGCCTAGTTCTATACACAAAGTAAGGCCTCCTTCTACCTGTGTAAACAATAATTACAGGAGTTAACTTAGATTAAGTGACTCTCTAATAATATTTGAAAAATCTTTCTCTAATCTCAGCAACTTTCCAAATACACTTCTTTTTCTTACCTTCATCTCGATCTCTAAGCTACTCCCTACATAACGTTTCTTCAAATTCTTTTCCACCTCTGACACTTGATAACAAGGTCTTTATTCTCATTGTACTACATACATATACCCCTCCCCCAAGCTGTTCTTATCCCTCTACTATCATTATACCCAAGTTCTTTTCTGAACTTGAAATCATATCTCTCCAATCCTAACCCTTCAATTCTCCATCTGCTCCAGCCCACTGATTCCTAACGGTTAATATATGAACCAACTTACATTTGGTTCTATATTTGACCACAAAATTGGTTCCATTTGACTATTTTGAGTACAAGGGGACCATCTTGTTAACTCTAAGGAGCAGAGTACTTATCATCCAAACCCAGGATGTCACAAGTTACAACTATACATAATCTTGACCCTGAAGCCACAATATCCCTCTCCAAGCAAAGAAAAAGAGAGCTAAATAGGAAAACACTTACACATAACTTTGAAACCTTAAGATCTATATATGTACATGACACTGGGTTGGCTCCGCTCCCCCTCCCCCATAAAAAGACTGTCCTACTGTCATACCAATGTGATTCTTGTCTCCAAATGGGTAGAACCAACTGCAGAAACACAAGGAATATGGCCAACCAAAAATCTCAAAACTATCTCCACACAAACAAGCTACAGAACAGTCCCAGAATAACCTAGAGGATAATGTTCATGATAGATTAACTGCAAGGCTAGTAAACCTGCTGAATGAAAAATTGGATACCCTGAATAGGTTATTCTGAGAGTGTGATGAGGCCAACCAGAAGCTAATAGCTGAGACCCAAGACTTGCACTTGCACAGGAAAGGAAAAATTAATGCAACAATTGGCTTCTGAAATCAAGATGAATCTTTTGGCAGCGCTGGGATCTGAACTCGGGGCCTAGCAGGCACAATTGGTGAATGGGTCCACATGAGCACACCAGCCTGTGAACGACAAAGGAGCTAGGCATTCCCAGTACCTGAGTTTGGACCCCCATGGGGGGAGAATGGGGAGCACAATAGTCATTCATTAATACACTGAAGGTAGAATGCAAATAAGTACATAAATGTATAAAGTAGGATTGTGGTGACCTGTGATGGAATCTAATCTGTGAGTACCTATATTTGGATCTTTTCTGATGCATCCATTTCATGTATATAATGATTATTGTCATGCTTCATCAACTCTTCTTTACAAAAAACCTATACCCCATGAGTCTTAGGTATCATTTCCTATTCACATCATGCACGAACTACTCATTCAAGGATGAGATCGATCTCTCTTCCTAGTTTCAGAAACGAGTATCTCAGGATCTTCCGCCATTCCCTCCTCCTAGGGGGACTGAATTCAAGCCTTAGTCCTGGAAAAGATACTTCTTATATACATTTAAATGGTAGGATTTATACTTCCGTTCAGATGTTCAGTCCATATTGTGTTTGGTGCGTTTATAAATTTTATTTCTCATTTTATTTATTTACCATTTATTTTATTGACTCTGATGACACCTCTACCATTTATTTCATTGTTTACATCCTATCACATGGAATATAGATTGTAGATGTGTTCTCCATCATGCTTGGCAATGTGAGGATTGGAACTCAGTGCCTAGCAGGCCCAATTCATGAATGGATGAGTTTGAGCATGGTACCCTCTAACCAATGAAGCTGTCAAGTGGTTCCCAGGCACTGAGATCGACCTCCATGTTTGGCCAAAACAGCGATACATGGATAGGCAGATGGTGCTATGCAAATAAATATATATTTTTAAAGAGTGCCAGAGCTGTCTATCTATGATTGAATGACACCTACTACATTCCTACCAACTCTTAGGTATTTATTATACCACCAATGAAGGAATATTATTCTTTTCATGCCTGATAAACTCTACATTAAGATCAATCAGCATTCTAGGACTAATGCATCCAATTTTAGACTAGATGGATGCAAGAACTACTCATTCAATTGGTATTCCCATGCATAGGAATGAGTCTCTTGTGATTTTCTGCCATTGGTGTCAGGATGGTCACCATGCCCCCCAAAAATCATAAAATGCCAGCCCTCTTCAGCTCACCACTTTTTGTGTTTTCTAGCTTTTTGTTTTCTTTCTGCAAGCCCTCTGGCCTAGGATATCAGGATCGGCTATGTGTCTGGAGACTGCACCCCAGCCTAGGGAGATCCAAGCTGAGGAAATGTTTCCACGACCTGAGTTCAAGTCCCATGGATTGCTAAAAAATAAATAAATAAATAAAAATATTAATTATTTAACTAAATAAAAAAAATAAAACTCCCTAGTTTGGAATTTCTGCCAGTTTTCTTTCCTAGCCTGGGATTTGAACTCAGGGTGTTGGTAAATTTGTAGCAATGTGAGGGAAGAGTTGCCACTACTTGAGTTCAAACCCCGTGCCAATCACAAAAGCAAAACTAAGTCACTAACCTCGGCAGGGTGAAGTAGTTGTGGAGATGGGAGGGAAGGGATGGTAGGGGGAAAACAAAGAAGGAGTCAACAATGCTCAATAGGAAATGTACTCATTACCTTGCTCCTGTAACTGTAACCCCTCTGTAAAACACTTTTGCAATAAAAAAGGACAAAAAAAGAGAAACAATGTCATACTCAGAGAAGCAATTTAGAGGTGAGGAAAGGATGTCTCAAGAGGTGTACAAATTCCACACTGCTTTTTTTTAAATGTTAAGTATGGTACTGAATAAATGTAACTGCTTCCATTAAAAAAAGAAGAAGTCACTGTCTTGGAACTGGGGCTAGTATTTCTGCCATTGCTAGGATTTGAGATCATTATCCAGGTAACTCTTTATACCATGGGTGAGGGCGAAGCTCATGGTCCTTAAGGAAAGGAAATTCAGGCTAGAGTTCCCAGGACCTGAATGAAGGCTCTGCAATGGAAAAAATGTTTCTATACATGTTTAATATATGATATACACTTACATATGTATGTTAATTTCATATTATGATTTTTATTATTGATTTTGTATTTTGTTTTTCTTTTATTCATTTATTGATTAATTACTGTATTTAGTATTATTATCCTCATAATATTTATTCAATTTGCACATTTTTAATAAAAGTCTATACAATAATTTAGGATATTGACTCATTTTTATTAATATTTTATTAAATGTTGAAACATAATACATAATTAAATGGAAGCATTTGTCACAGTCTTCACATGTTTAGAGTCTCTACCAAGTATGAGCTTTATACAATATTTGGACATCTTCCTATTGGGATTTCTTTAAATGATTTATAGTCAGAAACCTTTTCCTGAGGATAGGCAAGTGAGGGATAAAATTGTAAGAGTGGGGCTACAAATGTGGCTTAGTGGTAAAGAGCTCGCTTAACATGCATGAATGCCAGGGTTTAATCCTCAGTGTCACATACTCAGAAAAAGCCAGAAGCTGTGGAGTGGCCCAAGTGGCTAACCTTGAGAAAAAGGAGCTCAGAGACAGTACCCATGCCCTAAGATCAATCCCAAGGACTGCCAAAAACAATAGACGAAATGTCAGTGGTTCACACATGGAACTCTAGCTTCTCAGGAGGCTGAGACCTGAAGACTACAGTTCAAAGACAGCCAATCAAGGAAAGCCTGTTAGACTCTTATCTCCAGTGAACCACGAAAAGACCCCATGTGGCACTGTGGCTCAAGTGGTTGACTGTTTGCCTTGACCTGAGGGTCTAAAGGACAGTGCCTAGGCTTCAGTTCTAGACACACAATTGGGAAAAAAGTGAGGATTAATCAAGGTACTTTTCCTATTTGCTAGTTATGAGAACATCTTTTGGAAAATGAACATTGATGTATAACAGAATTGGAGTCAGAGCTTATGGTTCAAGTGTAACACATCCATATGTCCAGCCTCTCAGACTCTATCATTGTAATCTTGTGTCCTACAGGCTTCTTAAAGGTCCAATGTTGAAAGGCTTAATATGCTCCCCAAGCACTTTGTGATAAACAGTTGACTTTTATTGTCAAAGTCACCACAGTTCTGAACCTAGCAGAACACCAGTAGTTCAGGCCCGTCATCCTAGCTCAGGAGGCTTAGGTCTGAGGATCACAGGGTGAAGCCAGCCAGGGCAGAAAAGTCTATGACAATCTGACTTCCACTTCTGAAAGGTCAGATGTTCAAGAGCTTTCTGTGTTTTCCTTGGGGATGAGAAGTACTTGCACTCTAAATGTTCTTAGAGTTCTTGATCTATAGAAGCAAGAAAAAAACATTATTGACCCATACTTCAGGTTTGTTCAGCCCTATACTTCAGGTTTGTTAGTTAGTTAGTTTCTTTTTTTTTTATTATTGTAGGAGTTGATGTCTGGGCCTGGATGCTGTTCTTGAGCTCTTCAGCTCAAGTCTTGTGCTCTACCACTTGAGTCAAAAGCCACTTCAGCTTTTCTGGTGGTCCATTGGAGCTAAGTGTCTCAAGGACTTTCCTGCCCATGCTGGCTTTGAACTATGATCTGAGTAGCTAGGATGACAGGCATGCATGACAAGCACCTAGCTTCCACTTCAGGTTTCTTAATAGTGAATTGGAGATAATAGGCTCATTGGAAGTTTTGTGTCTGGGATAATTTGGAACCCAGATCCTCAGATCTCAGTTTCCTGAGAAGGCAGGATGAGAGACCTCAGCTATAGACCCATAGGCTGTGGCCTTTGCTGCAAGGGGGTCCATGGCTCCACGCGGTGGAGTGCTAGTCATGAGCCCAAGAGGTAAGGGTGAGAGCTTAGGCCCTTAGCTCAAGGTTCATGACTGAGAAGAAACAAAACAAACAATTGTCTGTAGTAGACAACTCACTAGTCTTCAGTAATACATAATTTTGTCCCTCCCTTGGAAACATATCTGAGCCTCAATATTCTTGTCTGCATAATCATCTCAGTGGAGAGATCTTACAAGACCCAATGAAAGAATGCACCTGGTGAAGGACACAGCACATGGCACTCTTGCATGACTCAGCACACAGCATCCTGTGAAAGATTCAGAACCCAGCACCAATGCAGGACTCAGCACACTGCACCCTGTGAAGGACTCGACACATAGCACCCTGTGTAGGACTCAGCACAGAGTACTGTATGGAGGACTCAGCACACAACTCTGTTCCACAAGCTGTCATTAGACTTAGGGCGCTCTAATCAATATCACCATTCTTTGAGGAACATTTCACAAACCACAAAAGTTTACACCTAAGTGTTTAGTGGGATGTTTTATTTTTTGGGGGGGGGGTTAGTCATGGAGCTTGAGCTTAAGGCTTGGGGATATTATTTTTCTAATAACATTGGCACAAGGCTAGAACTCTACCACTTCGAGCCATATTTCAAAGAGTCTAGCAGACTTCCCGCCAGGTTTTAAAGCCCCAGAGCGGCCAGGATATAAGGGGTAAGCCAAGGTAAGCCAGGATGATGGAGGTACCCAGGGAGCTTTGTGGCAGCAGTTTATATCTGTCTAAGTCAGGTTAGGTGGCAGCTGTCAGCACCAGACTCCTAGCTTGCTCTGCCATGTGGTATTTGAAGTACTGTCCTTATATAGTTGCAGTTACAACATAGTACCTCTTTTGGCGGCAGTCCTGGGGCTTTAGTAAGGGCTTTGACACTGTCCATAATCATTTGTGCTCAAGGGTAGAACTCAATTGATTGAAAGACAGCAGAACTTCTGGGTTTTTTGTTTATGTGGCACTGAAGAATCCAACCCAGGGCTTCATGCTCACTAGGTGAGCACTTAACCACCGAGCCCCAGGAATGAACGAGGTATAAATGGATAGAGATTGATGTAAGCATTATATACACAGAAAGATGTCTGTATATTATTATTTTATAGATATTACCACCAATTATTACTTATAAACTTATGTCTCCATTTAATGATGTGTCCCATTTAACAATTAATAAAGCATTAACTAAATTATTCAATATCCTATTATTGTTTATCACATATGTGCATACATCCATACACATAATTTCATATTTTATAGAATGAGACAGATGTCTATACATTATTAAATTATGCATCATGTGTTACCACCAATTATTAGGTATTTATGTTTCCATGACATTTTTATTTTGGTAATACTTAATATAATATTAAACTTAATCCACATCCTATAGTTTTTGTTTCTAATTTTATCCTAGAATGATTCATTACTAATTCAATCTGTTTTTCATTTATTGTAGCGAGAACTCTTCCACCTATGACATTTTTTACATTTATGACATCCTATTACATAACATATAGATTTTCATCTGAATTATACATCCTACCTGTCACCGAGCACTTTCAAAGAAAAAGAAAACATGTGTCACGCTTGGCTTCTCACTCTAAGATTGTATTTTTAGGCAGTGGTGGGATCTAACTCAAGGCCTAGAAGGCTCGATTCATGAATGGCTGACTGTCAGCACAGCAGCCTCTAGCCAATTCAGCTGCCAGGCACTTCCCAGGCCCTGAAATTGAACCCCGTATGTTGACCCCATATTGTGCTTAGTATATTTATTCATTTTATTTTTTGTTTTATTCATTTATTTACCATTTATTTTATTGACTGTTATTACACATGAAATATTTATTACATTTATTACATAGGATATAGATTTGACTATGTAAGAAACTTCACACCTGATTTCCAGGACTTTCACAGAAAAGGAAAACATGTATTGCCATGGGCTTCTTCCTGCACGATTCAATTTTTGTGAGGCTGGCATCTGAAGTCACAGCCTACAAGGCCCAATTCATGAATGGATGAGTGTCAGCATGCCAGCCTGAGGCATATTGAGCTGACAAGTATTTCCAGAACTTGAGATCCAGCTCTAGGAGTTGACAAAATTAGAACAGATTGACATGCAGATGGTAGTACAAAAATAATTATTGATTTTTATAGAGCGCCAGAGATGTGTATACATTATTCAGTTATATAGGCTACATTCCTATCAATTCTTGGGTATTTAGTATATCTCCATGTAATTAATAGTATTGTTTTCATCCTTAATTATTGATTAAATCAACCACTGTCCTGAAACTACTGTGTCTATGTAATTAATAGTATTCTTTGAATGTGTCAAAAATATTCATTGAAATCCATTGGCATCCTAAAATCACTCTATTTATATAGTAGTATTCAGAAACAACTACTTCAACCTTGCCATTCATAATCTGCCATTGGTATTCTTATGAATAGGAACGAGACACTTAGGATCTCCCTCCATTGGTAGGGGTCAGGACCCGGCTTCAAATACAGGGCCTATATTGCCATGTTGGTCTATGGCTTCCCTGATAGCCCGCCAGCCTTCAACAATGCCAAGTTACCAACATTCTTCAACCGGGTCATTCAGATGCAGGATGGTCACCTAGCAAAGCAAAGAAATGTAAAACCGGTAGCCATCTGCAAGTTGCCAGGTTTTTTTTTCCTGTGTCGCATTAATTTTTTTTTTCTTGTCAGCCTTTGGGTCCCAGGAACCCAGGTTAGGCTGTGGGTCCAGTGGCTGCACCCCAGCCTAGGGTGATCAAAGCTGAGGCAGAATTGTCATGAGCTGAGTTCAAGCCCTGTGCTTGACAAAAGAAAAATACCTTCCTCCCTCCCTCCCTCCCTTCCTCCCTCCCTCCCTCCCTACCTACCTACCTACCTTCCTACATACATACATACATATATACATTAAAAATATTTTAAATATTATGAGGTTTCTTGGCTTGGAATTCATGCCATTTTTTCTGCCAGGACTGGGATTTGAACTCAGGGTCTGGGTAAATCTGCAGATCACCATTCTGGAAGACAAGAAAATCAGGCCTGTTTCTAGGGCCTGAATTCAAGTCCTAGCACTCGAAAAAAAATATTCGTATATATTTTAAGTACATGAATTTTATTGACCTACACATTTTTACTGTATATTGCAGTTAGTGTATTCATTTTATTTTGTGTTTTGTTTCTTATATATTTTAGTGAATATGATTACACATATAATATTTTTTGCATCCTATTACATAAGACTTATATTTGCCTATGTATTCTACATCATTCCTGAGTCCCAGGAATTTCAACAATAAAGAAACCAATTGGGACAATTGGCTTTCCACCAGGATTAAGTTTTGGCAGTTCTGTGAATTGAACTCAGGGCCTATCAGGCCAACTTCATGAGTGGGTAAATGTTAGCACACGAGTCTGATGCAAGAGAAGTTGGCAGGCAAATTTGAGGACCTGAGATCAAGCCCTAGGAATGGCCAATATATAAACAGATAGATAATTAGACTGCAGTGTGTGTGTGTGTGTGTGTGTGTGTGTGTGTGTGTGTATGTGTGAGTGTGTGTGTGTTGTGAGCTGCTTTTAATCAGGGCTATCCCTCTACCACTGGAGCTACACAGCTCTACTTCTGGCTTTGTTGACATTGAAGGTGCACAGGGATCTCAAGGACTTTCCTGCCTAGTGTGAATTTGACTATGATGCTCCTATCACAGCCGTTTAAACCTCAATAAGGACTTCTGAGAGCCACTGGTGCCTGCCTAATCATTGTTCTTGCAATTCTTGGACCTATCCTCCAGTTAAGTTCGAATCCTGGTCCTGCCACCTCCAAAAGGAAAGAGATCCTTAGAAACAGATTCCTATCTATATGAATACCAATGGAACATGATGTATGTTATGATTGAATGGGCAGCCCTTAAATAATTCTACGATAAAATTATACACAATTATATTATAGGACACCGATTGATTTTAATCAGTATTTCATGAAGCATTTAAACAATCACGTTCATTAAATGGAGGCATAATGAAATACGTAAGAATTGGGCGTCACATAGTATAAAGGTGTCATTTTTTCTGCTAGGACTGGGATTGGAATTCCTGGTCTGGGTAACTCTGTTGCACTGTTTTGGAAGGGGAAACTAGCCTTCTTGAAGCCAAGAAATTCATGTCTGTTCCTTACATCTGAAATCTATCCCCAGTACTAGAATACATCCTATTTGCATACATTTTAAATATATGATTTATATTTACATACATAGGTTGACTCCATTTGGCATTCAGTGTAGTTATTAATATTATTTTTGTTTTATTCATGTGTTTGTGGGGCACATGGGCAGTAATGATGGTGCTGAGAGGAAGTTGAGTGGGCACAGCCCAATTTTTTACCTTAAAATCTGATTTGATAAAGCTTAGTTGCATGATAGGGTGTGACCTTTACAGTGATTGGTTGGTTCCTTTCCCTCCCCTTCGATTCCTTGCAATTTTTCCCTTTAAAAGGTGCTTGCTGTGTGTTAATAAATGAGTTTATGCTTGACTTGACTCCCCACTGTGTCTGAATGTCTCCCGAGCTAAGGGAGACTGGGGAACGGGTGAGTGGCACACTTACCTTTCCTTGGGCCCCATCCATCTTTCAGGGGCAAAGACCAACATGTATTGACTGTTTATTTTATTGACTAATATGGCACATAGAACATTGGTTACATTGATTAAATATGATATAAATCTGCATATGTATTCCACTTATACCTGACACCCAGGACTTTCACAGAAAAGGAAAACGTGTCACCATCAGTTTCTTACTCCATTATTCATTGTTTGGGCATGATGGCATCTGAACTCAAGGCCTACAGGGTCAAATTCATGAATGCGTGTGTGTCAGCATTCCATCCTGGAACAAATTGAGCTGATAGGCAGTTCCCAGGATTTGAGATCGAGCACCAGAGGGTTGACAAAATAAGAACAGATTGACATACAAATTGTAGTACACTAATAAATACATATATCTTTACAGAATGCAAGAAATGTCTATCCATTGTTCACTTATTCCTACCAATTCTTGGTTATTTATTATGCCTCCATGTAATTAATATTATATTTTAATTTTTTATTGTGAAAATAATGTACAGAAATTTACCATTATATGGACAAGATAATGAGTACATTTTTTATCAAGCATTTTAGCCTCCTCCTTTGTTTCCACTTCCCATCCCTTCCCATCCTCCCCTCTGCCCTCCGATCCAATCCTCCCTGCTCCCTCACCCCCACCCCCATGCCAAAGTTGTAAAGTTCGTTTTCGACATCACGACTTGTACATCTCTTTGTTGCAATGGCTTCACCTGTATTCCTATTTAAACAATTTGTTTTTCTCCTTCCCCTCCACAAATTATACTGAGATCAAGTACAGTGAAAGCAGGGGTTATACTGTGGGAGAGGGACATACAAAGCAACAAAGAAACAATCTTATAAATGTGTTAGAAATAATTGCATGAAAGAAAAAAAAACATTTGAGTACATATCTTAGGGTTCATTTCAGTAATATCACCTTATCTGACCTTTTCTGCTTTACTCAGACATATACAAGTTACTGCAAATAAGGGAAACCATAGGATAGGGCACTAGCCTTGAGGTGAATAGCACCCAGGCCCAGAGTTCAGGCCCCAGGATCCACAAAAATAAAAAAAAAATGTTATTATTTTTATCTTTAATAAAGTATTAAGTAAATCCGTGTCCTGAAATTATTGTGTCTCTATGAGAAATAATATTCTTTTAATGTTTCATAAGATATTAAATAAAATCAATCAGCCAACTGATATCATAAAGTCTAATTGTGTACAAGTATCATTCATGAGCATGTCATTCAACTGTGACATTGATAACATTCCATCATTATTCCTGTGGATGGGAACCAATTTCTTAGGATCTCCCACCATCTGGAAGTGGCATGACTATATTCGAACTGTAGGCCTATGTTGCTGTGCGGGACTATGTTTTCTCCAATAGCACTCAATTAAAAAATATTTAGCTCCCTGGTTTGCAATTCATTACATTTTTTTCTGCCAGGCTTTGGATTTGAACTCAAGGTCTGGGTAAATATGCAGCACTGGGACGGAAGGCAATCTGAACATGCTTGAAGACAAAAGTCAGACCTGTTCCCTAAGCCTGAATTCAAGCCTCAGGGCTGGAAAACATACTCCTTAAATCCATTTTAAAGATAGGATTTATACTTCCATACAGCTAGTCAGACCATATTTTGTTGGGTGTGGTTATTCATATTATTTCTTGTTTTATTCATTTATTTACCATTTATTTCACTGACTCTGATGACCCCTCTACCATTTATTACATTGCTTACATCCTATCACAGCATCCAGATTTGTAAATATGTTCTCCATCATGCCTGACACCCAGGACTGTCACAGAAAAGGAAAACATGTGTCACACTTGGCTTCTTACTCCAACATTAAAATTTTGGCAGTGCTGGGATGTGAACTCAGGGTTTAGCAAGCCCAATTCATGAATGGATGAATGTGAGCATGGCAGCCTCTAGCCAATGAAGCAGTCAAGTGGTTCCCAGGTGCTGAAATCCAGCTCCAGGTTTGGCCAAAACAGTGATACATGGATAGGCAGAGGGTGGTATACAAAAATCATATATTAGTACGGAGTGCCAGAGCCATCTATCTCTGATCGAATGACACCAAAGACATTCCTACCAACTCTTAGGCATTTATTATACCACCATTGAAGGAAAATTAGTCTTTTCATGCATAATAACCTATGAATTAAGATCAATCAGCGTCCTAGGATTATTGCCGAAACATGAACTACTCTTTTATTGAACGAAACATGAACTACTCTTTCAATTGGTATTCCTATGCATAGGCATGAATCTCTTGTGATCTCCTGCCATTGGTAGGTGTCAGCACTGGGATTTGGACCCGGGGCCTATGTTCACAGGTTGGCCTTTGGATTCCCTGATAGCACGCCAGCCTTCAGATATGGCAGGTCAGGTTCACTTTGCAGCCATGTTATTCAGACCCAGTATGGCCACTGTGCAAAGAAAAAAAAACGGAAAAATCTCAGCCCTCTGCAGCTTGCCACTTATTGTGCGATGCTAGTTTTTTTTTTTTCTTCCTGAAAGTCCTCTGGGCCTAGGATCCCTAGATTGGCTATGGGTCCGAGAGTGCCCCACCCTTAGGTGATTGAAGCTGAGGCAGAGTTGCCATGACCTGAGTTCAAGCCTCATGTTGGCAAAATACAGAATAAATAAAAACATTAATTAATTATTTAACTAAATTAAAAAAGAAATAAAGCTCCCTTGTTTTGAATTTCTACCAGCTTTCTTTCCTAGCCTGGGATTTGAACTTGGTAAATATGTACCAATGTGAGGGAAAGTGCAGATTTGCCATTGCTTGAGTTCAAACCCCATGCAAATCCAAAAATAAAAATTAAGTCACTGAGCTCAGCAGGGGTAGTAGTTGTGGAGATGGGAGGGAAGGAATGGTAGGGGGAAAACAAAGGAGGAGGCAACAATGCTCAATAGGAAATGTACTCATTGCCATGCTCATTTAACTGTAACCCCTTTGTACAACATTTTTACAATAAAAAATGAAAAAGTAATGCTCAGACAAGCATTTTCGGGTTAAGAGAAAGGTGTCTGATAGATGTACAAAATTCTACACTGCTTTTCTTTTTTTTAATGTTCAATATGTAACAATAAACAAAGCAACTTCCATTAAAAAAATTGAGTCACTGTCTTGGAACTGGGGTCAGTATTTCCATCATTGCTGGGATTTGATCTCACCATCCAGGTAACTCTTTTGCATCATGGGTGAAGGCAAAGCTCACTGTCCTTGAGGAAAAGAAATTCAGGCTAGAGTTGCCAGCTTCTGAATGAAGGCCCTGCAATGGAAAAAATATTTCTATATATGTTTAATATATGATATATATTTACATATGTCTGTTTATTACATATTACAATTTTTATTATTGATTTTGTATTTATTTTAATTTTTTACTTTTCATTTACTTATTGTTTATTGTTTTTAGTATTCTACACATAATATTTAGAACATGTTGTACACCTATTATAAATTTATACACAATAATTTAGGACATTGACTCGTTTTTCATTAATATTTTATTAAGTGTTAAAACATGATACATAATTAAATGGAAGCATTTTTCACAGTCTTCATATGTTTAGTGTCTCTCCCAAGTATGAACTTTGTCTTCTTTATCTTAGAACCTTCCTATAGAAATTTCTTTAGATAATTATTACTCAGAAGCCTTTTCATGGGGATAGGCAAGTTGAGGGATAAAATTGTAAGGGGGTGGCTAGAAATGTGGCTTAGTGGTAGAGAGCTGGCTCAGCATGCATGGATGGTAAGGTTTGAATCCTCAGTGCCACATACTCAAAAAAGCCAGAAGCTGTGGAGCGGCTCAAGTGGTACAGCGCTAGGCTTGAGAAAAAGGATCTCAGAGACAGTACCCAGACACTTAGCTCAAGCCCCAGGTCTGGCCAAAACAGCAGGCCAGATGCTTGTGGCTCACAACCGAACCTTAGGTTCTCAGGAGGCTGAGATCTGAAGATCACAGTTCAAAGACAGCCTAGGCAAGGAAAACCTGTTAGAGTCTTATCTCCAATGCACCACAAAAAGACCACATGTGGTGCTGTGAGTCAAGTGGTAGAGTGTTCTCCTTGAGCTGAAGGGCTCCGCGACAGTGCCCAGGCTTGAGTTTGAGACACAAAACTGGAACAAAAGTGAGGGTTAAGCAAATTACTTTTCCTATTTGTTAATTAGGAGAACATTCTCTGGAAAAATGAATGTTCATGTACACCAAAATTGGACTCAGAGCTCAAGGTTCAAGTGTAGCCCATCCATATGCATAGCCTCTCAGACTAGCATTATAAACTTGTATCTGAAAGGTCCAATGTTAAAAGGCGTAATATGTTGCCCAAGCCCTTTGTGATAAGCAGTTGATTTGTAATGCGAATGTTATTACAGAAGAGCACCAGTAGCTCATGCCCATCACCCTAGCTCAGGATGCTGAAGTCTGAGGATCACAGGATGAAGCCAGCCAGGGCTGGAATGTCTATGAAACTCTGACTTCTATTGCTGACAGGTCAGATGTTCAAGAGCTTCCTGTGTTTCCCTTGGTAATGAGAAGTTATTTGCACTCTAAATGTTCTTAGAGTTCTTGAGTTATAAAAGCAGGCAAGAAACATCATTGACCAATCCTGGGTTCACATGAAGTTCTCAGCTTCTAAGCCCTAGCCCTGTTAGCAGGAAGAACTCCAGTGTAACAATATTTGAAGGCAGAAAACAGTTTCAAAATCCAGACTAGGCGAAGAGACCTAGGCCTACAGAATTAGGAGGCAGAATTTACACACTCAACAGGTAAGTGAGCTGCAAAACCACTTCATTCATGTAAGACACGGCCACCAATGAGGGGTAACCTGAAACTTTTGTCAGTGTTGGACAAGGATCGGGCTTTTCTCAGCCTCTTCAAACAATGACTAATTTACCTTCCTCCCCCAGGTGAAGGGAACCCTAGGCTATCTATAGGTTAACAATAGAGAGACTTGCTCTTTGGTCTTAGGGAGTGGGGTGTTTTTTATTGTGAAAATACTATACTGAGGGGATACAATTACAAGGGCAAGATAGTGAGTACATTTCTTATCAAGCATTGTAGCCTCCTCCTTTGTTTACCCTTCCCATCCCTTCCCTCCCTCCCTCTGGCCCTTCACCCAATCCTCGCCACCCAAGTTGTAAAGTTCTTTTTCGACATGACAAATTGTACTTCTCATTGTTGCAACAGGTCCTCCTGTATCGTTACTTAAAGGACTTGTTTTTCCCCTTCCCCTCCACAAATTATACCGATATCAAATACAGTGAAAGCAGGGGTTATACTGTGGGGGAGGGACATACAAAGCAACAAAGAAATAATCTTATAATTGCGTTAGAAACAAATGCATGAAAAAAAACATTTAAAATACATAACTTAGTGTTCATTTTCCTAAGATCACCTTATCTGACCTTTTCTGCTTGACTCATACATATAGTAGATATTGCAAATAAGGGGAATCATGGGACCTATGTTTCTTTGGGTTTGGCTTACTTCACTTAATATAATTTTTTTCCAATCCTTTCCATTACCTAACAAATGGGGCAATATCATTCTTTCTGATGGAGGCATAGAATTCCATTTTGTGTATATACCACATTTTCTTGATCAATTCATCTATTGAGGGTCATCTGGATTGGTTCCAGATCTTAGCTATGGTAAATAATGCTGCAATATGCTGACATAAAGGGGATACAAATAGGGAAAGAAGAAATAAAACTCTCCCTCTTTGCAGATGACATGATCTTGTATTTAAAAATCCCATTACTCAAGCTGATTCAAAACTTTGGCAAAGTAGCAGGGTATAAAATTAACCCCCCCAAATCAATGGATTTTCTGTATGCCAACAATGAGAAAAGTAGGGCTGAAATAAGGAAAGCAACTCGATTTGTAATAGCCCCACAAAAAATAAAATACCTAGGAATTCACTTAACCAAAGAAGTGAAGGACCTCTATGATGAAAACTTTAAAAACTTGAAAAAGGAAATTAAAACAGAACTTAGAAAAAGGGAAAAACTCCCATGATCCTGGATTAGAAGATTAATATCGTGACAATGCCAATACTTCCCAAGGCTATCTACAAATTCAATACGATACCTATCAAAATTCCAACGTCATTCTTCAAGGAAATAGAAGAGGCAATCCTAAAATTCATATGGAACAATAAAAGACCCCGAATAGCAAAAATGCTCTTCAATGGAAAGAACACTGCTGGAGGAATATCAATACCAAATTTCAAACTCTACTATAAAGCCATAGTAATAAAAACAGCTTGGTACTAGCACAAGAAGGTTCCTCAGGACCAATGGAATAGAATTGAAAACCCAGAAATGAACCTACAGACCTATAGCTGTCTAATCTTTGATAAGGGAGCTAAAAAAATAGAATGGAAGAAAGACAGCCTCTTCAGTAAATGGTGCTGGCAAAATTCGTTAACTACTTGTAGAAAACTAAACCTAGATGCTTATATATCCATCTGCACCAGTATCAAATCCAAATCGATCAAAGACCTCGGAGTTAAAGCAGACACTCTGAAAACATTACAGGATGGAATAGAAGAAACCCTCGGTCTCCTTGGCGCAGGCTGAAATTTTCCTAATAGAGACCCAGAAACACAACAAATCAAAGAAAGGTTGAACAAATGGGATTGCATGAAGTTGCAGAGCTTCTGCATGGCAAAAGACATAGCTAGCAAGATCAATAGAAAGCCCATGGATTGGGAGAAGATCTTCACTTGCCATACAACGTACAAGGGTCTCATATCTAAAATATACTTGAAACTAAAAAAATTAAATCCCCCAACAACAAATCCTCAAAGAAACAACTGCCCAATAAATAAGTGGGCTAATGACTTAAAGAGAAACTTCTCTGAAGAAGAAAGAAGGATGACCAACAGACACATGAAGAAATGCTCAATCTTCCTAGCCATTAAAGAAATGCAAATCAAAACAACATTGAGATTCCACCTCACCCCAGTTAGAATGGCAAAAATCAATAACTGTAACAACAACAGATGCTGGAGGGGATGTGGACAGAAGCGAACCTTACTTCAGTGTTGGTGGGAATGTAAACTTGTTCAAACAGTTTGTAACGTAGTATGGAGGTTCCTCAAAAGACTCCACATCGAGCTCTCCTATGACCCAGCGGTCCCACTTTTGGGCATTTATCCAAATGTTTACAAACAAGACCACACTAAAGCTACCAGCACAACTATGTTTATTTCAGCATTATTTACCATAGATAAGATTTGGAGTGGGTTTTTGATTCTCCATCTGTCATTTTTGAAGGCCCTTCTTCTACCTTTGCCAGTCCATTCTCCTTCCTTCATTCTCCACATCATTAAAGCAAGTCCCCAGTCCAAGAAGAGGCAGACCCCTTTCTCTTCTGGATCCAAGCTCCTGAGTTAGAACCTGGCTCTGGCCTCTTAACTCTGGGGCCCTCGCTGCCTGAGAAGTGGGAAAGATACAGTCTTCCTGTTCTGTGGTTCTGTGAAGACCATGTTGGTGTCCTGGCACACTGCAGAAGACCTCATGACTGGGAAGTGTTCCCTTCTTTCCTTCTTACATCCAAGTCCAATTCTGGCTTTTTTTTGAATGTGCTACTGAGGAATCAAACCCAGGGCTTCTTGCATGCTAGACAAGCACTCTCTCACTAATCCACATTCCCAAACCCCTCATCTTTTTCTTATTGGTAGTTTTTACATAATTATGCTACCATTTTATGTCCCCAATTTTAATTTTCTGAATACTGGTTACTTCTAAGAAACCTGATTTTCTCTTCCCCTGCCTGGTTTGTGACTGTCCCTGCATTGGCCTCATAATAAAATGTAAATAAAGGCTGCTGAGGGTGACCTGCTTTAGGCAGATGGCTGCAAAGATTGTTGTGTATGTCTGTTTGTTGCCACTCCTGGACCCTGAACTCTGGATCTGGGCACACTCCATGAGCTGCTTTACTTAAGGCTAGCATTCCAACACTGGAGTCATATGGCTATACTTCTGGCTTTGTTGGCCCTGAAGTTGGACAGGGCTCTCAAAGACTTCTGCCTAGGGTGACTTTGACCATGATCCTCCTATCACAACCTTGTAAGTATCAATGAGGACTTCTGAGAGCCACTGGTGCCTGCCTAATCATTGGTCTTGTTGTTATTCTTGAACACACCAGTGAGTTCCCTATCCTCGGGTAGGAGCTGGAGCCCACAGTTCGAATCCTGGTCCTGCCACCTCCAAATGGCAGGAGATCCTAAGAAAGTCATTCCTATCCATATGAATACCAATGGAATGTGATGTATGTCATGATTGAATGGGAAGTTCTTAAATGATTCTAGGAT
The DNA here is from genome assembly GCF_024711535.1 of Dipodomys merriami. Lineage (NCBI taxonomy): Eukaryota > Metazoa > Chordata > Mammalia > Rodentia > Heteromyidae > Dipodomys > Dipodomys merriami. Next base: position 820,899 of record NW_027205037.1, on the reverse strand, counting down.
AAAATTGTAAATAATTAGATTATAATACACTGATCAATTTTAATTATTATTTTATGAAACATTTAAACAATCACATTCATTAAATGGAGGCATAATGAAATACCTCAGAATTGGGTGTCACATAGTATAGAGGTGCCATTTTTTTCTGCCAGGACTTTCTTTAGTTAATTGTTATATCCCATTTTCTGAGTGTAATTTGGTATATGAAACTAGGATATATTATAAATCAATTATTCAAACAGTTTTTATCAGAAATGTTTATAGAGAAATTTAGAGATAAATCCAAATTATATATATTTTGAAGACAGTGCTTGGTTAGTACTCTTCTCGTATTCCCCCTTCCGTCCGTTCATGAGAATTAAACACATTGTAAGGTAATGCTTAGAATGTTTTGGTGAAATAGGTTGACTTTAAACCAGTGAGTTACTCTATGCTGCATTTTGTTTACTTAATATCCAGAAAAGCTAAATTCTTACTTTATCGTTTTCCTTAGGCTTTATACTCAGATTTAATCTCTGATGGGTGATAAATAAAGATATAAATATTTTTTAACAGTGGCTAAATTTAGGCTGAGGAATCTAGGTACAATGTAACTCATGAAGATAGGCCTCATCAGTCATGAGACCCTGGTATCAAAATGTTAACCAATGCTTACTGGTGTCTTGCTTATGAGATTTTGTGTATTATAAACAGTGGTTATGAGAATGTTTTGGAATCAAAATCATTTCATGGGTTAGGAACAGAAGAGATACATTATACACAGAACAAAATTTAAGGAGACATTCAAAGTTACTTACCAAGATATACATCATGTAACACAATATTTTGAAAATGCAAACTAAAGGAAATAATTTATGAAAAACATCTACATTTACAATAAATACAGAATAACTATGACTGATTTTTCTCTTATCCCAGTTGCAATACGGATTACATTATGACTTTTCTTGTGATATGTTTAGTTAAGTCTTGATATTTAGTTGGAGAAGTTATGTTCTTTCATATATTCATTTGTCAGATCAAAGAGCAAATGAATTCCATGCCAGAGTCAACATCCATAATAATGTTACAGATGTATCCTGCTACTTTGCCAAAGTTTCAAATCAGCTTGAGTAACTGGGTTTTTTTTTGGATCTAAATATATAGGTATGCAATTTTCTCAGTACTAGAAAGATTTTCACCACCATTTGTTAAGCTATTATTTTCCAGAAACTACTTCTCTCTTTTCATGAGATTTTTAATTTCATTTATATCATGTGTTGATGTTCTCCTTTAGATTACCCACATTTAATCTTCTACAAAGTGTAATTTGGAATAGTTTAAAGTATATACACTCTTGTACACTGCTCAGATTCTATTAGTTGCATATTTTTCTTGTTAAATCAGTAGGAATTAGTTCTCAATATGGATAATATTGGACTTATTCATTGCTTTTCTGAATTTTTTAGTATGCCTTGATTTTGTTATTTTATTCTTTTAAATATGTGCAGATCTCACTCTGCATACAGTCACATTCATTTTAAACAATTTGATCCATTCAAGGGATTTGCTACATTACATTCATCTAGATGAATTTAATTACAAATTAACACAACCATATTTCTGAGACACAGTTTTCCTTATGGCTCTACTCCACGTTAACATGTATTTGAGGTTTTTGTGCTTAAAAAACTGGGCAAAACATGTTTTTGTTCCTGGGAAAGTTCTACTTTGTTGGTTGTTTTTCCAGTTGTGGTGACTTCAACATATGTGTGTGTTTTATTTCAATAGTTTTGTGTCAATATTTTGTTTCATATAACAGAAATTACAAAAATAGTCAGTGACTGAGAACTTTTCCAAATAGATTCTAAGAGAGACACTTGAAATTTTGTTACAACTGGGAATGGGCACGTCTTCACAGTGGAGGGGATAGCAGAATAACAGACATTGTTTGACATGATTTTAATTCTTCCTCCTCTTGTCTCATTCTTTCCAATGGTATTACTTCAAAGACTTTAGTGGAAAGAAAATATTTTTCTCTGTATAAAATCAGAATTTTTGATTCAGTTGGGACACATTACATATTTATATTTCATTTTAACTCGGAAATCTTCTTTCCTTCATTTAAAATCTCAGTTCTGAATTTATTATGCTAAAGTAGCATCTACTAATTTATATGAAATGGTCCAAACTATTTTCACTTCACACTATATGTAATAGAGTGTAATAATAATGATGAGTAATATTGTATGTAATAATTGTCTTTGGGAAAAGTCAATTACAGTGGATTTGTGAGATACTGAGTAATAGTAACAGTTATATTTGATTCTATTAAAAAAATTCCAAGTTACACCTAAAAATTACTCACAGTTATAAATTAATGCTGAAAAATAACATTGTTTATTAGAAAAAGCCAGAAGGTTCAATAAGCTTGCTTTTTTAAGCTTGTCTTGAATCTGGCCTTTGGTGGCTCATGCTGACCTCCTAGCTACCCAAAATTCTGAGATCTGAGCATAATGGTTCAAAGCCAGCCTGGGCAGAAAAATCTGTGAGACTCTTAGCGCCAATATATCTCTTGCAAACTAGAAATGGCACTGTGTCTCAAGTGGTACAGTGTTATTCTTGAGCTGAAGAGCACAGGGAGAGTGCCCAGGCCCAATATTCATGCCCCACGACATGCAAAAAGAATTGGCATGGATTTTTACTTTATTATTTCATCATTTTTTAATGTGAAAATATGTATGGAGGGTTTACAATTACATGAACAAAGTAATGAGTACATTTCTTATCAAGCATTGTTGCCTCCTCCCTTGTTTCCCCGTCCCATCCCTGCCCATCTCACTTTCTGCCCCCCGTCCCCCTGTGCCAAAGTTGTAAAGTTCGGTTTTCGACATAACGTCTTGTATATGTCATTGTTGCAATGGGTTCACATGAATCCCAATTTGTTTTTTCCTTCCCCTCCCCAAATTATATCAACATCAAATACACTGAAAATAGAGGTTATTTTGTGGGGAAGGGACATAAAAAGCAGCAAAGAAATCATCTTGTAAATATGGTAGAAACAACAGCAAGAAAGAAAAACCATTTGAGTCCTTATCTTGGTGTTCATTTCACCTAACATCAACTTGTCTGATAGTTTATGTTTATCTCCGACATATACCAGCTATTGCAAATAAGGGAAACCATGGAAGCTAGGTTTTTTTGGCATTGATTACTTTACTTAATATAATTTTTTCCAAGTCTTTCCATTTCCTAACAAATGGAGCAATGCCATTTTTTCTGATGGAGGAATAGAATTCAATTATGTATATATAACAGATTTTTTTATTGTAAGAGTACCATACAGAGGAGTTACAATTACATGGACAAGATAACAAGTACATTTCTTATCAAGCATTGTTGCCACATTTTATCGATTCATTCATCTACCGAGGGGCATCTGGTTTGGTTCCATATCTTAGGTATGGTAAATAATACTGCAATAAACATAGTGGTGCTGGTAGCTATAGTGTGGGTTTGTTTTTGATCATTTGGGTAAATGCCCAAAAGTGGGATTGCTGTGTCATAGCGGAACTCTATATGGAGTCTTTGAGGAACCTCCATACTACTTTCCAGATGGTTGAAAAAGATTACAGTCCCACCGACATCCTGTCCAGCTTTTCTTGTTATTACAGTTCTGCATTATAGCCATTCTAACTTGGGTAAGGTGTTCTCTCAATGTAGTTTAGATTTGCATTTCTTTTACAGCTAGGAAGGTTGAGAATTTCTTCTTGTATCTATTGGCTATCATTCTTTCCTCTTCAGAGAAGTTTCTCTTTAGTCTTTAGCCACTTATTTATTGTGCAGTTGCTTCTTTGAGGATTTGTTGTTGGAGGATTTAATTTTTTGAGTTCTAGGTATATTTTAGATATGAGACCCTTGTCCGTTTTATGGCTAGTGAAGATCTTCTCCCAATCCGTAGGCTTTCTATTGACCTTCCTAGCTATGTGCTTTGCCATGCAGAAGCTCTGCAATTTCATGCAATTCCATTCGTCCAAACTTCCTTTGATCTGTTGTGTTTCTGGGTCTCTATTAAGAAAATTGCAGCCTGTGCCAAGGACAAACAAGTTATCTCCCAGTTTGTCCTGCAAAGTTTTCAGGGTGTCTGCTTTGACTCTGAGGTCTTTCATTCATTTGGAGTTGATTCTTTTTTAATTTTTATTTATTTTATTGTGAAAATACTGTACAGAGTGGTTACAATTACATGGGCAAGATAATGAGTACATTTCTTTTCAAGCATTGTAGCCTCCTCCTTTGTTTCCCCTTCAGGGTCATATATATGGATCTAGCTTTAGCTTTCTACAAGTGATTAACCAATTTTGTCAGCACCATTTACAGAAGAAGCTTTCTTCCATTCTATTTCTTAGCTCCTTTATCAAAGATTAGGCGGCTATAGGTCTGTGAGTTCATTTCTGGGTTTTCGATTCTATTCCATTGGTCCTGAGGTCTGTTCTTGTGCCAGTCCCAAGCTGTTTTGATTACTATGGCTTTGTAGTAGAGTTTGAAATTTGGTATTAATATTCCTCTAGCACTATTCCTTCGGTTGAACATTTTTGCTCTTCAGAGTCTTTTATTGTTCCATATGAATTTTTGGAATTCTTCTTCTATTTTCTTGATGAATGAGTTTGTAATATTGATAAGCATCACATTGAATTTGTAGATAGCCTAGGGAAGTATTACCATTTTCACGATTTGATTCTTCAAATCCAGGAGCCGGGAGGTTTTTCCACTTTCTAAGTTCCGTTTTTATTTCCTTTTTCAGGTTTTTAAAGTTTGCATCATAAAGATCCCTTACATCTTTGATTAAGTTAATACCTAGGTATTTTATTTTTTATGGGCTATTATGAATGGAGTTGCTTTCCTGATTTCAGCCATGCTTTCTCATTGTTGGCATACAAAAAATCTATTTATTTTTGAGTGTTACTTTTTCCCTTGTTACTTTGCCAACGTTTTGAATCAACATGAATAATTTCGGAGTGGAGTCGGTGGGATTATTTAAATACAACATCATGTCATCTGCATATAGGGAGAGTTTAACATCATCTTTCCCTATTTGGATCCCTTTTATGTTTGCATCTTGTCTTTTGCTGTAGCTAGGCATTTTAATACTAAATTGAAAAGAAGTAGAGAGAGGAGAGTGGACATCCTTGTCTTGTTCCTGAGTTAAGAAGAAATGGCTTTAATTTTTCACCATTAAGTACAATGCTGGCTGTAGGTTTGTCATATATAGCCTTTATTGTATTGAGGAATGTTGACTGGATTCATAGTTTTTACAGAGCTTTTATCACAAAGGGTGTTGATTTCTAATTTTGTTTCCTTGGATACTGTTTCTTGGCTCTTACTGTGGTCCTGTTGGTTTTCTATGTGTAGGATACTTTTGTTTTTTGTAGGGCTGGTTTGGTGGAGATACATTGTTTCAATGTTTCTTTGCTATGGAAAATTTTTATTCGACCTTCAGTTATGAAGGATAGTTTAGTTGGGTACAGTATTCTTGGTTGATAGTTGTTTGTCTTTAGCACATGGCATACACCATTCCAGGCTCTTCTTGCTTTAATCAGCTCTGCTGAGAAATGGATGATTCTAATTGGTTTCTGTTTATAGGTGATTGTTCTTTTCTCCTTGAGATCGTTGAGGCTCCATTCCTGGGTCTGAATTGATCCTGTGCAGATTATAATGTGACAGTGTGATATCTTGTTGTGGTTTGGTCTATTTGGGTTTCTACAAGCTTCTTACATCTGAATAGGCCTATCTTTTTGTATATTTGGGAAGTTCTCTGCTAGGTTTCTGTTAAATAAATTTTCTGGACCATTAACTTATTTTTCTAGGTGCTCCTCTACACCCATTATCCTCAGATTAGGCTTTCTGATAGTGTATTCCAAATGTTGAATAGCTCTATCATATTTTTTGGATTTGTCTTGCATAGTTTTATGTTTTTTCTCTATAATATATAGGCTGTCTTCAATCCCCGAGATTCGATCTTCTTCATGGTCTAACCTACTGTCAAGACTTTCTACTTTGTTTTTTATTTCTTTTTCTTCTAATTGGTCGGCTTTGATGGCTTCAAAATCCTTGTTGGAGCTTTGTTTTAGATCTTGTATGAAATTCTTTACTTCCTTAATTTTGTGTTCAGTTTCTCAAATCACTTAGTTGATTGGTTATGGTTGCCCTGGACACCCATTCTTTCTGTAGGGCTCTATTCAGCATTCCATTTGGGGTCTCCCTGACTTCTTTCAGTGGTCTGTTTATGGATTCCATGAATGCCTGTATTTATCTGTGTCTAGTCTCATCCTGCTCTCATAATTCCTGTATTACTCTTTGATTAGTTTCGTCATGTTCACACAATTCCAGTAATTCTCTATGGCTGTGCTCCGCCTGCTCATGCATTTCCTGTATTTATCTTTGACTCTTCTCAACCTGCTTATGCAATTCCTGCATTAATCTTTAAGTAGCTTCCTAATAATGCTTACAAGATTCCTGTAGTAATCTTTGGTTTGCTCCTCTCGCTCCCTATCATGCTCACACTGAGTACTTTGCAAGTCCAATCATTTCATTCACCATGTTTACTAGTAGTGTATGTACAGGTTTTTATGGAGCTTCTCTGGACTATTCATTAACAATTCTGTCACCTGATTAACATGAGTGGGAGTTGGGCTATCTGGACTTGCCATTTTTATTGTGCTTTTCGGCTTCTTCTGCCCATTTGGTATGAAAGCAACACAAATTTTGTGCTAGAACACTATTTTAAGGCAAGCATCAGCCAGAGTCCTGTAGCTGCACAATCAAAACGGCTGCAAATACAATCTAATTCAACAGATACAATCTATTCAACATCAAACAACTATGTATTACTGTGCTAAAAACAACAAAAAAGGATTTGGCAAACCAGAAATTATTAGCTTTAGGGAGAAGTGTGGGAACAAATAGGACTAGAGGGATGTGGAGGGGTAAAAGGGGAGTAAATTTAACCAATTCCTAATCTCAGAGAGGGAAATTGATTGGACAGAATGACAGGAGAGAAATTAAGAAAAAGAGAATTTGAGAAACAAAAACTAAATTTAAGAAGTGACACACTTAAAAATTATGTACGCTTAAAGAAATGATATGAAAAGAAGAAAAGGATAGAATGAGAAGAGGGGAGGGATAGAAAGAAACATGAAAGCAAAAAATTAAAAAATATTAAAATTAGTTACGTAATAATTATGTAGGTATAAAAAGATGATACTGCTTTTAAAGAAGTTAAGCCTAAGAGCTTGTGAATTGAGTAATAAATTTCTGGATTAAGTATGTACACAATAGTGAATAAGGTCTAATAATTGACGACAGTTATATATCATGGGATGAGCAGAACAGCAATTAAGTCATGCAAAATAAAGAGAAAAAAATGAAAACAATAAAAAAAGACCAAAAGCTCAAACACACACACACACACACACACACACACACACCCCAAAAATAAAAATTATGAGAAAAAAAGATTAACAGAAAACACTTTTAAAAAATAAAAATTTAAGAAAAGTTTCAAAAAAGAAAGTCACTCCTCTGTGGGCGGAGTTTTTTCTGCCTGGGCTGGGAGAATTTCTCCTGGGTGGAACTGACATCTTAACTGACATCATAACTGTCTTCATAAACCTATCTTGTGATCGTGGAATTTCCCTTGCCAGGTAAGTATGGGAAGGGATGGGAAGGGGTAACAAAGGAGGAGGCTAAAATGCTTAATAAGAAATGTACTCATTATCTTGCCCCTGTAATTGTAACCCCTCTGTACAGTATTTTCACAATTTAAAAAAACCTATTGTGACCTATTGTAACATGGTAAACCTATTGTGATCTCATCACCATTATAGCATCACCAACTAAGCATAACATCAAAATATTATTATCACTCAATATTGTGACATCATATTGCCATTGTGATATCACTGTTCCATTGGGTTTTTCAAACCTATTATGACCTCATAACATTTTACAAAACTCGAGGCCTTTGAGCCTATTAACTTGTGAACTTGCACACTTATGATGCATAAAACACAAGACAATCCAATGAGGCACATTGAAGATAACTTTATTTACACTAGAAATGGGCCTACATTTACTTTGCCATGGGCTGTACACACAGTGACAGCCCAACCCCAACCACCAAACCTCAGACGTCCAATAGGCATAGTTAATTGGTTTGCAAAACACCAACCTCCCAAATTATCATCTCCACGCTCCAAACTTCAATAGGTAAGGTTTTTTCCTTTTCCCTTATTAAGTCCTTCTTTATAGACTTTTCCTTCATTTCCTTTTTTCTCTTCCTTCTTCTCTTTAGGCTTCTCCACTACACTTCTCTGGACGGGTGGCCAATTGTCTTCCTTCCCCTCCTGTTCTCCCTCAAATTCCACTTCTCCCAGGTCTTTCCCCTCCTGCTGTCTCACCACTTCCTTCCTTGGAGGTCATTCCTTGATTTTCTCCAATTCCATTGCTCTGAACATGCAGCCTATATATAGTTTGAACGCCTCCATCACTCCAGTGGGTTTCCTACCTAACAGTTTTCAACCATCACTTCACAAACTGCCTGTTCCCCAATCAATTCTTCACAGCTCATCATGTGAGGATGACATCCTACCCCCTCCAGTAGCATGCCCTGCTCACTTGTGTGGCATGCCCCATGCACTCCAGTGAGCCAGGTCATGGGGCAACATTGATTAGTTGTCCCTGCTCATTATTAGGACCATGCTGCTTCATATATCCCCCAATATTTTTCATGTCCAATCAAATCCTTGATTCCTTCTAACCAAATCCTAAAAATTCACTTCATTCCACCAAATGAACAGGCTTAAAAGGTAAATTTAATAGAAAACAAGTAAATTATAGAAATATACTAGTTAGCACTAATTAACACTTAGTAAGTCTTATCCTTAATAGTTCATCTTGCAGCCTTCTCTGTATAGTGGTCCACTACCTATTCCACTTGAGACTGATGGATCCAATGATGTTTTCGTGCTAATTCAATAGGCGACAGTGAAGTTAGCACCACCAAGTAAGGTCCTTGCCACTTTGGTTCCAATTCAGGAACATGATGAATTTTTACCCACACCAGCTGTCTAGGCAAGAAAGAGTGGGTGGAGTTTCTTATTTTCTTTTTTCAACTCAATTTCTTAGTTTATTTCACTTACCTGGGGTCTAGTTTTTGAATTTATTTCTGAAGTGAGACTTGCTATAGAATAAACTAAACTACTCTCCTCAACAAAATTTTCCTTCCAACTGGATTTAATTTCTTATTTTATATTTGAAATTTTTATTTTCATCCTAATGTTTATTTTTTAAACACTTTTTATTATTATTATCTTTAAGTAGTTGAACAAAGAAGTTCCCATTCTACAAAACAGTACCCGAATACGAGGTGTCTGACAACATTGTCATCCATCCCTCGTAACCTTTCCCTCTCGCACCGTTTTTGTAAAAATTGAGATAGGTGATTACATATATTTCACAGTATTTTGGAATTGTGATACTTAGTTAAAGTCACAAACACATTTTAACCTTGACAAAGCACATTACTGTTATCATGGTCTAATGTTTGTTAATTCTATGAGCTTTGACAATCCAAATTATTTTTCCGACCTCAGGTGATATTTACATTTTTTTCCTTTTGCTTAATGTAGGCTATTCCCTCTTGCCCTCTTTCCCTCTCATAAACCTCTTCCCATCACTGTGTTTGGGTTGCTTAGTTATTTTTCTTCTATGTTCACTGCAGCTGATGTGCCCCTTTGTTGTATGTTGTTCCATTTTCCACTTATTGTGTTCCTCCTCCTGGCTTTTCTGCATTGCGTGCATATTTCTACCATCTACATAGTCAAGAACATGGAGTCATTAATGGTGATACAACAAAATGAGTGGCTGTCCGTTGTTTCTTGAGTCCTGTTTACTTTGTCATACCTTCTTGCATTTTGACTTTAGCATCTATGTATCACGTAAACCCTATGCCGTTTGTCTCATTGTTCTTGGCTTACCTCACTCAAATAATTTGGTCTAGTTCCATCCATTTCCCTGCAAATACATTCATTTTGTCCTTTCTAATGGCTACATGGTATTCCATTGTATATAGGTTCCACATTTTTTGGATCCACTTATCAGTTGTGGCTTATCTGGGTTGTTTCCAAATCTTGGCTATTGTGAACAGTACTGCAATAATCATAGAGGTGTGTATGTCTATGTACACTGGTTCCTGTTGTTCAGAGTAGATGCCTAGGAGTGGTATGGCCAGTTCATAGGACAGGTCGATATTTAGCTTTCGTAAGTACCTCCAGATTGCTTTCCAAAGTGGTCGTATTAGTATACATTCCCACTAGCAATGTAGTAATGTTTCTTTCTTTGTATCCCTTCCAGCATTTGTCATTGGCTTAATTTAGGATGTGGGCCATTCTGATTGGGGTAAGGTGGTATCTCACAGTTGTTTTTATTTGCATTTCCCTTACAGCCAGGGATGATGAACATTTCCTTATGTATTTCTTTGTCGTTTCTATCTCTTCTTCTAATAAGTCTCACTTTAGCTTCCTTGACCATATCAATATAGGTTTGTTAGGTTTGTGAAGGGTTAGTTTCTTGACTTCACCATATATAATATAATGGATATTATAATATAATGGTATTAGACGCTTGTCTGTTATATTGCTGGTAAATATTTTTTCCCATTTCTTCCCATTTCCTGGTAATCTCTATGATTCTTTTTTTAGGCTTTTATAGGTTTCATGAAACAGACCCTCTATATCTTTAGTTAGGTTAATTCCTAGACACTTTTTATTTTGAGGTTATTGTGAATGGGGTTGTTTCTTTGATTTCCCTTTCTATTTGTACATTGTTACTATACAGAAAGTCAATTGACTTTTGTGGGTTAATTTTGTATCCTGTTCATTTGCCAAATTTGTTTATAAGTTCTAAGAGTTTGGGGATGGAGCTTTAGGGATCGGTTATTTATAAAATAATGCCATCTGCAAAAAGAGATAGCTTATCTTCTTCCTGTCCTATGTGGATCCCTTTAATGTCTTTCTCTTGCCTTATTGCTCTGTCTAAGAAATCCAGAACTATATTGAAGAAACTTGGATAAAGTGGGCATCCTTGCTTTGTTCCTGTTTTTAGGGGAATTGGTTGTAGTTTTTCCCTATTAAATATAATATTGTCCTTTGATGTACCATGTAAGGCTTTTATTATGTTATGAAATATTCCTTCTATTCCTATTTTTCCATAGCGTTTAACATAAATCAGTGCTGAATTTTCTCAAAAGCCTTTTCTGCATGAATGGAGATAATCATGTGGTTCTTGACCTTGGATCTGTTGATGTGATCGATTAGATTTATTGACTTACTTATGTTAAACCATACTTGCATCTCTGGAATGAAACCCACTTGGTCATAATGTATAATTTTTTGAACTGTTTCTGGATTCTGTTGGCTGCAATTTTATTGAGGAGCTTTGTATCTGTCTTAATCAAACAGATTGGTGTGTAGTTCTTTTTCTTGGGTCTTTGCTTAGTTTGGAGATGAATGTGATATTGGCTTCATAGAATGAGTTTGGGATTACTCCCTCTGTTTCTATTTCTCTGAAGTGCTTGAGGTCTTATAGAATTCTGTAGTGAATCCATCATGTCCTGGGCTTTTCTTGTTGGAAGAGTTCTGGTTACTTCTACTATGTCATTGTAGGTAATTAACATGTTTAATTGATTTCTTTCTTCTTGGTTCTGTTTGGGCAATTTGTATTTCTTATTTTTCAGGCAGAAAAAAATTTTATTTACTGAACTGTTGCCTACACCATGTATGGTGGAGAATCATGACTTAAAGGAAGAAGTTGGCCAGGTGGGGAAAAGTGTGGCCACACTGGATTTCGACGTGACCTCAGGGTCTGGGACCCTCCTAACGTCAGATAGGAGGCTTGTGACCAGAGGTGGCCCAGGATGTGATCTAGCAAGAGGAGAAGGTGACTGCTTCCAGGTCTGCTAGTTACCTATGTAACAGATATTGGGCGGAAACTTAGCCAAGAAGTGTGGAGGTGTCCCTGTTCAAACCTTACATTCCAGCCTTTTGATAATTATAAAAAAAGGTGAAGATTCTCTCTGGCTATTTCCTGTTTGCAAGGGGTATCAACAGTAGGGGTAAAATGTTGAAACGAGATCCCCTCTGAAAGAAGGCAGAAGGCAACAGCTGTGACTTGGGCAATGAGTCCTTTGATGAAGTCTGGAGGAGGCAAGTCTCTTGGATGAAGTATGGAGAAGTCACACGAGGCATTGAGGGACTGAAAAAAATACTAGAGAGCAACTAAATGGCAAGAGGAAGACTCGGGGCTGAAAATGTTGGTAGAAATATCCCTAGCTACTTCTGATATCTGGCGACAAGGTAGAGAAGAAGTCAAGTGACAAAGGCAAGAATATAAATTCCTGTCCAATTGAAAGGTAGATAGGTATGGACAGTCTTCTTACTTCTATTGACCTCCTTGCTCTGGTTACTTTTGAAAGGGCAGGCACAAAGTGGCTGATGTGGTATCATCACCTCTTACTCTTTTCCATGTTCCTTTGTTCTGCAGACTGGCTGATTCTAAGTGTCATTGGTGGGATGGTTTTTCCCAGTTGGTATTAAAGGAGGTTTGAACTCAATTCCTGGACACTATCCCTGAACACTTCTGCTCAAGGCTAACACACTAACACTTTGAGTTATAGAAACTCGTGCAGTGTTTTCTGGTTGGAGATTAGAGGCTCAGTCCAAGATTCCAGCCTGGCTTTTTGCAGGTTAGTTGGGTGATGGAGTCTTAGGTATTTTTCAGCCAGAGCTGGATTTGAATTGCAACTTTTGTCACGAAAATCCTTTGTTATTTTCAATTAAAGCAACATGGAGATCAAATAGAATAAGTAGATCTTACCTGGTCCTTATCAAGAATTGACCAAATATTCTGCAATGTCAAAACTTGTTAGATGGGAGAATCTTTGCACAGATATGCCCAATATTTTAGAATCACATAGTCAGTGCTAGCCTAAACAATACAAAACAAAAAAGGCAAAACTCAAATCCTAAAATTTTATACAACAATGTTCAGACATCTTTGCTAACAAAGCACATCAGATGGTTGGGCCTCAGTTACCAGAGTCTATGAAAAGAGCAACTTGTTAGCAAGGCACATTTGAATAGATGGATGAAGGAGAAGAAAGCTTGGTGGAAGGGTAAGGATTGGAGGGGGCCAAATCCTTCACCCACCATTTGGCCAAGATGGCAAACTCAAGATGGCAAATTTCTAAAAAAAAAATGCAAATAAAGCCTGAACAAAAAATCAAGCCTAGTTTGGCTAGCCTTTTAGAGGGAAAGTAGAATGGGTCCCCTGGACCCAGCCCATGTCCCATGCTTCATGGCACAATACACATAGTTGTAGAAAAGAAATGGAGAGATATAGAAAGTTGGACATGATTAGCAGAGAGCAAAAAGATACTGAAAGTGAACAGACTTTTGACCATTTACCATTGCAGAGGCAAAAATTGTCTAAATTTTTGAACAGCATAAAAAATTAGGTGCTCTGGCTATCCAGGGAGCACAGGAGGCATTTCAGAGGGGTTTCATGGCTCTGGCATGACTTGCAGCACCCCATTAAATGTGTAGGAGAGTCAGTCTGGTGACTGAATGAGAGCTGACCAGGCACAAGCAATGTCCCTACTTCCCCTAGAGCAGTCTAGAGAGAAATGGGCAAGATCCCATAACCAAGCAACCTCGGGTTCGGAGTTGACCAGCCTTTCCGATAAAGGCTATAGGAACTCGTTAGCATGGTGCCACATCTGAGCAGAGATTGAGCAACAGAGAGCCATAGAGAGTAGTTTCACTGACCAGAGAAGAGAAGTGGTGTAGATGTGCATGTGAAGGCCAGCAATGGTATCGGTGAAAAGTCTCGCGTGGTGTCTGAAGACAGTTTAGTTCACAGAAAAGGAGTGGTTAGGAAATTCTAACATTTCCAACTCAATAACCCCATCTGAGTTACAGCATCATATGTAAGGAACATTATATAGGTAGGTTTCATTAGGTAGCCTATGAAGAGGATACTACACATTATTAAGGCAGGAAAAGAAGTTTATTTACTGAACTGCTGCCCCAACCTTACATGGTGGAGAAGCAGGTCCAAAAAGGAGAGGGGAGATAGCAATTTGTATTTCCGTAGAAATTCATCCATCTCTGCTAGGTTTTCCTTCCTTTGTAAGTAGAGTCTGGAATTATTTCCTTATGATTGTTTGGATGTCTTGGATGTTTGTTGTAATTTTTCCTGTGGTATCTCTGATAATATTGATTTTGGTCACCTCTCTTATTTTGTTAGTTTCTCTTGCTAGTGGTCCATCAGTCTTACTGATTTTTTTCTTATAAACAGTTTTTTGTTGTATTAATTTATTTATAATTTTCTCAGTCTCCATCTCATTAATTTCAGCTCTTATATCATTTATCTTTTTCTGTCTAGCAACTTTAGGTTCAATTTTTTTCTTGTTTCTCTAGCAGTTTTAGTTGTATCATAAGATTGTTTATTTGGTCTCTATTTTCTTGATATGTGCACTGAGAGTAATACATTTGCCCCTCAGAACTGCTTTTGCTCGGTCCCATAGGTTTCTTTGTGATGTTTCTTCATTTTCACTGAATTGTAGGAACTTTTTATTTCTTCTTTAACTTCTTCTGTGACCCATGTATTGTTCAACTTAGTTCACTTTAATTTCCATGTGTTTAAGTTTTTTCTACTTTATGCCTTGTTATTGAGAACCAGTTTGATTCCACTATGGTCAGATATAATACAGGTATTATGTCAATCCTCTTGTATTTGCTTAAGTTCCTTGTATGAACTAAGAAATGATCTATTGTAGAAAAAGTGAAGGGATTGGCAAGAGTTAGACCCTGCTGGTGTAAACGCCTGTAATTGTAGCTACTCAGGAGGCTCAGATCTGTGTATTCAGGTTCAAAGTCAGACCAAATAGGAAAGTTCATGTGGCTTTTCTGGGGTTGTTCAGCACCACAACCTACGTCATGACTGGGGTTGTTCACCACCTTTGCCACCATGGGCTGGGCTGGGCTGCTTATGCAAGCCAGTATGGAGAGGCCCTCCACCCCACCAGGAGTGAGGTTTTAAACAGTTCTGTTGCCTCAGGCTTGGCTGGGCTGCTTATGTGGGCCAGTGTGGAGAGGCACAAACCGCCATGGGTCTGGAATTTTTCACTGCAGCTTTCCCCGTCCCAGTTATCACTGCCGCCCCAGGCTGGTCTGGGTTTTTCCTGTGAGCTAGTGCCAAGAGGCATTGTGCCCAGAGTCTGGGTGGTTTGCCACTACTGCCAGCTGCTGCTGCTGCTCCAGGTTAGGCTAGGCTGTTTACAACAGCAGGACAGAGGTGCCACACTACGAGTCTAGGGTTGTTCGCCACTGCTGACAGCTGCTGCTGCTCCTAACTGTGTTGGGGTGGTTGCACCAGCCAGGCAGAGGCGCCATGCCACGGAGGGTGAGGGGAATTTTCATGCCGGCTCTTCTGAGATTTCGGTTTGTAGTCTCTGTGTTGGCACTGGACCTGGGGAGTCTTCTGTGAGCCTTGGGATGTTTTTGGGTGTGTGGTCCTCAGAGAGTCCAGAGCCAGGCCACTTAAGCAACCTGGCACAAAGCTCCACCACTGAAGCTGCTCAGCGGTGAGCCCCATCACCAACAAGAGTTGGGGGAAGGGTCTTCCCACTTTACTGTCTGTGTAGGTTTTTCCCTTTTTTTTCACTTCCTGTATCTCTCTGAGTAAACGCCTCTTTTTTGTGGGTCACTTGCAGAAATGGAGCATTGAAATCCAAACACTGTATTTCATTGGAGAGAGCTGTGGTGCTTCCCTGCTGTTCCATCGCCATCTTGGCCCCTCCCCTTTAGGTGGAGTTTTTCTTTGGTGGCCGGTGGGCCTTGGTTACCAAAGGATAGGTCCCATAAAAGAATATGTTGTAAAGCCTGCAGATTGTAGCTAGACATTTCTGTTAATATAGCCTTCCCAAATTTAGGAAGCAAAGGGGGTGGTCTATCCTAAAGTATTTCAAAGGGTTTAAATCCTTTAACATAAGGGCTACATCTTGGTTGAAGGAGAGCAAAGTGGAGGAGGCTCACCTAGCCATGGATAGTCTCTGTATTTAATTTAGTTAGTTTCCTTTGAGGGCATATTCATTCTTTCTAATGCCTTGAACTCTGAGTTCTATAAATGGATTGTAACTTCCAATTTATTCCTAGAGTGTTAGTTAATAATTGAGAACTTGTGCCATGAATGCAGGGCCATCTTTGGACCCCAAAGCTAAGGGCAAGGCAAATCAAGGAATTATTGCATGCCTCAGCTCAGCCTGAAAAAGTGTCCACTATTACTAATAGATAACAATACCCATACTTTCCAGGCTTTACCTCTGTGAAGTACACTTTCCCAAATTCACCATCTGAGGTTCCTCACATATGAATTATTTCCATAGGTTCCAGCTTTTCAGCATTTACCTATTGGAAATTACCTACACACCTTACAAAATATTGTCAGGCTAAGGCCCCACTGGTTTTCAGAACATTTTTAAGTAGTGGCCTCGGGAAATTTATCAGGGTGCAAATATCTAAACGTAAACTGACAGAAAGCTTAAGCCTGTATGCATTTTTCACAAGTTCACTGTCAACATATGCACACTTATTACAACTGTTTTTGCTTGTTCCTTTAATTTTAACGACTAGTAGCTCTAGATACCCCACTGGTTTTAAAGAATGATCTCCCACGCTACCTGATCAGCTCAAATGTTTCCCTGTATCTTAGAGACTAGTTTCTTTAACTCCTATACATTACTCTGAACCTTGGAGACTTCTTCGATTTTATTCTCCTCCTTTTCTCTCAAACTTGCTTTCAAGATCACACTCTCCTATTCAATGTGCTCCTTAACCTGTAACTGTTTTGGCAGGGTCACAGGAGAGTTCCTTTGACTGGACAATTGCTGCTCCTTCTCACAACTTTGCTTGCTCTTCAGCTCCTCCCTTAAGTTCACAAAGGTGCTATTGCGAGGTATTTTTTTCCCACCTCCACCTGTTCCATTGGGACACGATGCTTCTGCATTACATTTATGGTGAAGATCTCAGCACTGTTTTGGGGCTTTTACTCTAATAGTTTCTCTTTCTAGTTTTCCACTTCAGTGTATTTTTGTGACAGATCTTTCAACTGTTTGTTTAGCTCTTCTGTTTTTCTTCCTAAAGCTCTTTCGCTTTACCCAGCATTCCCTATCAGAGCATGTGGTCCTATAACACTTTCTGAAGAGTAACAATCTCTTTCTTGAGCCTGATATTTTCCTGTTTACCTTTCTTGGCCTCATCTTCTATGACACAGCACTTCCCCGTCTTCTCTGCTAACTACTCGTTCCTTCTTTCTCTAATGCTTTGAATTTCTGGTGACATTCTTCAAATCTTATAATCGACATGTACTTCAGCCTAATACATTCTTATATCAGATCCAGCTCCTTTTTCATGGCCATGATTTCTTTTTTTTTCTTCTTTTGTCGGTCGTGGGGCTTGAACTCTGGGCCTGAGCGCTGTCCCTCAGCTCTTCAGCTCAAGGCGAGTGCTCTACCACTTGAGCTACAGAGCCACTTCCGGTTTTCTGGTGGTTTATTGGAGATAGGAGTCTCATGGTCGCTCCTGTCCGGGCTGGCTTTGAACCGCGATCCTCAGATCTCAGCCTCCTGAGTAGCTAAGTTTACAGGCATGAGCTACCAGCGCCCGGCCATGGCCATGATTTCTTAATGCAGCATCAGAATCTCTTCTTGGCCTCATTTGTGGTTAGCAAGGATGGCTTCTGTCAGCCTCTGATCTGTGATCCCCTAATTTGCCTCATGCTCACCAAGGCTACTGTACTTGAATTTCATTTGATTCTGAGTGTTTTCTAGGTTCCTTTTGAGGATTTTCTTCTCATTTTTGACTCTCACAAGTTTCTAATTTATATCTTCAAATCTTTTCTTCACATCAAATAATTCTCTCTCTTTTCTCCAGTTTGCTCTTCTATGTTCTTTTAATCTCTTGGTGGGTCTTTGACTGGCACATATTGGTGATTCAGTCTTTTATAAGCCTGTTTTTTGAGATAGAAGTGTGTGAATATTTTCTTTGTCACATTTCTTCTTAAGTTCAGAAGGCTGCTTTTTAAATTAAACACAATTGGAATTCAGAGCCCCATGCTCCTTTGCATATTTCTCAGAGATATGAACACATTTTCCAGATGGTTAATGTGATTACTTAACCTGTCATTTTCTATCTTTCTCCTCCTTGAACATTCCTTTTCCCAATGTCCATTTTGCTTGCAATAATCACACTGATCTAGTTCTAGAGGTTCCCTACTGTCAGTTGCAACTGAATTGTACTGTCTTTGCCAATGAGTTCTTCATCCCTATTCTGGTGCTCCTACCAAAACTCAAACCCCCTTATTAAGCCCTTTTTCCAGGGTATCTCTGTTATCAAATACCCACTGGGCAACCACTTCCAACTTAAAATACACCTTTCCCTCAAAACCTTCTAACTTTTGAAGGTTTCTTCTAATATCTGGGGCTGACTGGGTAACAAAGGCCATATTTAGGGTTTTTTGATTCTCCAGGGCTTCAAGATCTATAGGCTTATAGGTCCTACAGGCTTCTGGGAAATGTTCCAGAAAAGCCTTAAGGTACTCACTGGGGAACTGTATCATCTCACTCACTTTAGATTGATGACTTGGCTTTCTAGCCACTGTGGTATTCCTGCTAACCGAACCTGGCAATAATTGGTAAGCATTTCCATACCTCGATCACTGTTAGTCTCAGCTTGGGAAAATCTGAGTAAAGACTTGCTCCAATTGGTCTGGTTCAATAGTAGGCTTAATGTCTGGTCCAAGGACTACTTTCAAGTCACCGAGCAGGATTCACTCCCTTTTCTACCAGGTGAAAAGCGCCTGTAAAATTTGCTGACACTTATCCCAGATGTGCTTGTTTGTGAAAATTGCTATCGCTAAGGAGGTAATAAGCCCCTGGTTTTTTTTCTGAAAAAGATGGATTTTTCTGTTTCCAGTTATACAGGTCACTAGTGGTAAAGGGAACATATATTAGAAAGGGGGCCTGCTCACCATCTCCTCCATTTTCCTGTTTCAAGGGTAAGAAGGCTAACATACCACATTGTACAACCTCAGGCTGGTACAAGTAAGCACTTTTGTTATGGGAGGACATAACATTAGAGGTGCTGATGGCAAAGAATAGGAAAGAGAGTACATCAGTGCATCTTCCTCTGAGGGACTCTATAAGCCTGGGGGAGAATTTTTTGGATATGACAACTTTAGTCCTTGTTTTCCCATCCTGAGAAAAGGACTAAACAGAAGTGCATACAGGACACTGATAGAACTATCAGCATACACACAGAGACCAATAGCCACAGACACTTAACTCACATGTCCCACACCTTTCAATGTTGAACTCTACATAATGTCCCAGATGACAGACAGAACATCCCAGATTGCCTCTTGAGGAGGTCACAGATGACCTCTGGAGGACGTCACATATGTCCTCCCTAGGAGGCATTAGATGACCTCTCATGGAGGATCCAAATGGCTTCCCAAGAAGTGTCAGATGACCTCCAAAGGAGGTCCCAGATGTCCTCTCAATGAGTCTGAGATTACCTCTCAATATCTCAGATGGCCCCTCAAGGAGGCCACATATGAACTCCAGAGGAGGTTCCAGATAACCCTGTTGAGAAAGCCACAGATGACCTCCAGAGAAGGTCATATATGGTTTCTCAAGGAAGTCCCAGATGATGTCCAAGACGGTCATATTTTTTTCATCAAGATGACCCAAGATGACCTCCTAAAAATGCTCCAGATGACCTCATAAGTGGTCCTAGATTGCCTCTTAAAGAATCCCCAATGACTACTTTTGAAGAGTTCTCAGGTGGCCTCCTGAATAAGCCCCAGATGACCTCTGGAGAAAGTCCAAGATGGTCCCTGAAGGCCCCTGATGATCTCCAGGGTAGGTCTCAGGTGGCTTCCCAAGGAAGTCGCAGATGTACTCATGATGAGGTTCCAGATAACTTCCAAAGGAAGCCCTACAGGACCTCTCAAGGAGGTTCCAGCTGGCTTCCCAAGAAAGCCCTACATGACCTATCAAGGAGTTCCCAGATGGCTTCCCAAGGAAGCCACAGATGACCTCCAGATGGAGTCCCAAAACAGGCTGGCAAGCTTGCCCAGACATACCCCTAGAGGTACCTAAATTACTTTTGTTCATGTTGGTCCTCCGGAGACAAACATTTGAGGTAGATTCTCAACCCTGAAGGCTGACACTCTCACCTATGGGGATTTTTCCCTGGGGCCAAGGCCTGATGCCATCCAAATGGATTATATCGATGGGGGTCTCCAAATATTAGAACCTCTATTGTTCAGGAGAATCCATCGAGACACAAAGGGCAAGCATTTTATCCCCCTTCCTTTAGTCTATCCTTCACTGCAGACCTATACTTCCTTCAATGTCTTTCCCTTTTTCCCTTCTACCAGTTCTTTCTTCTCTTCAGGCCTCTCCACTCTCCACAGGCCTGAACTGCTTTGCCTGGGTCAGTTGCCATCCTTTACTTCCTGCTCTTCCTCAACTTCCTCTCCTCTCAGGTCTTTCCCTTTCTGATATCACACAAGCTCCCTCCTTCCAAGACTTTTCCCTTTTTCTCTTCTCTTCCATTGCTCTGAATAAGCAGCCTATATAAAGTCTGTAACCCTTCTCCACACCAACTGCTTAACAGTTTTCAACTGTCACATCCCAAACTTCCCACAGCCCAATCACTTCTTTTTTTTGTTTTGTTTTGTTTTTTTGGGTCCAGTCGTAGGGCCTGAACTCTGGGCCTGAGTGCTATCCCTCAGCTCTTCAGCTCAAGGCTAGTGCTCTACCACTTGAGCCACAGCGCCACTTCGGCTTTTTTCTTTTTGCTTATGTGGTGCTGAGGAATCAAACCCAGGGCCTCGGGTATGCAAGGCAAGCACTCTACCACTGAGCCAACTTCCCAGCCCTAGCCCAATCACTTCTTAACAGCTTAACACTTGGTGATTACTGTCCCAAGCCTTCCTACAGAATGCTCCATGTTATTTGGTGGCATACTTTGTCCTCTCCAGCTGGCCAAGAGATGGGGCCACGCTGATTATCAGACCCTATAGATTATCAGGACCGTGCTGATAATTACAGTATAATCCTTGTGAACTAATAGCAATTGAAATTGGAAATTTGATTGTGATATTACAAACTCATTGTGACATCACAAACCCATTTTGACATCATCACCACCACGACATCACAAACTCATTGTGATATGATTGTCATTGTGACATCATGATTCCATGACATCTCAAATCTATTATGACCTCTTAGCTCCTTTGGAAAATAACATTCCCTTTTCAACATCACAGTCCCTTTGTGTACCCAAATCCTTGTTGTTAACTAATGACAATTGAGATCAGACATGCCATTATAACATCAAAAAGTGTTTGTGGCATCCTCAAGAGTGTGACAGCACTTTTTCCTTATGAGAGCATCAGCTCATTGTGACATCACCAAACTCAATGACATAATCGCATTATGACAATTCTCATTCTGACATCATAGTCAAATTGTGAATGCTTATTCCGTGATTTCATTGTATTCAAAATATGGCATGGGAATTGCTATCAGAAACGAATTTTTGTGCCTACATAACAATTTTGATCTGGGTGCTTATGGCTCATGCCTGTAATCCTATCTACTCAGGAGGCTGAGATCTGAGGATCACGGTTCAAAGCCAGCCTGGGCAAGAAAGTCCGAGAAACTCTTATCTCCAATAAACCACACAAAAAACGGAAGTGGCGTTGTAGCTCAAGTGGTAGAGCGCTAGCGTTGAGCTGAAGAGCTGAGGGACAATGCCCAAGCCCAGAGTTCAAGCCCCACAACCGACAAAAATAATTGATATCATAATCACTTTGTGCCATCACAGTGCCATTCTGATATCATTAACACAATGTGACATCACAAACCTCTCCTCTCCTCATAACTTTTGTGACATGCTTACATTGTGATATCTTAGACCTTTTTGCCCTCACAATTTGTTTTCAACCTCATATTTCATGTATGACATGAGATAACAGTAATCCATTGTGTCATCATGACCATTGTGACATCACACTGACAGATGCCATGATCATCATGTCACATTGTGACATCACAAAAGGTTTTGATCTCACAATTATTTGGTGATGCCATACAGGTAAGGGGTCACAGTAGGTCTATGATGTCACAATTGGTTGGTGATATTAAAATGGCATAAAGGATCTCATTTGTCATGAAATCACAGAGAATATGACTTCACAAATGGACCGTGGTTTCTCCAAAGGCATGTGTTGTCAAAAATGTGATGAAATCCTAGGAGGATTGTGATGTCACAGTGTGACACAATGTTCATGATGTCTGTCAGTATGATGTCACAATGGTCATGATGTCACAGTGGATTTCTGATATCACATATCATAACTGAAATATGTTTGAAAACAGATTATGAGCTCATAAATGGCCTAACACATCACAATTACAGCACATCACAAGATGTATGAGGACAGAGAAGGCTTGTGATGTCACAGTGTGTTAGTATATCACCATGGCACTGTGATGTCACAATGGGTTGGGCATGTCAAAATGACATGATTGTTCTCAATGGTCTTTAACTTACAATGAGTATATGAGTTACAAAGGGACTGTGGTTTCTCTAAAAGTATGTGTTGTCACAAATATATTGAAATCCTAAAAGGTTTGTGATGTCAGAATTTGACACAATGGTTATGACATCTAACAGTGTGATGTCACCATTGTCATGATGTCACTCAGAATTTGTGATATCAAATGTCATATGTGAAATCTAATGAGGTCGACAACAGATCATGAGGATGAAAAGGGCTAAGGTATCAGAATTGCAGCATGCCACAAAAGTTATGATGAAAGGTTAGGTTTGTAATGTCATGGTGGGTTAGTGATATCACAATGGCAATGTGATGTACAAATGGATTGTAATGTCACAATGGTTATGATTCACGGTTTGTTTATGATATCAAAGTACAGGCCAAATTTGAAATAGAATGAAATCACAATTAAAGGTATTCATGTCTATGATGTCACGATGACCATGTGAAGTTCTAATTCTTTCATATCATTTTAGTTTTGTGATTTCACAATTATCAGATGGTGTCACAATGACAATGTGATGTCACAATTGTGATGATCTCAAAAATGTTTCTGATGTTAAAATGTCATGTTTGATTCTCAATTGTCAATAATTCACAGTGGAGATTTGGGTACACAAAAAGATTGTAATGTCACAAATCTATTTTTTCAAAGGTTATAAAAGGTCATAATAGATTTGGAATGTCACAAAGTGATCCTGGTGTCAAAACAGCAATGTCACAATGGGTTTGTGATGTCACAATGGTGATGAGGTCACAATGGGTTAGTTATGTCATGAGTTTGTAATATCACAATTATTTTTCCAATTTCAATTGCTCCTAGTTCACCATGAGGACACTGTAATAACCAGCAGTGCCCCTATAATCCACTGGAACAGATAGTCATCATGACCTCCTGGTCTGGACCAACAGAGAGGGGGGTTCATGCCACTGGAGGAGGGCGGACACGCTGCTGAAAGAGATAAAATGTCAAGCCCCACATGGTGAGCTGCCAAGAAATAATTTGGGCATGGACATTAGGGAAGTGATGATTGAAAACTGTTATTCTTGAAACATATTGCAGTGGAGGAAGGGTACAGCCTATATATACGCTGCATGTTCAGAGCAACAGAAGGGGAGAGAAAAAGGGGAAAGGCCTGGAAGGAAATAAGTGATGAGACTGCAAGTGCGTAAAGACCTGGGAGGAGAGGAAACTGAGGGAGAGAAGGAGATGAAGGACGGCAACTGGCCACCTGGTCAGGGCAGGACAAGCCTTTCAAGAGTAGAGCAGCCTGAAGAGAAGAAGGGAATGGTGGAAGGAAAAAATGAAAAGACCTGAAAGTTAGGACAGGTCTTTAGAGAAAGAGGATGAAGTGAAAGGAAAAAGCATTTTACTTTGAAATGTGGAGCTTTGGAGATCATTATTTTGGAGATTTGTTGTTTGCAGAACAGTTAACAAATGGCTGGGCTGCTCTTTGAAGTTCTGAGGGTCCATGGTTGAGGCTGCATTTAGCTCTGGGCATCCAGCCCAGGTCAAGGTAGTCGCCTGTTACAAAATTTAAGACGACAAGACAGTTTTGTGATGTTACATTCCATTAATGATTTCACAATGTCAATATGAGGTCACAAAGGGATTGTAATGTCATAATGGTGATGTGGTCACAATGGGTTTCTAAAATCAACCTATATGCCACATTTGAGATAGAATTAAATCACAGAATAGGCAATCACATTGTCTCTATGACCTCACAATGAAAATGTGATGTCATAATGCTATGATGTCATTGTCATTTTGGGTTGTCACAATGGGTTGATGTTATCCTAAAAACAATGTGACTGGAGATGATGTCCCAAAGCATTTGTAATGGTACAATGTCATGTCTGATGTCAGTTGTCCTTTGTTCACAATGAGGATATGGTTACCCAAAGGGACTGTGATGTCACAAACACCATGTGCTTTTTCAAAGGTGCTAAGAGGTCACAACAGGTTTGGGATGTCACAAGGTGATTGTGATATCACTGTGGCAATGTGTTGTCACAATGGGTTTGTGATGTCACAGTAGTGACAAGGTCACACTCAGATAATGATATCAAAATTAATTTGTAATATCACCATTACATGTCCAATTTCATTCTACTAGATCACAATGAAGATACGAGTTCACATAAGGAGCTAGAAGTCAGAAAGGCCATGAATTTTGTAAAATATTATGAGGACATAATAGGTTGGTGAAAATGCAATGGGACAGAGATTTCCCATTGGCAATGTAATGTTACCATTACATGAGATAGTATTGTTTTGAAGTCACAAATAGTTGGTGATACCATACAGGTGATGAGGTCACATAGGTTTGTGATTTCACAATGGGATGATGATATTACAATCTCATGCCAGATCTCTAATTGACAATTATGTAAGTTCTCAGGGAAAATGATGTATCCAAAAGCATATGTTGGCACAAGTGTAATGAGTCTTAACAGGTTTGTGATGTCACAATGTGTCTCAGTAGTCATGACATCTGGCAGTGTGATGTCACAGTGGTCATGATGTCCCAGTGGATTTCTGATATCACGTTATACCTGAAGTGTTATGATTTAAACAGAGAGGCCAAAGAGATCACACTGGCAGCATGTCAAAAAATTATGAGGATGGGACAGTTTTGTGATGTCACAGTGGGTTAATGATATCATAATGGCAAGAGGTGTCATCAAAGTATTGTGATGTCATAATGGTTATGTGGTCACAATGTATTTCTGATATCAACCCACCTGCCACATTTGAAATAGAAAAAAAATCAACGAATAAGCATTCCAATGTATCTGTGACATCACAATGACAATGTGATGTCATAATACTATGATGTCTTTTTGGTTTATGATGTCACTGTGGGCTGATGTCATAATGACAATGTGATGTTACACTGGTAATGATGTCACAAAGGTTTTGCGATGTTAAAATGGCATGTCTGATCTCAATTGTCTTTAGCTCAAAATGAGGATTTGGGTACACACAGGGCCTCTGATGTCACAAAGGCCATGCTTTCTTTCAAAGCTTCCAAAGTCATAATAGGTTTGGGATGTCACAATGTGATCATGGTGGCACAATGGCAATGTGATATCACAATGGATTTGTGATGTCATCACAGTGATGAAGTCACAACGGGTTAGTGATGTCTCATCAAGTTTGTAATATAACAATGATGTATACAATTTCAATTTCTTCTAATTAACTATGAGGATACTGTAATAACCAGTGGGGACAGAATTATCGTGGGAGCCAATAATCATTGTAAATTCTTGGCCTGACCCACCAGAGAGAGTTGGGAATGCCGCCAAAGGTGGAGGTGTCAAGTCTCACATAGTGAGCTGTCAAGAAGTGATTGAGCATTGGGCAGTTTGGAAAGTGATGGTTGAAAACTGTTAGGCAGGATACCCGTTGGAGTGAGGAGGTGTACAACGTATATATAGGTTGTATTTTCAGAGCATTGGAAGGGGAGATAAAAATGGGAGCTACCCGGATGGAAGAAAATGGTGAGACAGCAGGAAGGGAAAAACCTGAGAAGAGAGGAAGTTGAGGGAGAGCAGAAAGTTGGCATGTGGTCACTGCGGCAGAGTAGGGCAGGCCTGTGGAGAATGGAGAGGCCTAAATAGAAGAAGGAAAGGGTGGAAGGGAAAAAGGGAAAGACCAGGAAGGAAGGACAGGCCTATAGCGAAGGAGGGAGGAATTGAAAAGTAAAAAGCCTTGCCCATGGATGTTTGGAGCTTTGGAGATCATAATTTTTTGGTTGTTTCTTTGCAGACCGTTAGGGCTGCCCATTAGAGGTCTGAGGTTTGGTGGTCAAGGCTGCTCTTGGACCTGGGTATCCAGTCCAGGATAAGGTAATCACAGTCCCCTTTCTAGTGTAAATTGGTTTATTATATTAAATGTGACTCGATTGTTTGTCTTCTTGGCGTTGAGGTCTATGAACACGAGTTCACAGACAAAGCTTGAAGTCTCAAAGGCCATGGATTTTCTAAGATGTGATGTGGCCATAAGAGGTTTGTAAAAACACAATTGGACAGTAATATAACAATGGCAATACCACAATATCATGTCAAAATAATGCTTTGATACCACAATTAGTTGTTGATGCCATTCTCGTGATGAGGTCACAATAAGTTTGTGATGTCACAATGGGTTCATGATGTCAGTGTGACATGGCAGATCTCAATTATCATTAATTGGCAATGAATATATGAGCTCAAAAAGGGACTGTAATGTTTCCAAAGGTATGTGTTGTCACAAATGTGATGCCATTCAAACAGTTTTGTGATGTCACAATGTGACATAATGATCATGATATCTGGCAGAACAATGTGACAGGGGATTTATGATATCACATGTCATGCCAGAAATATGAGATTGAAAACAGATTATGGGCTCACAAAGGACCTAACATATGACAATGGCAGCATGTCACACAATTTATAAGGACAGGACTGGTTTGTGATGGCACAGCAGTTTAATGATACAACAATGGCAATGTGATGTCACAAAGGATTGTGATATCACAATGTTTATATGGTCAAAATGAGTTTCTGAAATAGAATGAATTTACAGAATAGGCCATAACACTCTTACATCTATGATGTAACAATGTCACTGTGATTTATAATGCTATGATGCCATTGTCGTTTGGTGATATCACAAATGAGCTGATGGTGTCATAATGACAATATGATGTCACTGCTGATTTATGGTGTTAAAATGGTTATGGGGTCACATTATGTTTCTGATATCAACACATAGGTCAAAATTGAAATAGAATGAAATAGCCGGGCATGGGTGACTCATGCCTGTAATCCTAGATACTCAGGCGCCTGAGATCTGAGGATAGCAGCTCAAATCCAGCTCAGGCAGGAAAGTCCATGAGATTTATCTCCAATACAACCACTAGAAAACCAGAAGTGGCACTGTGGCTCAAGTGATAGAGAGCTCATCTAGAGCTGAAGAGCATGGACAACACCCAAGCCCAGAGTTCAAGCCCCATGACAGACAAAAAATTAAGATTAAAAACAGGCATTCACAATCTGTCTATAACATCACAATGACAACGTGATCTCATAATGTTATCTTGTCATTGTAGTTTTGTGATGTCAAAAGTAGTTGATGCTGTCATAATGACAATGTTATGTCACACTGGTGATGTCACAAATGGCATGTTTGATATCAATTGCCAGTTCATAATAAGGGTATAGTTACACAAAGGGGCTGTGGTTTCACAAAGACCATATGTTTTTTCAAAGGTGCTGAGGTCCTAATAGGTTTGGGATGTTGCAATGTGATAATGATGTCAAATGGCAATGAAAGCTCACAATGGGTTTGTGATGTCACATTGGTGATGAAATCAAATAGTTTTGTGAAGTCACATCTCATAATCACATGACCAATTTTAGTTGCTACTATATCACGATGAGGGTATGAGTTCACAGGAGAAGACAAGTAAAAAAGGCCATGAATTTTCTAAAATGCTATGAAGATATACTAGGTTTTTGAAAACACAATAGAACAGTGATATAACAATGGCAATGTGATGTTGCAAAATGATGACTTAATAATGTTTTGATATCACAATTGGTGATGCCACATTAGTGACGAGTTTACAAGAGTTGTATGATGTTACAATGGGTTGGTGATATCAAAATGTGACATGTGATCTCAATCGTCATTAACTCACAATGAGTATATGAGCTCAAAAAGGGACTGTGATGTCTCTAAAGGCATGCTTGTCACAAAAGTGAAGTCCTAACAGGTGTGTGTTGTCAGAATGCGACAAAATACTCATAATATCTATCAGTGTGATGTCACCATGATGTAGATGTCACACTGGATTTGGGTATCACATTTCATACCTGAATTGAGTATGAGAGGATTATCATTTCACAGTGGTTTAGTGATATCACTATGGAAATGTGGAGTCAAAAGGGATTGTGCTACCACAATGGCTAGTAGATCACAATATGTTCTTACTATAGTAGGTTTGTGCTGTCACAATTGGCTGGAAATGTCACAATGGCATGCCGAATCTCAATTGTAATTAATTCACAATGAAGATATGAGTTCACAAAGGGACTGTCTTGTCTCCAAAGACCTGTGTTGGCACAGATGTGATGAAGTCCTAACAGATTTGTGAGTTCACAATGTGACACCATGGTCTTAATGTTTATCAATGTGATATCACAATGGTCATGATGTCAGAGTCAATTTCTGATATGAAATGTCATACCTGAATTATTATGAGTTTGAAAACAGATTCTAAGCTTACTAAAAGCCTAAAATATACTAATGACAGCATATCACACAAGTTATGACTAAAAACTCATGCTCTTTGGAGCTTGATTCTTTCTTTGAAATTGTTTCCTCATTGTGAGCTAGTAGAAATTGAAATTGGACATGTCATTGTAATATTACAAACTCATAGTGACAATAGTGACATCACAAACTCATTGTGAACTCATCACTACTGTGACATCACAAACCATTGTGACATCACATTGCTGTTGTGCCTTCACAATCACATTGTGACATCACAATGCTACTGTTAACTCAGCACCATTTAAAAGACACATGACCTCTGTGGCATCAAAGACCTTTTGTTTACCCATATCTTCATAGCGAACTAATGAAAATTGTGATCACAGATAGCATTGTATCATCACAAATACTTTGAGCAAAAATTATGTCTGTGAAGTCACATTGTCATCATGACACCATCATCTCATTGTGACATCACCAAATCCCAATGACACCATTCCATTTTTTCTTTTTTTTTCTTCTGTGCATTTTTTATTGTAAGTATAGTGTACAGAGGAATTACAGTTACATGAGCAAGGTAATGTGAATGCCTATTCTTGGATTTCATTCTATTTCAAATGTGCCATGTGGGTTAATATCAGGAAAACATTGTGAACTCATAACCTTTGTCACATCAAAATCTCTTTGTCACAGCACATTGCCTTTGTTACATCACTAACCCACTGTGACATCAAACCTCTCCTGTCCTCATAACTTTTGTGACATGGCATTGTGATATCTTAGGCCTTTTGTGAGTTGAAAATCTGCGTTCGACCTCATATTTCAGATATGACATGAGATATCTAAAATCCAGTGTAACATCATGATATCACACCGCTGGACATCATAACCATTGTATCATTTTGTGACATCTCAGACCTGTTCGTTCTTCACCTTTTTGACTACATATACTTTGGTGACATCAGAATCCCTTCCCAAACTCATATACTCGTGCTGAATTAATGACAATTGAGATCCCACATGCCATTGTGACATCATCAACCCCTTGGGACATCTCAAATCTATTGCAACCTCCTCATCAGTATGGCATCACCAATTGTGACATCAAAACATTATTATAACATGATGTTGAGACATCACATTGTCATTGTGAAATCACTGTTCCATTGGGTTTTCACATAGTATGACCTCATACTGTGAAGCTTATTCTATCACCTGGTATCCCCATATTGAATTATGAGTAATTGAAATTAGATGTATCATTCTGAAATTACAAACTGTGACATCACAAAACTATAGTGACCTCATCACCACTGTGACATTAAAAACCCCATGGGACATCTCATTTCCATTGTGACATTACGGATCACATTGTGCCATCCCAAACCTATTATGACCTCTTACCACATTTGAAAACACACATGGCCTCTGTGACATCACAGAACTTTTTTGTATTCATATCCTCATGGGGAACTAATGACAACTGACATCAGACATACTATTGAAATATTAAAAAATCCTTTGTGACATCATCATAATTGTGACATCATGTTGCCACTACACCATCAGCTCATTTTGACATGTAAAACTACAATGCCATCATAGCATTGTAACACCACATTGTCATTCTGATGTCATAGACACGTTGTGTTTGCCTATTATGTTATTTGATTCTACTACTAATGTGGCATGACAGTTGTTATCTGAAGCCCATTGTGAGTTTGTGACCATTGTGATATCACGATGCCTTATTAGCATCACATTGCCATTGTGATGTCACATTGCCAAATTGATGTCACAAAGGGATTTTGTTGTGACAATGGTTATGATATCAAAATGAGTCTCTGATATCATCCCACATGCCACATTTCAAATACAATGAAATCACAGATTAGGCATTTATAATGTGTCTATGTTATCACAATGACATAATGGCAAATGCTATAATGTCATTGTAATTTTGTGATGTCACCATAAGCGAAAAATGTCATGACAACAATGTGATGTCACACTGGTTATGTGGTCACACAGGGTTTATAATGTTACAATGGTTATGAGGTCACAATGTGTTTCTGATAGCAAGTCATATGCCACTTTTGAAATAGAATGAAATCACAGGATATACAATCACAATGTGTCTGTGACAGCTTTCTGTTTTGGGGGGGAGGGGTCCGGTCATGGGGCCTGAACTCTGGGCCTGGGCACTGTCCCTCAGCTCTTCAGCTCAAAGCTAGCACTCTACCACTTGAGCCACAGTGCCACTTCTGGCTTTTTTCTTTTTGCTTATGTGGTGCTGAGGAATCGAACCCAGGGCCTCATGCATGCAAGGCAAGTGCTCTACCACTGAGCTACCTTCCCAACCCCTATGACAGGAAAATGGCAATGCGATGTCATAATGCTATGATGTCACTGTAATTTGGTGATGTCACAATGAGCTGATGGTATCATAATGAGAGTCTGATGTCACACTGGTGATGATGTCACAAAGGATTTATGATGTCACAATTTCATGTCAGATCTTAATTGCCATTAGTTTATAGTGCGGATAAGAGAATGAAGTCATGACATACACAAATGAACTGTGATGACACAAAGGCCATGATTTTTTGTCAAATGTGCTAACGTTCCTAACAGGTTTTGGTTGTAAACTGTTAATTGAAGAGCTAAAGTAACTCATTTTAAGATCAAGCTCCCTGAGCTGTGCTGACCTCAGAGTAACCAACAAAGAGTGCTGTGCTGCCAAAGAAAAAAATAGCTCTCAGGAAAACCACAGGTTGCCACCAAACCTGCCCACCCGTAAGGAACAGAACAGTTGCAAATGTGTTCCATCAGAAAAAGGGAAGTGCAGTCAACGTGGACTTAAACCCCCTGAACTTGTGAACTTGCTTGTGTGCAAAACCCCTAAACTTGCTTGTGTGGAAACCCCCTGAACTTGTAAAGTTGTTTGATAGTATAAAAGCTGTGCTAATTTTGTGCTCGGGACCTCTTAGCGTCACCGGTTACCGAGTTTGTGGAGGACTAAGCTCGAGCTTGCAATAAACGACTCTTTGCTGTTTGCATTGCTGGTGGTCTCTTGTGGTCTAAGAGGAGGTATCCGAAAATCGGGTACTTCATTAATGATATAAAAATGGGTTAGTGATGTCAAAACAAGTTTGTAAAATCACATCTTATTTCAAATTTCAAATGCTACAAGTTCAAAATGATACAAGTTCACAGAAAGAGTTTGATGTCCCAAAGGCCTGAATTTTCTAAGATGTGATGAGGTCATAATAGGCTTGTGAAAGCATGATGTTACAGTAATATCACAATTGCAATATGATGTCAAATTATAATGTCATAAGAGTGTTGTTATGTCACAATTAGCTGCTGATGCCATAATATTGATGAGTTCAAAATAGTTTTGTGATGTCGCAGTAGATTGGTGATGTGACAATGTCATTCCAGACCTTAATTGTCATTAACTCCCAATGAGTGTATGAGTTTAGAATGGGATTGTGAGGATTCCAAAGGTATTTGTTGGCACAAATGTGATGAAGTCAGAACAGATTTGTGATGTGACAACAGAACAGATTTGTGATGTGACAATGTGACAGTGTGATGTCTAGCAGTGTGATGTCACAATAGTCATGATGTCACAGTATATTTCTAATATTTCATGTCATACCTGAAATAATGAGGTAGAAAAGAGTTTGAGCTCTCAATGGACCTAACATTACACAGTGGCAACCTGTAATAAAACTTATGAGGACAGGACATGTTTGAGTTGTCACAGTTATTTAGAGATATCACAATGGCAATGTTATGTCACAAATGGATTGTGATGTCACAATGGTTATGAAGTGAAAATATGTTTTTGATATGTAACCATATGCAACATTTGAAATATAATGAAATCACATAATAGGCATTCATAATGTATATATGATGTCACAATGACAATGTAATGTAATAGTGGTAAGATGTCATTACAGATTTGTGATGTCACAATGAGCTGATGTTGTCATAATGACAATGTGCTTTCACACTGATGATTATATTATAAATGCTCTGTGATATTACAATGGCATATCTGATCTCAATTGACATTTCACAACGAAGATATGGATACACAAAGGGAATGTGATGTCACAAAGGCCATGTGTTTTATTTCAAAAGTGCTAAAGATGTCATAATGGGTTTGGGAGGTCTCAAGGTGATTGTAATGTCACAACAGCAATGTGACAGCACAATGGCTTTGTGATGTCACATTGGAAGTGAGGTCACAATGGACAAGACAGGTTTGTGATGTCACAACAGGTTAATGATATCACAATGGTACTGTGAGGTCACAAAGGGAATTTTCATATCACAGTGGCTTTGAGGTCGCAATGGATTTCTGATATCCACCAATATTGCTCCCTTGAATTAGAATGAAATCACAGAATAGGCATTCACAATATGTCTATAATGCCACTATGTCATATGATGTCATAATACTATGATATTTAAGTTTAGTGATGTCAAAATGGCATGTCTAATCTTATTAGTCATTAGATTACCATGAGGATTCCAAAGGTTGCTATGTGGTGAGTCTTTAAAAAGCCACATTGTGCTGAGTCCATTACACAAGGTTCTTTGTGCTATTTTCTCAAGTGTGCTGTGTGCTGTCATCCCAAAGTGTTCTATGTTCTGAGTCCTTGAGAGTTAGGTATTCCCGACAATAACACACACACACACACACAAACACACACACACACACGCACACACACACACACACACACACACAAAGGGAGGGTCATCGTGCACCTGCTTGGTGTGTGGGGTGGATGGAAAAGATTCTCCCCCAGTGCTTGGACTGAGGGGAGATTCGATCACCCTGGGCAGCTGCTAGTTTTGGGGTAAGCCCTGAGATGAGGTGAGGCTGCTTCTGCCATGGCCTGGTAGCCTTATGGCAGACTCAGGGCAGCACAAGGCTAAGAGGTGGGGGACATGGCAGAGGGGGGAGG
Organism: Dipodomys merriami; assembly: GCF_024711535.1. Taxonomy (NCBI): domain Eukaryota; kingdom Metazoa; phylum Chordata; class Mammalia; order Rodentia; family Heteromyidae; genus Dipodomys; species Dipodomys merriami. The sequence continues at coordinate 786,912 of NW_027205037.1, read as the reverse complement.
GGCATGACCAAGTGGAGGACAGGGAATGGGAGAGGAGGCACATAGCTGCTGCAGCCAGGGGCTGACATGGTTGCGCAGTGGAGGCAGGGCAGACATCTAGAGAAGTGGTGGCAGAGAGAGAGAGCAGAGAGATGAGGAGCCACATTCACCAGGGGAGGCTGCTTCAATGGCTGGCCTCTGCTGCTGTAGGAGCACAGGTCTGGCCCAGGAGCACAGAGCACAAAGCCAGCATAGCAGGCACATCCCTCCCACAGGCCCAGGGAGGCTCAGAGGCCAAGTAGGCCCTGAGTCCAAGGTCCCTGTTCCAGGAGCTCAGCTGGGGCTGTGGCACGTTTAGCCCTGCCACCCGCTTGCCTCTGTCCTGGCCCCTCTCCTGCCCTCTCCGCGACATCACGTTTCAAACATGTCGCTGCTGGCTTGGACCAGCAGTGCCTCTCGGAGTCATTCAGCGATAGTGTGCCCCAGGCCAGATGGTGGCCCTGACCACTTCCTGTCCACGCCCCCCCTGTCCTCTACTCTGGGCCCGAGCACCTGCCATGATGCTGCCATTGCTGCCCTCTGCACCTAGAACAGCAGCCTACAGCTTCTCCCAGAAGCACACATTAGTGGACATCACGTGGGCCCACACCTCGTGACCTCTCCCAACTCCCCTTCCCCCAACCCACAGCCACGACTCCTGCCTCCCTTCTCGCATCCCAACCTTGCCTCACTAACACCAGGTGCCAGCCCTGGCTCTGCCATAAATGCGCCCCAGGAGTGGGAGATGGGGGAGTGGGTGTGGACCCAGGGATCCCACTCCCATCCCTAGTGTCAGTGTCCCAGGAAATGGGGAGATACAAGGTTGGGTGTGAAGGGGACATCCCTGAGCCCCTGGCCTGGAGCAGTGGGAACCACACAGCCCCACATGTTCACCCTTCCTCTCCAAGATGGGAACCTGGTGGCTTTATTCTGAGTTGGGGAGCAACTCCACACCTGCCTTCTTGGGTCTTTTCCTTTTTTCTGAGGGTGGGGAGTTTTGGATGCAGAAATAGGGCCCCCTTGCTGTGTGAGTCCTTGTCCTCTGTTCTCAGTCACCCTCTCACCTAAGGAGGGTCTCAGGAAAGCTCACTAGGTAGATGAGGGCACTGGGGGTCAGATGGAAGGTGAATATCTGGGAGTAACACACTCCCTCTGACACATATACACACGGCCTGTCCACCCCCACCCCAGCTGTCAACAGTACTCACAGGGTGATCATATTTCCCAGCTCTGCCAGCATCTGCTGGTGCTCCCGGTACATCTGGTCTCCTTGTCCTCCCCAAGAATCCACCCATTCACCCAGAAGCATCTAGGCTGGAAGTAGGGAGTCTGTCCATGTATGTAGCCTTTAGAACCCCATCCATTTCCTTAAAACCACCACCACCCCGGGTCAGACACCCCATGGCTACCCCATGACCCCCTGCTTGTTTTCAGTCCTGGCTCTGAGGAGCCACCTGTCTGGGGATTTTTTCACCCAGTGTCCTGTCTTAGGGTTTTGGTGAATGGGGAGTTAAGGCTGGTTGTTCCAACGGGGAAGTGTCTTGCCCTGGAGAAGGGGAAAGGGGTGGTGGTGCTGTGTCATTACAGTGGTGCTCCCCTTGGGTGGTAGATCTTGGTTCTGACAAGGGAATGGGGAATGGGAACCTGTGTGCTCCAGCTTGTACATTGTCCCAGATGACGAACCAACAAACTTAGGAGAGGCACTACTCTGATTCTGTGTGTGTGTGTGTGTGTGTGTGTGTGTGTATGAGAGAGAGAGAGAGAGAGAGAGAGAGAGAGAGAGAGAGAGAGAGAGAGAGAGAGAGAGAGAGAGAGAGAGAGAGAGAGAGAGAGAGAGAGAGAATTTTTCTCCTTGTACAGCCTGACTGTGCTCAGGTAAGTGATCAGTTGGCAAATTGCAGGTGCTGCATGGAAGAGTCTTCTGTCACCATTCTGGATGTGTGTGTGTGTGTGTGTGTGTGTGTGTGTGTGTGTGTGTGTGTGTGTGTGAGTGTGTGTGTGTTGAGAGAGCACAAAGATGAGAGCAATATATTTAATTCACCATGTCTAAAAACAGCAAAAGCATTTTATTTCTCTGTGTGTTTGTATATTTGTTGTTTTTTCATCAATACCAAGTATGAGCCCAGTCACAACTTTTGTTTTCTCCTTCACAGTTTCATGGCTCCTTTATGGAAGATTTCAGTAGCTCATTGCTGTCATCCTAGGTACTCAGGACCTGAGATCTGAGGCTCACGCTTCAAAGCCAGCCTGGGCAGGAAAGACCTTGAGACTCATCTCCAAAAAACCACCAGAAAACCGGAAGTGGTGCTGTGGCTCAAGTAGTAGAGTGCTCACCTTGAGCTGAAGAGCTCAGGGACAGCACCCAGGCCCAGAGTTCAAGCCCCACATCTGAAAAGTAAAACATTTTTGCCTGCAGAGATATGGAGGTGTGTGTGGGTGCTGTGTTTGAGAGACCAGGTGCTGGCCTCACTGTACAGACATTTCTAAGAACTCCCCAAGTTTGCCCCTGTTTGAAGCCACAGTAGGATGGGTGGTACCTTACCAAGAATTCAAAAGATGAGGCCTGTGTCAGGCAGGGAGTGGGTGAATGGGTGCTGGGGTGGGGTTGTTGTGTCTGCATATTCTCCATTAAAGGATGGATTTGGATGCTGGGTGTCAAAGTCTGAAGTCAAGGGTTGCAAGAAGTTTGTGGCCTAACGAATTGGTTTTCCTCTGGGTATTTGAAGGTGGCTGAAGCCAGCTGCTGCTGTTGGCTCACAACTGTCATCCTAGCTACTCAGAAGGTTGAGATGTGAAGACCATGGTTCCAAGACAGCTTGGGCAGAAAAGTCTGTGATACTTGATATCCAATGAACCACCAGAAAACAGGAAGTGGCTCTGTGGCTCAAGTGGGAGAGTGCTCATCTTCAGCTGAAGAGCTGAAGGACAGTGCTCTGGCCCAGAGTTCAAATCCCATGACCAACAATAAACAAAGAGGTAGCCTTAGTTTTCCAAATAGCAGTGTGTACGGTAGGAAATTCCGTGCTGGGTTATGAGATATTCCAGATATGTGCGAGGCTCAATGTTGTGTCTACAGTTGGTCTGAGTATGATAATGCCATCTTCTCATGAATCCGATGTGATCCTAATGGAGAGAGTTCATGGTTCTCAGGAACTGCTGACGCCTTGGAATGTCCGTGTGTGTGTGTGTGTGTGTGTGTGTGTGTGTGTGTGTGTGTGTGTGTGTGTGTGTGTGTTGTGTGTGTGTGTGTGTGTGTGTGTGTGTGTGTGTGTGTGTGTAACTTTTCCTCCTCTTTCTCTGTCCCCTTCCTGGGTGCCTGTCTGTGTCTTTCTGACCTCAGATGGTGTCCCTCCTCCACACCGACCTTGCCTTTAGTCCCCTATCAGGGTATACAATGAGTCCTAAATTGCCAGAGACCTGTATTCCAGATTTTGTCTGGGGCACAATTCTGACTGTCCAAATATTTGGCTGACTCCAGAATTCTGAGACAGCAGTGCCAGCTGGCAGAGGATCTCCCCTGCCTCTGAGGGAAGGCCTCAGTCATGTGATGTCCTGTCCTTTACCTCAGCTGCGCCTCTGACTGCACATCCCTCTCCACAGGCTTGCAGTGGAGTGGGAAATGGGGGGTTGCTGGTGGCTCTGGGCATCTCGAGCTTGACAGCTGACTGAAGGCCACCCAAGCAAGGAGGATCCAGGACTACATGGGAGTTGAGGCCAATGTGGCTTGGAAATATTGATCAGTGTCTAGGAAATATAAGAGTACTTTACCATAAGAATGTCTATCTTCCGGCCCCAGTTGGGCCTCTCAGGTCCTTCTAGACAATTCTGGATGCCCAGAATACAGAGGCACAGACTTTAGATTCCAGGGCCAGGGAACTGGGGGATAAGAGACTGGTATGGCCAATACCTCAATGTTCTGGGGCATTAGTCTTGACCTGGCTATGCCCCCCCTTTTGTACATTCACTTCTTAACCCAGTGTTGGTCACACACCAGCCACTTGTGGGAGTACTGTGGAAGTGGCAAGAGGTGAAGTGAGATAAAGGATGACCAAAATCTGGATTTATGTCCTGTGGGAGTGGTATAGGGTGTCTTTAAAAAAAATATTAGATCTGGAACTCAGGGCCTAGGCACTTTCCCTGAGCTTCCTTTGCTCAAAGCTAACTTTCTACCTTTTGAACCACAGCTCACCTTTTAACTTTTTTTACTAGTTTAGTGGAGATAAGAGTTTCATGGCTTTCTTGTCTGGGCTGGCTTCAAGCTGCCATTCCTAAGATCTCAGCCTCTTGAGTAGCTAGGTTTGCTGGTATGAGCCACTGGCACCTGCTAAGGATGTTAGTGTGTGTGTGTGTGTGTGTGTGTGTGTGTGTGTGTGTGTGTGTGTGTGTGTGTGTGTGTGTACTGGGACTTGAACTCAGAACGTAGACATAGATGCTATCCTTTAGCTTGTTTGCACAAAGTTGGTGCTGTACCACTTGAACTACAGTAGTTCTGCTTCCCATTCTTTGATGATTCATTGGAGATAAAAGTCTGCCCAGGCTAGCTTTGAATCTTGATTGATTCTCAGGTCTCAGCCTTGAGTAGCTAGGATGACAGGAATGAGCCAACTGTGCCCAGCTAATAATGGCCTTTCTCCACAGTAGCTCCTGAAAGGTTTTCTTTATTTTTTCTGTGCGAGTACCGGGGCTTGAACTCATGGTCTGTGAGCCACAGCTCTATTTCTGGCTTTTGGTAGCTCATTGCCAAGAAGAGTCTCATTAACTTTCCTCCCCTAAGCTGGCTCTGACCCACGATCTCTGATCTCAGTCTCCTGAGTAGCTAGGATTTACAGGGGTTGAGCCACTGGTGGCATTGGGTTAGAAGATTTTCATAAGCAAGAGTACTTCCCTGCGTTTTCCCTGACTCCTCAATTCAAATGAAGCCTGAGGGTCAGGAGCTGTGAAAAATAGGCTTCCAGCAACAGGAAATGGCTGGGGTCCATGGTAAAAAGCCAAGCTAATCTTCCCCTTGAGCCCCATACTGGGACCCCACGCTCTGCCCTACTTGTGACTCAAGCACAAACCTTGACCCAGCCTTGAAGGTTCTGCCAGACTTTTCTGAAGGCACCGAACCTTCATTCCACTCATACCACCTGCTCTACACCACACCTCAGGACCTTTGCCCATGCTGTACCTTATGCCTGAGGCTCTCTGTCCTTTATCCATATCTCGGTACTCCTGTGGAATTTTGGCACTGGTTATATCACCTCCTGGAGCAAGTCTTTCCTTCCTTTCTCCCTCTTTTTTTTATATTGAGTTGCTACAGATGGAACTTGTGCAGGATGACTGGCAAATGCTCTATATTGGTGTGTGTGTGTGTGTGTGTGTGTGTGTGTGTGTGTGTGTGTGTGTGTGTGTGTGTGTGTGTGTGCCAGTTCTGGGGTTTGAATTCAAGGCCTGGACGGTATCCCTTTTTATGCTGAACACTAGCATTCTACTACTTGAACCACAGCTCTGCCCTTTTGGGTGTTTAATTTGAGAAAAGAGTCTCATATAGACTTTCCTGCCTGCACTGGCTTACAATTATGATCCACAGGTATCAGCCTCCTGAGTAGCTAGATTACAGGGATAAGCCACCAGTACCTGCCCTCTACTTCTTACCTATAACCTCGGCCCTCCTGAGTCCCAGAAGTGTATGTCTCACCAAGATCACTTTTTTTTTTCCGGTGTTGGGGCTTGAACTCAGAGTGTGGGTATGTTCTTGAGCTGCTTTTGCTCAAGGCTACATTCTATTACTTAAGTCACAGTGCCACTTTTGGCTTTTTCTGTTTATGTGGTACTGAGGAATCGAACCCAGTGTGTCATGCTTGCTAGGTAAGCACTCTACCACTAAGTCACATTCGCAGCTAAGGCTTACTTCTAACAGGAGCTATGAGGGTGGGATTTATTTGCGTACCCTTTTCAACAAAGAAATCACTGGCCATTTCATATCTTTGCCAGGATTTGGGACCAGCCTGAGACTTGGCAATGAGAAATGATGAATGAGTGATAATCATGAAGCCCCAAAGATCTAGGCTTACATGCTACAGAGGATAGGGAATATGGAGCCAGAACCTTTCACAAGTCCTACATCCTAAGAACTGTGGTCTCTGTTGAGGCAGTGGCTGACTGCTAGATATCCCAATGCGACATCTCAGTTAGAACATAGAACATAATGCACATATTGCATACACCAACCCAGGGAAGCCTTCGGGGCTTCATTTACTAAATGGCAGAGAAGGATGTTTTGTTTAAGCTGCCAGCTCAGACTTAGTACTTTGTGAGGGCTTGTCCAAGCTTGCCCAGGTTGGGGGCTGGGTATGGGCCACATTATGAATGCTCACCATCCATACATCATCCATCCATACACAGAAACATGGAGTTACTGCCTTCGTTTTTTCTTTGACAGGTCCGACATTGAAATATGAGCCCTATCCCTGATCTCCTTTTGCTCAAGGGTAGCGCTCTGCCCTTGAGCCACAGCCCTAACCCATGGGGATATTTTCCTGTTATCTCTTAGAAATAATATTGTCGCATACTTTCCTGCCCTGGCTGAATTCAAATTGGCATTCTCTACATCTCAGCCTCCTGAGGAGCTAGGATTACAGACAGGAGCCACTGACACTTGGCTTTCTTTTGTTCTTCTTGATCTTTTTTAAATCGTGACAATCTGAAATTTTCCAGTGTCATTCCAATGGTTTGCATTTAATGTACACTACCCAGGCCTGGAGTTGGAATGCCAGGACTGTCACCCACAAATGGAAGGAGATCCTAACAAACTCATTCCTATTTATGTGAATACTGATGGAATGTTATAAAAGTAATCATTAAATTTTCAGTTAATTCATGATTGTATTTTAGAATGCCACACAAAAATTATAGGATTTATATCTTCCATTCTAGCACCATGGTATGATTCCCTAATGGAAGGATATTAACTAATTTTTAATTAATGTTTTTATAAGTATTCAGCCATGATACTTCATTAAATGGAGTCATAACTTAATAACTAATAATTGGTAACTATATATATATAATTTAATGATATCTTCACCTTATCTAAGTATATATATATGTATATATATACACAGCAATCTATCTATCTATCTATCTATCTATCTATCTATCTATCTATCTAACTATCTATCTATCTATCTATCTATCTATCTATCTATCTATCTATCTATCATCTATCTATCTATCTGTCTGTCTGTCTGTCTGTCTGTCTGTCTATCTATCTATCTATCTATATCTATATCTATATCTATCTCTCTGTCTCTCTGTCTCTCTGTCTCTCTGTCTCTCTGTCTCTCTGTCTCTCTGTCTCTCTGTCTCTCTCTCTCTCTCTCTCTCTCTCTCTCTATATATATATATATATATATATATATATATATATTGGGCACTACTGTGGCTTCATCACAGGTCCTCAGAACTTCCTGGCAGCTCAATTTGCCAGAGGCTGGAGTGCTAAGACTGTGACCCCATTTACGGATTGGGCATCCTAGGCTATGAGTTGAAATCTCAGCATGGTCAAAAATTATTAATGTAGTAAGAGACCACTTTTGACACATTTTTTTCCTGGAAAAAACTCCTGGGTCTCAGTATGATGTATAATCCATATCAAATATATCCTGTGTGACAGGATGTAATAAATTAAATATTATGTATGTAATAACACTAAATAAATAAGGGTAATAAACATCATACTCACTAAACCCATGTATGTAAATTGATATCATATATGAATAATTTTTTCCGGTGCTGGGGATTTAATTCAGGCCCTGGGAACTGGTCTGAATTTCTTGTCTTCAAGGACAGTAAGCTTCCCCTTCACCCACAGTGCCACAGAGTTACCCAGACCCTGAGTTCAAATCACAGGCCTGCCAGAAAAGTGGTGCAAATTCCAAGCCAGGGACTTTTTGTTTTTGGCCAAGCATGGGGCTTGAAGTCAGGTCTTGGCATCTGTACCACAGCTGACCCTGGGATACTAGGACCCAAGTTCAAATCTCAGAGTTGACAAAAAATAAAAATAAAAAGGAGAAGGATAAAACAGAGATGTTCAAGAAGGTGGTTTTACATTTTTTTCTCTTTGCATTGTGACCATCCTTGGTCTAAATGACGAGGCCCAGAAAATGTACATGACCTTGCATGCTGATATTTGGCTGACTATTAGGGAAACCATAGCCGAAACCTCAACTTAGGCCTGGAGGTTGAATCTGGGACTGCCACTAATGATTGGCAGTATATTCTAAGAAATGCATTCCAATATACTTACATACAAATGGAATGTTATAAATGTAACAATTAAATTAGTAGTTAGTGTATGAGTATACTATAAAATTATACACAACAATTATACTACATTGACTAATTTTCAATTAATACTTTATTATATATTCAACAATGAAACTTAAAAATGAAGGGAATAATTTAATTGTCAGTAATTGGTAGTAATATAATATATGTAATTTCATAATATACAGTCATCTTTCTCTTGTTTTATACATACATATGTATATATATGTATATATGCCAATCTACACATTTATCTGTTTATACACTTTTCTCTCCTGGGGCTCACTGGTATAGTGATGGCTAGTACATACAAAGGCCTGGATTTGATTCCTTACTTCCACATGCACATAAAAATCCGGAATTTGTGCTGTCACTGAAGCACTCGAGCACTAGCTTTGAGCATAAATGCTTAGGGACTGTGTCTAGACCCTTACTCAAGACCCAGGATGGACACCAAAAGATTGAATATTGTGACTGCAACTCTATAAGGATAGGACTTAAAATACCTCATCACAGAGCAAGCCAGGAGTCTGGTGCAGACAGCTGCCATCTAACCTGACGTAGCCAGAGGTATACCACTGCAGCCCACCTCCACAGAACCAGATGCTGCTGGCTTGCTCACCTCTGTCATCAAAGGTACTCAGGGGCTGAGATCTGACACTGGTGGGTTTAAACCCCAGCCCTGGCAGGATGGCTGTGAAACTCTGAACTGTGGCTCAAAGTGGTGGAGCTCTAAACTTGAGCAAAAGATCTTAAGACAGTACCCCCAACATTTTAGTGCAATCCCGTGGCTGACTCTCCCCCCCCAAAAAAAGAAAACCACCTCTGAATCATTAGATATGAACTTTTGCAGTTTGTGATGTGTTTCTGAAAGAATGGTGATACTGATTAAAGCACCCTAATACTAATGACAGCTTGTGGGTACAGCTATTTGATGAGTCCTTCCTGGGGTGCTGGGTCCCTCCTGGAGTTCTGTGTGCTGATTCCTGCACAGGATGCTATGTGCTGTGTCCTTTACAGGGTGAAGTGTGCTGAGTGCTGCATTGGGTGCTGGGTGCTGAGCCTTTCATAGGAGGCTGTGTGCTGAGGCCTGTAAAGAGTGTTATGTGGAGCCGGGAGTTTGTGGCTCAAGCCAGTAATCCTAGCTACTCAGGGTCTGAGATCTGAGGATCGTGGTTCAAAGCCAGCCCAGGGAGGAAAGGCCATGAAACACTTATCACAACAAACCACCATAAAACTGGAAATGGCACTGTAGCTCAAGTGTTAGAGTACTAGCCTTGAGCTGAAGACCTGAGGGACAGAGCTCAGGTCCAGATTTCAAGCCCATGACCGACAAAAATAAAAAAGAGTGTTGTGTGTTTTGTCCTTCAAAGAGTGAATTCTTTCATCTTTTCCTTGTAAGAGCTCCACAACTGAGATGATTATGCAGACAAGGGTATTGAGGCTCCGATATATCTGCATGGCAGGGACAAAATTATGTATTAGTGCAGACTAGTGGGTTGTCTATGGCAGACAATTGTTTTGTTTTGTTTTTTCTCAATCATGAACCTTGAACTCAGGGCCTAGGCACTGACCATTACCTCTTGGGCGCATGGCTACCACTCCACCATGTGGAGCCAAGGACCCCCTTGCAGCACAGTGCCACAGCCTAGGGTTCTATAGTTGAGGTCTACCATCCTGCCTTCTCAGGATGCTGAGATCTGAGTATCTGGGTTCCAAACTATCCCAGACACAAAAGGGCCCATGAGCCTATTATCTCCAATTCATCACTAAGAAACGTGAAGTGGAAGCTGGGTGCTTGTGGCTCATGCCTGTCATCTTAGCTACTCATGAGGATGAGATCTGAGGATCATGGTTCAAAGCTAGCCTGGACAGGAAAGTCCTTGAGACACTTAGCTTCAATTAACCACCAGAAAACGGGAAGTGGCTCTGTGGCTCAAGTGGTAGAGCACAAGATTTGAGCTCAATTGCTCAGGGACAGCAACCAGGCCAAGATTTCAACTCCTACAACCGACAACAAAAAAGACAGAAACAAACTAACAAACCCGATGTACAGGGCAGGGAATGTGCCTTAGGGGTACAGTGCTTTGCATCTGTGAAACCCTGGGCTTCATTTATCAGGACCACATCACTAGGAAAAAACCTGAAGTGGCTCTGTGGTTCAAGTAGGAGATGGCAATCCTTGTACAAGAGGCACTAGGTACAGTGATCATGTCTTGAGTACAAGCTCCAGGACTAGTGAATGCGCTCTCTCTCTCTCTCTCTCTCTCTCTCTCTCTCTCTCTCTCTCTCTCTCTCTCTCTCTCTCTCTCTCTCTCTCTCAAACACACATACACACACACATACACACACACACACTCACACACAGAGAAAGCAATAGTGAAGCTGTGACACAAAATGTTAAAGCACTAGACTTCTCTGAGCTCATGGTCAGCACCCAGGCCCTGTGTTCAACCACGATATCTAGCCACCCAGGGCCCAACTGGGAGAGGTCAAAGGTTTCAAAACCTGATGAGCTTCACCAGAATTAGATGACAGCAATTTTTGTGATATCTGACATGTGCTTCAATTTCCCAAGCTTCTGGAAACCTAGGAGAGGCATCATAGGCCCATCATCAGTCTCAATGAAACATTTCTTTAAGTTCAGTGCACTAGTTATCTGCAAGAAGGACTCCTGAATTATATTGAGCACTGTATCTGAACACCAGAATATAGTCTCACAAAGGCAGTATAAGTGCGCAGAACTTGGCCTGCCATGGGATGTGGCACAAATGAATACTTCCTGTCATATCAGAGCATTGGGAAGAGAAATAGCTTGGGGTACAAAGCAACCTTTTTCTCCTGGCCTTCAGAGCCTACCCATACTCCTCCTCACTAATTGGCCCAGATAGAGTGGCCTGTTACACAGCTGTACAGGAGAGAGGCTTTTTGTCTGCCTGTCCAGACAATGAGAGAGACTTCTGGACTGGGATGCAGAGAAACCCTTAGGCTACACTGGGAGCAGTGAGGGGAGCCCCGGAATATGCAATGTCATGAAAACTGTCTCTGTGTTATGAACTCATTGAATTGAATACAAATTTCATAGGTTGATGCCATTCATCATATCTACCCTGGAGCTTCTCCTATAAGAATACATCCAAACAAAATGAAAACAGCACTGAAAAATACCACAAACCGTGGACAGTCAGCAGTTTCTGTTTTCCTTCCATGCAAGGTGACCATCCTGGGTCTGAATGACATGGCTGAAACCTGTAGGTCACCTGGCATTGCTGAAGGCTGGCGGGCAGTCAGTGAAGCCATAGGCCAACCTGACACTAGGTCCTGAGTTCGAATCCTGGTCATGCCACGTAAAAGGGCTGGAGAGCCTAAGAAAATATTGCCTGTCCATAGGAACACGAGAGGAATGTAATCAATGTCATGGTTGGATGAGTAGTCCATCAATGTGTCTAGCATAAAATTAGACCCAATAATCACAGGGCACAGATTGATTTTAATTCAGATTATTATGCATTAAAAGAACTTTTGATTAAATGGAGTCCTCCCTAAATACATTAGAATTGGTACGAACGTAGTATAAGTCATTGAATATTAGATACCTCTGGCAGTACCTGAATATCTAAATTTATATTTATTTAGATACCACCATCGTCATAGAAAGTTACAGCTATTTTGGCCAAACCTGGGGCTTGATCCCAAGTCCTGAGATCCACTTGGCAGCTCAATGGGCTAGAGGCAGCAGTGGTGACACACACCCTTTCATGAATTGGGCCTCTCAGGCCTTCAGATCAGGCCCCATCATTGCCAATAATTTCTTCCTGGTGTAAGATTTCAAGTGTGACACCTGTTTCCCTTTTCTGTGCAAGTTCATAATAGGTCTCCAAAGCTACATACTATGGAATAGATGGGAAGAAATGTGATAAATGTTATTGGTGCACTCACAGTCCATAAAATAAATGCTAAATAAGTAAATCAAAAATAAAATATAATGAATCACTCCAACAAGCACGATAAAGTCTGAATATATAGAAGAAAGTATAAATCATATATTTAACATGTTTATAAATGTTATGAGGTACTTGAATTCAGGCATAGGGAAGAGTTTAATTCATGCAGGATTCTCCTAGGAAATGATAGGCAAGACATATGGCACAATGATTATTTTAAATTAAGAGTTCATGAAGTCTGACAATAAGAATCACATTCAAGAATTGGAAGCATTGGGAAAGATCCAAGAATCAGTACTCACATGGTACATAGAATTCCAAAACAGCTGACCACATCTCCTACTCTATCCAAATAGGTATTTATTAGCATACTAGCTTCAGCTTATGAATGGATGAATATTGTATGTAAATAGAGTCTTATGGTTAAAAGAGGTGGGCTTCTTATTTTGTCCACAGTTGGGGCTTCAAATCAGGCCCTGGACCAGGCCTGATATTCTAGTCTTCAAGGATGGTGAGCCTTCCCTCCCTCCACAGTGCAACAGTTACCCAGACCTGAGTTCAAATCCCAGTACTGACAAAAGAGTCATCCTGATGTAGGAAGCCAGTCGTTGCACCTGTTTTCCTCTCCTGTGAAAGTCCTGGGTCTCAGCTAGGATGGAGAATGAATGCATAAGCAACCCTATAACCATGGGAACAGGTTGTCATCCTGTCAGCACAGTTATACCTGTAACCATACTCAGTAAAACACACAATATCTCCATGAATTAGACACAAATTAAGGAGAAGTGCACCTAATGCAAGAGGCTGTCCGCACATGTATGTCAATATAGATCCTATGTTTCAAGGATGAATCTCTTCCTATCCTGGCCCTCCCTGGGTTTCGATGTCAGGTCCTGGGAATGGCCTAGCTCCTTAGTTGCTCACAGGCCTGTGTCCTCACCTAGACCCTTTCCCCAATTGGACCTGCTAGACTGTGTTCAAATCCCAATACTGTGAAAAGATGAATCCTGATGTGAGAAGCCCATCGATCCACCTGTTTTCCTGCCCTGTGAAAGTCCTATGTAACGGGGAGGATGAAGAAAGCTATATAGGCAACTCTATAGCGATGGAAATAGGTTGTCATCCAGGTCAGCACAGTTATTTCTGTCATCATACTCAATAAAACACAAAATGCATCCAAGACTAAGACACACAATAAAAAGAATAACTACACTGAACAAAAGACACATTCCACACATGTATGTAAATAGAGATCCTATGTGTAAAATAGGTGGGTATATTATTTTTGCCCATGCTAGGGCTTCAATTCAGGCCCTGCAACATAGACTGATATTGCAGTCTTCAAGGATGGTAACCTTCCTTTTCTCCCACAATGCTATAGATTTACCATGAACTGAGTTAACTCTACATCAGCTTCAATCACCTCAGGGTGGCGGGCTGCCATGGGTCCATAGCCGATCCTGGCATCCTAGGCCCTGAAGTCTTGCCGGAAAAAAACAAAACAAAACAACAAAGAGAGAGAGGGAGAGAGTGAGAGAGGGAGAGAGAGAGAGAGAGAGAGAGAGAGAGAGAGAGAGAGAGAGAGAGAGAGAGAGAGAGAGAGAGAGAGAGAGAGAGAGAGAGAGAGAGAGAGAGAGAGAGAAAGCCATGGGATGGATATTTTATATTTTGTTCCTTTTCATGGTGACCATCCTGGGTCTCAATGACACACCTACAAAAGGGTACTTCACTTTGCATTGGGGAAGGCTAGTGAGCTATGCCATAGGCCCATGCAGCCATTTAGGCCCTGAATTCTTGTCCTGGTCCTGACACCTACTAGTGGGGTGATTTCCCAAGAGACTCTTCCTATGCATGGGAATACCAATGGAATGTGAGCAAACTCATGATTGAATGAAAAGTTTCTGCGTGCATTAGTCTAGTCTAAAATTAGACCCAATGATCCTAGGACACCGATTGATCTTAATGAATATCTTACTAACATGAAAAGAATACTATTCCTTCAATGGTGGTGTAATAACTACCTAAGAGTTGGTAGGAACATAGTTGATGTCATTGAATCCTAGGTAGATGTCTGTGGCACTCCATACAAATATATATTTCTTGATATACTACCACCTGCCTATCAATGTATGGCTATTTTGTCCACCCCTGCGGCTTGATCTCAGGGTCTGGGAACTTCCTGGCAGCTTCCTGGGATAGAGTTTTCCTTGTTGACACACTGATTCATGAATTGGGTTTGCTAGGCTCTGAGTTCATATCCCAGCCCTGCCAACAATTGGATCATGTAGTAAGAAGCAGAGTGTGACACCTGTTTTCCCTTTCTCTGAACGTCCCGGGTGTCAGTCATGATGGAGAACATGTCTACAAATCTAGATACTATGTGATAGGATGTCATCTATGTAATAAATGGAATGTGTGTTATCACAGTCAATAAAATAAATGGTAAATAAATGAATAAAACAGAAATACAATAAATAGCCACAACAAACAAGATATGGACTGAACATCTATAGGTAATTACAAATGCTATCTTTACAATGTACATAAATAGTATGTTTCCCAGGACTGGGGCTTGAATTCAGGCCTAGGGCCCAGGCCTGACTTTCTTGTCTTCAAGCATGGTGAGCTTCCCCTTGGTCCACAGTGCTGCAGAGTTACCCAGACCCTGAGTTCAAATCCAAAGCCTGGCAGATAAAACGGCACCAATTGCAAGCCAGGGATATATATATATATATATATATATATATATATATATATATATATATATATATATATATATATATATATATATATATATATATATATATTTGCCAAGCAAGATCTTGAACTCAGGTCAGTGCAACTCTGCCTCAGCTTCCATCACCCTTGGCTGGGGGTGCAGCCACTGGAACCACAGCCAATCCTGGAATCCTAGACTTCCAGGCCTTGGGGGGGATGCCCAGAAAAGAAGAGGTGGGATGGTGCTTTTACATTTTGCACCATGACCATCTGTGTCTGAATGACACGGCTCCAAATGGTACTTCACCTTGCATTGCTGAAGCCTGGTGGGCTATTGGATAAGCCATAGTCCCGCAGGGCGAATCCCAGTCATGTCACTTCCGGCTGGCGGGAGGTCCTAGGAGACTTGTTCCCATGCATAGGAATAATGATGGAATGTTATAAATGTCACGGTTGACTGAGTTGCTCGTGAATGATTCGCCTATAAAATTCGACATCATGACTTCAGTAGGCTGATTATTTTTATTTAATATGAAGCATTAAAAGCATATTATTTCCTACAGGGATGCAATAATTTCAGGACACTGATTTACTTAATAGTTTATTAAGGATGAAAACAATGACATTAATTACATGGAGGCATAATAAATACCCAAGAATTAGTAGGAGTGTAATCTATATAACTGAATAATGGATAGACCTCTCTGGCACTCTATAAAGATATATATATATATATATATATATATATATATATATATATATATTTATATATATATATATATATATTAATTTACTACTATCTGCATGTCAACCTATTCTTATTTTGTCAACATCTGGGGCTCAATCTCAGGTCCTGGAAACTGCCTGTCAGCTCAATTTGCCCCAGGATGGTGTGTTGACACTCACCCATTCATAAATTGGGCCTTGTAGGCTATGAGTCCAGATGCCAGCACTACCAAAAAAATGAATTGTGGCATAAGAAGCTGATGGTGACACAAGTTTTTCTTTTCTGTGAAAGTCCTGGTTGTCAGGTATGAAGTGGAATACATATACAAACATATGTCCTATGTAATCAATGTAATTACTGTTCTACGTATCATAATAGTCAATAAAATGAACAGTCAATACATGAATAAAACAAAAAAATAAAATGAGTAACTACAATGAACACAATATGGAGTCAACATATGAATATAAATCATATATTTAAAATGTACACAAATAGGATCTTTTCTAGTGGCGGGGATTGATTTCAGGCCTAAGGAACGGACTTGAATTGTTTTTACTTCAAGGAGGCAAGCTTCCCCTTCCCACACAGAGCAACAGTGTTACCCAGACCATGCAGTCAAATCCCAGTCCTGGCAGAAAAAATGGCACCTTTATAGTATGTGAGGCCCAAGTCTTAGGTATTTCATTCTGTCTCCATTTAATGAATGTGATTGTTTAAATGCTTCCT
This sequence comes from Dipodomys merriami, assembly GCF_024711535.1. NCBI lineage: Eukaryota > Metazoa > Chordata > Mammalia > Rodentia > Heteromyidae > Dipodomys > Dipodomys merriami. The sequence continues at coordinate 770,466 of NW_027205037.1, read as the reverse complement.
AAAGTGTTAGTTAAAATCTATCAGTGTCCCATAATATTATTGTGTATAATTTTATCCTAGAATCATTCAAGAACTTCCCATTCAATCATGAAATACATCACATTCCATTGGTAATCATATGAATAGGAATGAGTTTCTTAGGATCTCCTTCCATTTGGAGGTGGCAGGACCAGGATTCAAACTGTGGGCTCCAACTCCCACGACTTAGACCTTAGGGTAGTGAACTCACCGATCTGTTCGAGTACATCAGCAAGACCAATGATTAGGCAGGCACCAGTGGCTCTCAACAGTCCTCCTTGATACTTACAAGGCTGTGACTGTGATAGGAGGTTCATGGTCAAAGTCAACCTAGGCAGGAAAGTCCTTGAGACCCCTGTCCAACTTCAGTGCCAACAAAGCCAGAAGTAGAGCTCTGTGGCTCCAGTGGGTAGTCTTGAGCAAAAGCAGCTCACAGAATGTGCCTAGATCATGAGTTCAAGGTCTGGGACTGGCAACAAACAGACATACACAACAATCTGTGCAGCCATCTGCCTAAAGCAGGTCACCCTCTTTTCCCCAACTGGATTGGATAGAGTTTCCTGGGAAAGGGGCTGATGTCATCTTGACTCCGCCCATTCTGCCTGCATCACAGTATTCAAGACACACCCCCATTCTTTCATGGTTCCTTCTGACCAATGGTATACAAGAATGGTGGCCATGCCCATATTCTATTCTGCCCTGTAGCACCGGGATTACCTCTGTGGTTGACTCCACTACCAGTAGTTGAGGAAGGTAGAGGTGGGTGAGTGGTGAGCAAGAGACTTGAGGCCTGGGAAGAGAGGCCTTGCTCAGCCGCACCATGTGTCAGCCCGTGCCCTGGCCCCCTCCTCCCCTTCCCAGCTATGCAGCATTTCAAACCTGGTGTTGCTGGCTCAGACCTGTGGTGCCTCTTGGATTCCTCAGGCAATGGTGCAATGGTGTGGCACTGGCCGGCTTGTGGCCCTGACCTAGTCGTGGCCCCCCTGTCATCTGCTCCAGGCCTGAGTGTCTGCCATGCCTCTGTCATCACTGCTGGCCTCACCCGGAGCAGCTGCCAACAGATTCTCCCAGCAGCACATGTGAGTGGCCATCCACACACGACCACACCCCACATGCCCATATCCCCCTGTCCTTCTCCGTCCTGACCAGGACCTGCACCTCCCCCATTCCCCACAGTCTGGCCCAGGCCCTGCCACAAATGCCCCAGGGATGGGCGTGGGTGTTGACCTGAGGATTCCACCCCCATCCCTAGCCTCAGGGTCCCAGGAAACAGGGAGGTGTAGGGTTGGGTGAGGAGTGGGCGCTACAGAGCCATTCGCCTGGAGCAGTGGGAGCCACACAGTGGCGCATCTGCACCTTTCCTCTACCTGGTGGGAACCTGGAGGCTTGAGTTCAGAGGTGGGGAGCAGCATGTCCACACTTACCTTCTGGGTACATTTCCTTTTTTCTGGGGTTGAGGGTGTAGGATGCAGAAGATAGACCCCTTTGCTGTGTGAGCCCTTGTCTTCTATGTTCCTTCTCCCTTTGATTTGAAGAGGTTCCCAGAACAGCCCAGTAGGGAGGTGAGTGTGTTGGGGGTCAGAACAGAAGGTGAATATCTGGGAGGAACACCCCACCCCCACACATGCACCCCGGCTGTCCCCCCACACCAGCTGTCAACAGTCCTCACAGGGTGATCACATTTCCCAGCTCTGCCAACTTCTGCTGGTGCTCCTGGTCCATCTGGTCTCCAACAAACTCAGGAGAGGCACTGCTCTGAGTCTGTGTGTGTGTGTGTGTGAGAGAGAGAGAGATAGAGACAGACAGACAGACAGAGACAGAGACAGAGACAGAGAGAGACAGAGAGATAGAGGAAGAGAGAGAGACAGAAAGAGAGACACACAGAGAGAGATAATCTTTCCCCTTATATAGACTGACTGTACTCAGGTGAGTGATCATTTGACAAATTGCAGGTGCTGCATTAACAAGTCTTCTGACACCGGTCTGGCTGTGTGTGTGTGTGTGTGTGTGTGTGTGTGTGTGTGTGTGTGTGTGTGTGTGTGTGAGTGTGTAGATGTGGGTTGTAACAAGGAGACTGGCTATGGTAACTTCTACCTGCTATCTTTTGGGGGGTGCATGGGCTTCACAGCTGAGCTCTGGGGACCTGGAAGGGAGGGACGCTTGAAGGGGATTCAGCACTGTTAAAAGAACAAGAGATCTGTGTGCCCTGCAGCTGTGAACTCCCTTGGGCCTGGTTAGTTGCAGTGCGGCTCACATTGGGTGGCTTCCCAGGGGGACAGAGAGCTTGGCCAACACTTAGTAAGGATATGAGCCCTGCTAGTATGGAGCAGAACAACATAGGTCAGACTCCAGGTCTTCTCATCATGACGTCTGATGGGCGAGGCCAACCATATTTTAAATCTTGAGCTGTTATCTTCAGATCTAAGGTTCCTGAGTAGCTAGGATTATAGACATGAGGTTGTGGTACTGGGCCTCTGATTCTTTTTGGTATATTATCTTTTGACCTCAAGGCCTTAGGCTTGCCAGTCAGGTCTTCTACCATGCGAGCCAAGCTTTTCTGTCTTGGACATTTCTGAGATTGAGGCTTAATATATGCTCAGGCTGGGCTGAATTTCGCTCTTCCTATCTGTGACAGGCATGCACCACCAGGCCCAGTCCTCTGTAGTTGGGATGGTAGACACATAGTATCACACTCAGTAATTTATTTAGATGGATTTTTCCAAACTTAGTCCACGGCAGCCAATTCTTGACCACAGGTGAAGTTCTGGGTTAGGCCTCGAGTATCGGTCTCCTCATGGGACAGTTGTGAGGAAACAAGGGATTAAAACAGAGGGATCTCTGGAGCAGGGCCAGGCACAGAGGGAGCGGCAGTCAGATACGGTTCTCAGCAATTCTGTGAGAATATGACAGGAAGATACCCGGAAAGAGCTCAGATGGTGTGTGTTATTAATGGTGCGACAGGTATAGGATTATGAAACAAAACATGGCTCTCTTTCATTATTAGCCTATCCTCATGAGGAAGGGGTTCCTTCACTTTGTTCAGTTTTGCAGCTGGGGAAATTGAGGAACAGAGAAGCTGGGTAACCTACTCATAACTCCTCTGCCATGCTCCCTAGGACAAGGGGTGCTATTCAGTCCAATTCTTGTGGTGGGAAGTCCAATGCTTATCTATCGTAGGGCTTGAACTCTGGACCTGGGCACTGTCCCCAAGCTCCTCAGCTCAAGGCTAGTGCGCTACCACTTGGGTCACAGCACCACTTATGATTTTCTGGTGGTTCTTTGGAAATAAAAGTCCCATAGATGTTCCTGCCCAGGCTGACTATGAACCATGATCGTCAGATTTAGCCTCCTGTGTAGTTAGGATTATGGACCTGAGCCACCGGCACCTGGTGTAAGTGTAATTCTGACCATCTTTCTTTCAATCTCTCTCTTTCTGGAACTGATTGAATGGGTGCTGGAGAGGTAGCCCAGCATACCCATGGGGCTGGAACCAAGGGGGCCCTCTCATTCTGGAGGTAAGCTGTGGTTCAGGAGCTGTCTCGGAGGAGGTAAGCCCCTATGTGCCCTGGCTAGACTGCGACAGTTATTCATTGTCCATCTAGCATTATTGGACTCAGTATTGTGTTCAACGTCCTTTCCTAGCAAAAATTTCTGGCCAAAATTATGATACATTGTTACAGAATGAAAATGTAAAGCCATCTTAAGAAAGTCTTTTAGGGCTCTGGGAATATGGCTTCATGGTACAGTGATTGCCTAGCATGCACGAAACCCTGTGTTCAATTCCTAAGTACAAATAAACAGAAAAAGAAACACTGGAAGTGGTGTTGTGCCTCAAGCAGTAGAGGGTTAACTTGAGCAAAAAAAAAAAAAAGCTGAGGAATAATTCTTTAGCCCTGAGTTTAAGCCCCAGGACTGGCAAAACAACAACAACAACAACAACAACAACAACAACAAATATTTAGTTAGTAAATGCAAATAAAGAACCCATACTTGGAATATATAATTGCTCCATCAATACTGATAACTGAGGAGAGTACCTAATTAATGTACTTAACCTATATTTGGATACTGTGTTGAAAAAAAAAAGTTTTGTTCAGTAGGTCACAGCAATTAATGCCAGGAATATGCTTAGATGTCAGGTGAAGAGTAATTCTGGAAATTCAAAAATTCCAGGCTTTTGAGTGGTCACTGCTAATCACAATGAGAAGGGTAGTCTAAGTGAGACTTAGAAACCTTTTGGCCAGTCCTGGCACCAAAAAGACAGAGGCTAATTAACAGTTGTGACAGAAGAGAAGGAATAACTCCAGATGAAAGGAATAAGTGATAGTCAATAAGGTATAGCAGAAACCATTCTAAGGAACCATTTTTGGTTATTGAAGAACAAGTTATCAACTAGGCTTATTCCTCTTTGCCTTTAACATTCTAAATCTCTTAGGATAGTTCTTAGTTCTTAATCTCTGTGTGATAAATATATCACATTCTAGGGTGTTCTTTCATACTTGATCTCTATTGCTTTCTAAAAACCTGTCTTTCTTTATTTCTCTATGAACATTTCCTAATATTAAATATACCTACACAGAGGGAAGAGATGGTAATCTAATGGTCCCATAGCTCATGAGGCATCAATGTAACAAAATGGAAAAGTAGGACATATTTATTGCTACCTCAATGATTCTGAAAAGCTGCAATGTCACATCATTTGATCTGATTTCCATTCTTTGTATACTTAGTGTCATTTAGTGACTAAATGCAAATATGAGCCAGGTGCTGGTGGATTATGCCTGTAATCCTGGCTATTCAGGAGGTTGAGACCAGAGGATTGTGGTTCAAAGCCATCCTGGTCAGGAAAAACCATGAAACCCTTATCTTCAATTAACCACAAGAAACCTGGGAATGATGCTGTAGCTAAAGTAGAGCACTCAACTTGAGCTGAAGAGCTGAGGGACAGTGACCAGGATCAGAGTTCAAACCCCAAGACCATGAAAAAAGTGCAAATATGACTTTAAGTTTCCCCAAAAGGAATGATGAAGTCAATAGTAATCTTGCCAAGCAGAGAAAATAATTCTAAAATGATTCAGTGCACCTATATTTACTGAGTTATTTAAGTTATGGATCTTTTGCTGAACATATTTTCTTCTTTTATAAATTGTCAAATATTAGCCTAATAATAAGCTTCATCTAGTATTTCTTGGTTCAAAAGATAAGTCTATAAAGTTGATGTCACTTAACTTTCTTACTGTCTTAGTTCAAAGCCAAACCAGACAGGAGAGTGTGTCAAATTCTTATTTGTAATTAAAAACCAAAAAAAGCCAGAAGTGCAGTTTTGGCTCAAACAGTAGAGGACTAGCTTTGGGGGCAGGTGGGCAGGGATACTGTACAGGGACAGGGTCCAGCCTCTGAGTTCAAGCCCCAGAACCAGCACAAACTAAACAAACAAAACAAACACCAGGTATTTCTTTGGGAGCCTCCTGAAAGGAATACTGGTCTGAGAAGAGGCTGCTTTTGCTGATCATACTCACTGGATACTGCTTTTTTGGAATCCTTATTGCTATGGAAAACTCTGGACCAGACTAAAGGAATTGATAACTCAGTCCTGCAACAAGAAAATCATCTCAGGAGTGAAACATCCATGCATCAGACACTTTAAAACATCCATGTCTTTGTTTCTTTGCAGCAGAACAATTTTAAAACAAACATTTCCTTTTGTTCTATGCTGGCCTTCAAATAGCATATTGTTTCCTTTTGTAATACTCTCAATCAGAAGTTTACCGACAAGTTTTATATGAGTAAAGAACACACTCCAAAAGTCTTTAGCCCCCTTATTAATTGGGCAGTTGTTTCTTTGTAGATTTGTTGTTGGGGAATTTAATTTTTTAAGTTCCAGGTATATTTTAGATATGAGCCACTTGTCCATTGTATGGCTAGTGAAGATCTTCTCCCAACCAGTGGGCTTTCTATTGATGTTGCTAGCTATGTCCTTTGTCATGCAGACGCTCTGCAATGTCATGCAATCCCATTTGTCCAAACGTTGACTGATTTATTTTGTTTCTGGGTCTCCATTAAGAAAATTTCGGCTTGTGCCAAGGAGACCTATGGTTTCGCCTATTCCATCCTGTAATGTTTTCAGAGTGTCTGCTTTGACTCCGAGAGCTTTAAGGCATTTGGAGTTGATTCTGGTGCACAGTAATATATAAAGATCTAGCTATAGTTTTCTACAAGTAGTTAACCAATTTTGCCAGCACCATTTACTGAGGAGGCTGTCTTTCTTTCATTCTATTTTTTTAGCTCCCTTACCAATAATTAGATGGTTATATGTCTTTAGGTTCATTTCTAGGTTGTCAATTCTATTCCCTTGGCCCTGGAGTCTGTTCTTGTGCTAGGACCAAGCTGTATTTTTATTGTGAAAATACTGTACAGAGGGGTTAAATTACATATGCAAGATAATGAGTACATTTCTTATCAAGCATTGTAGCCTCCTATTTGTTTCCCCTTCCCATCCTCCCCAGGTACCCCCAGGGAATCCTCCTTATCCACCTGCCCCCGCACACCAAAGTTGTAAAGTTTGTTTTTCGACATATGGTCTTGTATATCTCATTGTTGCAATGGGTCCACCTGTATCCCTGATTTGACGTTTTGTTTTTTCCCTTCCCCTTCTCAAATTACACAAACATCATATACAGTGAAAGCAGGGGTTATATCATGGGGGAGGGACATACAAAGGAACCAATAAATAATCTTCTAAATATTTTAGAAAAAATCTCATGAAAGAAAAGAAAAACATTTGAATACATATCTTAGGGTTCATTTCCCTAACATCCACTTATCTGACCTTTTCTGCTTAACTCAGATATATACTAGTTGTTGCAAATAAGGAAAGCCATGAGACCTATGTATCTTGAGGCCTGCCTTACTTCACTTAATATAATTTTTCCAAGTCTTTCCATTTCCTAACAAATGGGGCACTGTCATTCCTTCTGATAGAGGCACAAAATTCCATTGTGTACATATACGACATTTTCTTGATAATTCATCTACTGTGGGGCATGTGGGTTGGTTCCATACCTTAGCTGTGGTAAATAATGTTGCAATAAACATAGTTATGCTAGTAGCTTTAGCGTGGTCTTGGTTGTGATCATTTGGGAAAATGCCCAAAAGTGGAATTGCTGGGATGTAGTGGAGCTCTATGTGGAATCTTTGGAGGAACCTCCATAGTGCTTTCCAAAGTGGTTGAACAAGCTTACGCACCCACCAACAATGTCCACATCCCCTCCAAAATCTGTTGTTATTAGAGTTCTTGATTATAGCCATTCTAACTTGGATGAGGTGGTATCTCAATGAGGTTTTGATTTGCATTTCTTTTATGTCAAGAGAGGTTGGGAATTTCTTCATGTGTCTATTGGCCATCCTTCTTTCCTCTTCAGAGGAGTTTCTCTTTAAGTTTTTAGCCTACTTATTAATTGGACAGTTGTTTCTTTAAAGATTTGTTGTTGGGGGATTTAATTTTTTTATTTCCAGTTATATTTTAGATATGAGACCCTTGTCCGTTATATGACTAGTGAAGATCTCCCAATCCGTGGGCTTTCTTTTGATTTTGCTAGCTATGTCCTTTGCCATGCAGAAGCTCTGCAATTTCACGCAATACTATTTGTCCAACCTTTTTTTGATTTTTTGTGTTTCTGGGTCTCTATTAACAAAATGTCATCCTGTGCCAAGATTACCTAGGGTTTCTTCTATTCTGTCCTGTAATGTCTTCAGGGTGTATGCTTTGTCTCCGAGGTCTTTGATCCTTTTGTACTTGATTCTGGTGCAGGGTGATATATTGGGATCTAGATTTAGTTTTCTACAAGTAGTTAACCAGTTTTGCCAGAACCATTTACTGAAGAGGCTGTCTTTCTTCCATTCTATTTTTTTAGCTCTCTTATCGAAGATTAGATGGCTATATGTCTGTAGGTTCATTTCTGGGTTTTCAATTCTATTCCATTGGTCCTGAGGTCTGTTCTTGTGCCGGTACCAAGCTGTTTTGATTATTGTGGCTTTGTAGTTGAGCTTGAAATTCGGTATTGATATGCCTCCAGCACTGTTCTTTCTGTTAAGGGTCGTTTTTGCTATTCGAGGTTTTTTATGTTCCATATGAATTTTTGGATTGCCTCTTCTATTTCCTTCAAGAAGGAGGTAGGAATATTGATAAGTATCACATAGAATTTGTAGATGCCCTTGGGAAATATTGCCATTTTCTCGATGTTGATATTTCCCATCCAGGAGCATGGGAATTTTTGCCATTTCTAAGTTGTGTTTTAATTTCCTTTTTCAGGGTTTTAAAGTTTTCATCATAAAGACCCTTCACTTCTTTGGTTAAGTTAACCTTGGTATTTTATTTTTTGTGTTTGGGGCAATTAAAAATAGAGTTGCTTTCCTAATTTCAGCCACACTATTCTCATTGTTGACATACAGAAAAGCCATTGATTTTTGAGGGTTAATTTTATACCCTGCTACTTTGCCAAAAGTTTTGGATCACCTTGAGTAATTTGGGAGTGGAGTCTGTGGTATTCTTTAAATACAAGATCTTGTCATCTGAAAAGAGGGAGAGTTTTACTTCTTTTTTCCCTATTTCAATCCCCTTTATGTTTGCATTTTGTCTTATTCCTGTAGCTAGGCATTCTAATAATAGATTGAAGAGCAGTGGTGAGAGTGGACATCCTTGTCTTGTTCCTAATTTTAGAGGAAATGGCTGTATTTTTTCACCATTGAGTATAATACTGGCTGTAGATTTCTCAAATACAGCCTTTATTGTATTGAGGAAGGTTCCATAGATTCCTAATTTTTCCAGAACATTAATCATAAAGGGGTGTTAGATCTTGTCAAATTTTTTTCTGCATCTATTGAGATAACCATGTGGTTCTTATCCTTGCTCGTGTTGATGTGATGAATTATGTTAATTGATTTGCATATATTGAACCAGATTTGCATCCCTGAAATTAACCCTATCTGATGTTGGTGTATAATTTTTTGGATGAATTGTTGAGGTCGATTGGACAAAATTTTGTTGAGAAATTTTGCGTCAATGTTCATCAAAGAAAGGGGTCTATAGTTCTCTTTCTTTGATGAGTCCATGCCTGGTTTTCAGATGAGGGTTATTATAGCTTCATAGAATGAATTCTGTAGTGAATTATCTCTTTCAATTTCATTGAAGAGTTGAAGCAATATTGGTGTGAGTTTTGATTTGAAGGCCTTGTAGAATTCTGCTGTAAAACCATCTGGTCCTTTTCTTAGATGGGAGGCGGCTTATTGCTCTTTCTATTTCAATGCTTGATATGGGCCTGTTACTATGGTTTAACTCATCTTGGTTTAGTTTCCCCATATTGATATTTGCTATAAAATGGTCTATTTCTGCCAAGTTCTCAAACTTATGAGCATGAACGTTTGAGAAGTATTCCCATATAATGTTCTGAATCTTGGTTGTTTTTGTGGTAATATTTCCATTCTTATCTCTGAGTTTATTTATTTGGGTGTGTTCTCATCTTTTTCTGATAAGATTTGCTAAGGGTCTGTTTATTTTTTTAATTTTTTCCATGAAACAACTCTTTGTTTTGTTGTTCTTTCTATGTTCTTTTTGGATTCTATTTAATTTAAATTCTGATTTAATTTTAATTATTTCTTTCCATCTACTAGATTGGAGTTTATCTTGCTGCTCTCTTTCAAGGAGGCTCAGATGTCTCGTTAAATTGTTGGTTTCAGATCTCTCCAATTTGTTGATGTAGGAACTCAGACCTATACCTTGCCTCTGAGTACTGCCTTTGCTATGTCGCAGAGGAGCTGGTAATTTGTGTGTACATTTTTGTTGAATATAATGAATACTTGAATTTCATGTCTAATAACTTCCATGACGAACTGGTGGTCCAACAGTGTTGTTCAGCCTCCATGTGTTACAGGACTTTCTTTGGTGGATTTTGGTTTTGAGTTCTAATTTTCTTCCTCTATGGTCTGAGAGAATGCAAGGTATAAAATTTCAGTGTTTCTGAATTTGGACAAGTTAGCTTTGTGACCTAAAACGTGGTCTATTTTGGGAAATGTTCCATGTGCTGCTGAGAAAAACGTGTATTCTGATGCTGCCGGTTGATATATTTGGTAGATGTCTGTTAAATCTAGTTGATCTATGCAGTTTTTTAGGTCTGCGGTTTCTCTGTTGAGTTTTTGCAGAGTTGATCTATTTTGTGTGGAGAGTGGTGTGTTAAAGGCCTCAACAATTAATGTCTTTGGATCTATGTGGGTTTTGAGGAAAGTAGTTTTTCTTGGATAAATTTGGGTGCTCCATTGTTTGGAAAATAGATTTTTAGAATTGTAATATCCTCCTGAAGGAGGGATCCCTTAATTAGTATATAGGGAGCTTCCTTATCTCTTCTCATTGATTTTAATTTGAAGTCTTTTTTATCTGATATGAGGATTGCAACACCTGCCTTTTTTATGGTGGCAGTTTGCTTGGTAGATTTTGTTCCAGCTTTTCACATTCAAAATGTGTTTGTTTTTATGGGCAAGGTGTGACTCCTGACGGCAGCAGATAGAAGGATCTTGCTTTTTAATCCAACTAGGCAGTCTATGTTGCTTAATTGGAGAGTTAATTACGTTAATGTTGAGAGATAGGACTGAGAGGTATTTGGGAGTTCCTGCCATTTTCTCCACCTTCTTGGGATTGTGGCAATTGGGTTCTTCCTATGGTTCTTGGATTCTCAGTTTGGGTGCAGTTTCTTGGCCTTTATTGTGGTCTTGTTGGTTTTCTATGTGTAGGATACCTTTAAGTAACTTTTGTAGGCCTGGCTTGGGAGAGATATATTGTTTCAATTTTTCTTTGCTATGGAAGGTTTTTATTTGACCTTCAGTTATGAAGGTCAGTTTAGCTGGGTACAGGATTCTTGGTTGATAGTTCTTTCTCTTTATGGCATGGCATACACCATCCCAAGCTCTTCTTGCTTTAGTTGTCTCTGCTGAGAAATCTGAGGTGATTCTAATTGGTTTCCCTTTAATGGTGATTGGTCTTTTCTCCTTGACAGCTTTAAGGATCTTTTCCTTGGTCTGAATTGATCCTTTGCAGATTATATTGTGTTGGTGAGATGTCCTGTTCTGGTCTGGTCTAGTTGGAGTTCCAAAAACTTGTATCTGAATAGGCCTACCTTTTTGCATGTTTGGGAAGTTCTCTGCTAGTATTCTGTTAATCAAATTTCCTAGACCATTAACTTCTCTCTCTCGGTGTTCCTCTATACCCATTATCCTCAGATTAGGCCTTCTGATGATGCCTTCCAAATGTTGAATAGATCTGCCATATTTCTTGGATTTGTCTTGGATGGTTTTATGTTCTTTCTCTATAATACCTGGGCTGTGTTCAATCCCTGAGATTTGATCTTCTGCATGGCCTAACATATTGTCAAGGCTTTCTACTTTGTTTTTCATTTCTTTTCCTTCTAATTGGTCGGTTTTGATGGCTTCAGATTCTGTGTTGGAGCTTTTTTTAGATCTTCTATGAACTTCTTTACTTCCTTAATTTGGTGTTTAGTGTATATTCTCAAATCACTTAGTTGATTGGTTATGCTTTACTTGGACTGCCATTCCTTCTTTTGGGTTCCATTCAGCATTCCTTTTGTGGTCTCCCTGACTTCTTTCACCTCTCTGTTTATGGATTCCATGAATGCCTCTATCGATCTTAGTCTATTCTCATCCCGATCTCTCAGTTGCTATATTTCTCTTTGATTAGCTTCCTCACGTTCACGCAATTTTTGTAGTTCTCTTTGAGTGTTCTCAGCCTGCTCATGCCATTCCTGACTTTCTCTTCATCTGTTCTCAGCCAGCTCACACAATTCCTCTCTCTTTGACTGATCTCAACCTTCTCACGCAATTCCTGTCTATCTCTTTGATCTCAACCTGCTCAGTCAATTCCTATTTTTCTCTTTAAGTGTTCTCAATCTGCTCATGAAATTCCTGTATCAATCTTTGAGTAGCTTCCTCACGTTCATGACCTTCATGTATTGATCTTTTTTTGCCTTCTCTCTATCCTTGTCATGCTCACACTGAGACCTTTGCATGTCTTCACTCTATTCATTTACCCTGTTTACCTGAAGTGTTTGTAGATGTTTTAGGGAACTCACCTCTGGATTATTTATTATCTGTTCTGTCCCCTGATTGTCATGAGTGGGAGTTGACATCACCAGACTTGCCATTTTTCTTGTGTTTTTCCGGTTTGTTCTGCCCATTTGGCATGAGAGTAACAGAAGTGTTGTGCTAGAACACTATTATAAGGTAAGCATCAACCAAATCTGTAGTTGCACAGTCAAAAGTCTGCAGATACAATCTAGTTCAAGAGATAAAATATATTCAACACCAAACAAGTATGTCTTAATTGCCTAAGAACAGCAAAGAAGAATTTTGCAACCAGAAATGATTAGGCTTAGCGAGAATGTGGGGGGAAAAAGATTAGAGGGATGTGAGAAGGTGAGGGAGAGTGGACTTAACCAAGTCCTGATCTCAAATATGGAAATGGATTGGACAGAATGATAGCAGAGAGAGAAAAAAAGAAAAAGAAAAGAAAGAATAAAGAAAAAAAGAAGAAAAAGAAAAAAGAGACAAGAAAAAATGGAAAATCCAAAATTTAAAATTAAAAATGAAACCCTTATAAACTGCAAGTTTGAGGAAATAGTATTCACAGAAGAATGGGGATGGGATAAGGGAAGGTAGGGATAGAAAGGAGACATGAAAAACTAGAAAAATAAAAATGTTTTAAAATATTATATGGGTATAAAGAGGTAATACTGCTATTAAGTATTTTAAGTCTAAGATTATAAATTGAGTAATAAATTTCTGGATTAATTGTGTACAGGTTGGGGGATAAGATCTAATTATTGATGACATGTATATCTGAGCAGAACAGCAATTAAGTCACGCAGAAAAGAATGAAAGAGAAGTGAAAAGAAAGAAAAGAAAGGAAGAAAGAAAATGGATCAAAAGATCAGTAGAGATAAACACACACACACATATACACCTAAAATAAAAATTACATGAGGATAAAAGAAAAAAATAATAGAAAACAAAATTTTAAAACAATTAAAAATTAAAAATTAAAAAAATTAAAAATAAGGTACAAAAAATTTCTTTTATTTTTGGGGGCAGGGGATGGGAAGATTCTGTATCTCCCTTGTGTTAGTAACCAGTCTCTAGGTGGAGTCTCTGGTCTGCCTGTGGTATTTAGTTTTTCTGTGGCTTGATTGGTAACTTAGGTGAGTTTGGGCAAGCAGAAAAATGTTCTGCTTTACCCAGGATTTTGTGATCCTCCTCCCAGGCTAGTTCAGTGGGAGGGAGATCTCTTTTGAGTATTGCAAAAGAGGGAGATGGCTGTTTATTCTAGTTTGGAGATGCTGTGCTTAGGCTAAGTTTTGGGTAGAGTTGAGGCCTTTCAGCAAACATTAGCTTTTCCTGAGGGGCTAGCTTGAGACACTCACAGAGCCCAGCCTGGAGCCATTCTCAGGGTTTATGTTTACAGAATTTCAATTGATTGTCTGGGCTGCTGTAGGGAGGGGCAGCCTCTGGCTCTGTTTACCCAGTGAAGAAATCCACTCCTGAGGGTGAATTTTCCTCTGCCTGGGGTGGGTGACTTTTTCCTGGGTGGAGTTGAGCCTGGCAAGTCTGGGAAGGTTCCGGTGACCTGCTAAATGACTCTTTTATTTTCTCCCAAAGCCTGAGTTGGCGCTAGCAGCTCAGCCAGGCCTTTGCCAGTATCAAAGAGGGAGATCTCTGGTAGTGGGGTGGGGAATGGGTGGCCTTCCCTCCTGTGCCCTCTGAGAAGGAGTGAGGATGTCAGGCTTCTACTCATATTGCCAGATTTTTGGTTCCTGGGTCGTCTCTGGTCTGCGATCTGCAGGGTGAAGATATCTGCTCCTTCTCATTTCTTGCTGGTGTTGAGTAGAATCCGCTTGCCTACTGCCTCTGGCACCTCTGTCCCAGACTCTCTGTGTTGCAGGTATGGCGGCTATGACCTCTGCCACAGCAGCCACCACTGTCGCGGCTGCTGGTGAGTGCTCAGATCTTTCGCCTTGCCTGGATTTTCCCCATTTAGCCAAACTCTCTGTACTGTGATGGCACATTTGGTGTAATTCTCTGGCCTAGGACTGTTCACTGGAACACTAAAATTTCTTTCTATGTGAGAGCTTGTTTAGCCTCCAGCTTCAACACGTCATCTTAGCGCTTCACATTGTTACATATGTTTTAACATTGATGCATCCAATGACAAAGACACATTGCTTAAGTCACCCTTTTGATGACTGAAAAGAAACCATGCTGCAATCTCATTCTATGGAAAATTTGTGCTTTTCAATTCTTTTAGATTAAAAATTGATGTGGGAGAATGAACATTCTGCATACAATTTTGTATTTTCCTAATTATTTTAATATACTTTCCAATATTATATAAGGTTAAAACATTACTACTTATTTAGTTTTAGGATTTCTAAAATGGCCAGAGTAAAAGTTCTATTCATTCAAAATTTTAAGACAATAGAGTGTCCATTATGACCAAGTGAGAAATTTTACACTTTTTATTTGTCGTCCTTAAAGGTTGTGCTGGGGAATCAAGTCCAGTGCTTCATGTGTCTTAGTCTACTGCATGCCTCTGAGCCTGATGTGACCTGTGGTTTTATTTTAACTCAATTGGAATAAAGAAAAATTTCACTAGGAAGGTAATTACTTGGTTACTTTCTCCAATGTCTCTCACATAATAAAGTAATATAATTGTACACTGACAGAAAATGGTGTTCCTCTTAGCAGTAACTGTTTATTTTTTGTATCCCCACTCTTCACTAAGTCTTGCCCGTTTTCTATTCTCCCGTCCCATAAAACTTGACTATATCCACTGGAAACCCTCTTCCAGTCAGCCTCCTTCTAAAAAAGTCCAAATTTAACTAACATACCACCGGGTAGTCCCGCTATAAATTTTCAAATCCTGACTGCCACCAGACTCCTTCCTGAAAGCCCTCCTTTGCTACAGGGAAAACCTTCTTCGGCTCCACCCCTTCCTGGAATCCCCGCTCTGCACCACCGGAAACCAGGCCACATCCATATCTCTCCCTCTATGGCCTGTTTTGATGCACCAAGAACCCCCCCTAAATCGGGCTCCTCCCTTGAATCCTCACTTCATCCCCCAGATACCCCGCCCATAACTACTCTAGTCCCTCATAGTCCCATTGCTCCCATATTCTAGTACCTCCAAGCTCCTACTTCCCTTTCATACGCCACTCCCAACCAGACTGTTCCCTCAAGCCCCTCCTGGTTTCATCAGAAACTCCACCCATAACTAGCCTACTTTTAAGTGGGCTAACCTCTCAAACTCAGCCCTGAACCTACCTCTTCCCCGAAAGCCCATCATGCTACACAAAAATCCTCCACCTTCGTTTACATGCCCTTGAAGCCCCACCTAGTGTGGCCAGAAGCTTCTTACACAGCCCATCTCCTGCCTGTAAAGCCAGCCCTGCTCCACCACAAGCCCCTCCACCTCCCAAATCTACTCTCTCAATGCCCTACATTGCTCCCCAGATAAACCCACCATCCTATTAGATCCTCCCTCAGATCCACACCCTACTCCACCAGATACCCTGCCTATAATTACCCTACAACTTTGTAGACCTTCCACTCTTTCTGAAAGCTCCTCCTCCAATTAGCCCCATGGCTCTAAGACCTGACCTGCTCCAGAAAACCCCCACCACACTATCCCATCTCTCAACACCCACATTGCTCTACTGGAAACCACTGCACCAGTTAGCCTCACTCTGGAAGCCTCACCAGGTTCAACTGTAAATCCCTGTCCCTCCAAAGTCCCTTTTTGAAGGTTGCCTTGCCCTACTGGAAACCCTGTCAAAACTCCTTGTCCTGCCTTGCAATACTGAAATCTTTACCCAACATTACTCTTCTTTTCGAAGTGGTGACTGGCTACACCAGAAACCCATTCTAACTAATCTAGTCCACTGGATCCTATCAGTGCTCTCACAAAGCCCTGGTCCTGAAAAACTCCTCCATACATCGCGACTACATCTTGATCTGCCAGAAATCCCACCTCCACCCTAACACACTTCCAAAAGGCCTGCCATTCTCCACCAGAAACCCTGCCCCTTATTAGCCCACTTCTTCCTAGCACATCCTTGCACTCTCAAGGCCAGACCCTGAAAAGTCTCTCCCTCATAGCTCCGCATTCCTGCACCAGAAACCCCACCTTCTGTCAGCCTCTTGCCTCGATTTCTTGCCCTGCCTTGTGGGAAATCCCACCCTACATATCCCACAAGGGCTCACAGTGCTCCACCAGAACCCATCCTCTAAGTAATCTCTTCTTTGTAGTCTTGTTCTTCTTCTCAAAACTCTGCCCCAAACAGCCTCCTCTCCAGTGACCCCACCTTCTTCCACTGAAAACCCATCCACCTGCCAGTCTCCATCCTAACGTCCCACTTACTCCACAGGAGACACAGCCCCTAATAAGTCTAGTCCTTCCAGTACCCTCCCTGCTGTCTCAAAGCCCTACACAGACTGGCCTTCACCCTCAAAGCCCTTCCCTGCTCCACCACAGAGGATGTGCCACAACCAAGTCCTCCGTTGTACCAGACAGGGCTCCACCAGAAACCCCACACCACCTCATCCATGAAGGTCCCACCTGGTAAATTTTAGTACAAATATGATTTTATACTAGTAATAGAATTCATACTAATCAATATGATAAGAAAGCAACATTAAATAAAGACAACAAAAATTAGATAGCTATTAGATGCCTTAGTCTACTTTGGGGTTCTGTTACCAGGCAGATACACATTGTGCGAAAATGTGTGAAGATGATTCCTCTAACTGGAAAGTATTGTTTGAAGTATCAGTAAGGTTTCATGGGTGATCATTTTATTTCTACAAAATTCGTGAACATTAGTGCTCATTAACTTCAAAAATATTAGTTATTATAAATCCTCTGGTTTTGTTGAGGAAAGAGTATTCGTGTGTAAAATGATGACTTTCAAATCATCTCTCTAATGAATAATTTCAGAGTTGCTTACCTTGCTATGTACCAGAGTTTTTAGTAACCGAAATTGTCTATCAGAATCAACTTTGATTTTCTTCCTTCCACCAAAGTGCCCTTTGGAAAAGATTGAAGTGTGATTATACAGGTAAAATGTCAGAGATAACAACATGTTTGAGATTATAACAAAATTATGATGAAGATCCCAGTCAATGTGTTTTAATTTTCTAAAAAAAGGAACTTACGCATATTTAACTGCAGACTTTGTGAAGACTAGAAGACAAAAATACAAGAAATGTTCTGTTATACCATGGTTCTGAAAACAAAACAAAACCAAGGAAATACAACATTATGAGACAGAAGGGAATGAGGAATATGTACCAGTGATATAGAATGTAAAACATACACTGAATCAGGTAAAAATAATTTTGGTCATGATGCCTGGTCGTTCAATATATTTCATTGTAAATATTGTTCTTTGTTAACCTGTGACTTAATATAGGTCTCAGCAGGTATCTGCCCAAGTAATTGTGTAATTAGTCAATTTCATCATTGCAAGATCGTCAGGATGGTAAACTCCCACACACCTTAACATAACTGCAACAGCACTAGACATACACTCCTATTGGTCCAACAGATTAAGCCAGACCTGTAGTATACCAAAGCTTTGTTTGTGGTATATAGATTTTTCAGGCTTGATGAAAAATGTCTCTGCCCAGAATTATATGATGACATTTATAGCTAAAATAATTTAGGGTCATTATTAACATCTAACACATGCTGAGTTTTTTATTTATACCTCTCCTTTCCCTTTCTTTTTTGCTCCCTTCTTTCTTTTCTTTCTCTTTCTTTCTTTCTTTATTTTGGGGTGGGGGAGTCCGGTCGTGGGGCCTGAACTCTGGGCCTGGGTGCTGTCCCTCAGCTCTTCAACTAAAGGCTAGTGCTCTACCACTTGAGCCACAGTGCCACTTCCGGCTTTTTTTTCTTTTTGTTTATGTGTGCTGAGGAATCAAACCCAGGGCCTCATGCATGCAACGCAAACACTCTAGCACTGAGCCACCTTCCCAGCCCCTTTTTATTTCTATTTTCTTCCTTTTTTGCTTTCTTTCTTTCTCTCTTTCTTTCTTCCTTCCTTCAATTCTTTCTTTCTCTGTCTCTTTCTTTCTCTTCCTTTCTTTCTCTCTCTCTCTCTTTCTTTCTTTCTTTCTTTCTTTCTTTCTTTCTTTCTTTCTTTCTTTCTTTCTTTCTTTCTTTCTTTCTTTCTTTCCTCTTTTAGGAAATGTATGAATTTAGATATTGTGTTTGTGGAACAAGTATCCTACCATTAGAACATCCTTTTTCAATTTAGTTACTTTGCTCATAGGTTATCAATTTTGCTGAGTGCTGAACAGAGGCTAAGTTCCTCACTTCTGTCTGCCAAGTAGCTGGGATCACAAATGCATTCCAACATGCCAAGCTTTAGGATCATATGAGACTCTTATTAATTTCCTTGCACATTGGTTCTGAACTGTGATCTTCTCAAATTTTAACTCTTCAATTAGTGATGTGCATTCCAGTAGCCTGCGGTCAGTATAGAGTGTCTAAATGAATTATTGAAGGCAATTTCACATTAATCTCTTTTTCTTTGCCAGTCCAGGGACTGTTATAGTTTTATTTCTATACATTTTTTGTGTATATGTGCACATTAGCTTAAAAATGTTACATTTTGCCCCTTTGTTTCTTTTTTCTTCTTCTTGGTCATGGGGCTTGAATTCTGGGTATGGGCATTTTCCCAGGGATCTTCAGATTGAGGCTAGCACTTTACCACTTGTGCTACAGTGACACTTCTGGTTTTCTGGTGGTTAACTGAAGGTAAGTTAACTGAAGGTAAGATTGTCAAAGATTTCCTCCAGGACTAGCTGTGAACCACCATCCTCAGACCTCAACTCCTGAGTAGCTAGGATTAGAGGCATGAGCCACTGGCACACAGCTAAATTGTGACTTAAGTTCTATCATTTAGTTGAGGGAGTAGCATGAGTGTGTAAAAAGTTAACTTTCAAGTCATCTCTCTAAATAATTTCAGAGTTTCATTTTCATAATATTTATTGCAGGGATTAATGACAGAAGCTCCCAAAGTAACAGAATGATCCTTCATATTCTCTTTCCCATAGGTACTATTAGAAGAGAATGAGTGAGATCTAAGTCTAAGGCAATATGTACTTGAAATTATAAAAAAATATTTTCATGATACATAAAGAGCCAAATAACAAAATGTGCTTTTCATTTCCTAAAGAAAGGAATGTCATACAAATATATTTATTGGCAGGCTTTTTCATCTGAAAAACAAAGAAAAAACAATATCTTAAAAAAGTTGAAAAGGATCAGCAACCATGTAAATGTGATATAGCATTGGAGACTTTAACACATGAATTGGTTCAGGTAAATAATTCTTTGGGAAAGGTACCTGTTCACTAAATTTATTCATTGTAAATTTTTTATTGTTATATATTATGTTACTTAATATATATATATATATATATATATATATATATATATATATGTGTGTGTGTGTGTGTGTGTGTGTGTGTGTGTGTGTGTGTGTGTCTGTGTGTGTGTGTGTGTGTGTGTGTGTGTGTGTGTGTGTGTATCTGTCTGGTGAACTGTATGGTTAGGTAATTTCATCATGCCAAGTTCATCAAAAGGATGCACTTCCATAAGACTTAACAAACTTGCAACACCACTACACATGCATACTTATGTGTTCATCATTTTAAGCTAGACCTGTGTTTTACCAAAGCTTTATATATAGTATTTTATTTTTTCATTTAGGCTTGACACAAAATGTGTTTACCCCTAGAAATAGATTATGGCATTTATAATGACAATAAGTTAGTGTAAATCTTTACATTGAACACATGCTCAGTATGAGTTGTTCTTTCTTTCCTTTTCTTATTTTATCTTTAGGAAGTTGATTTGAGTTTTGATGTGTTTGCCAGATAGGTATTCCACCACTGGAGTCACTCCACCAATCCTTTCTTGTTTAAGTTACTTTAATCATAGAGTAACAATTTTTGCACCCACCCCCCAAAACAGGAATCATTATTGCATTCCAATATCCCTACCTAGTAGGTTGATATGGGAGATACTTTCCTTCCTAGACTGAATCAGAACTGTGATCCTCTCAAATTCTCCCACTTTAGTTAATGGTGTGAACTCCAGTTCTGCCTACCTCTAGAACATATGACAGAAATAAATGATTACAGGTAATTCGAGTTAATCATTGTTTAATATAAGTGATTTGATATTAAAATGTAGGGTAAGTTTGAAAGTAAGAAAATAAAAGAATAATGAAGAAAGAAAGAAAGAAAGAGAAAGAAAGAAAGAAAGAATGAAAGAAGGAAAGAAAGAAAGAAAGAAAGAAAGAAAGAAAGAAAGAAAGAAAGAAAGAAAGAAAGAAAGAAAGAAAGAAAGAAAAAGAAAGAAAAAGAAAGAAAGGAAGGAAGGAAGAAAAGAAGGAAGGAAGGAAGAGAAAGAAAATGATTAAAAATTAATTTTTTGGAGTCAGGAATCACATGGCAGAGGTACTTCCTGTATTTTGTATTAGGTCTGCCCCAGGCCATGCAGACCCTTTGCAGACACCTTCCCACTTCTTGACTAAGTTTTCACCCTTTAAGTGTTATCTATGTATTTGGACACCTGGAGGCAGCCACCGTCCCCTCCTGCTAAGTCACAACCTGGTCAGTCTCTGGTCACACTTACCATCTAACCAGAGGTGAGTCCCAGGCCTTAAAGTCACATCTAGATCCAGTGTGGCCAGAAATTTCCCCCACTTGGCCACACCTCATCCGGTACTTCACCTGGATACGTCCTCGCCCGAGGTTAAGTAGCCCTATTTTTCGTACATGCCTTTCTACCATGTATGGCATGGGCAGCAGTTCAGTAAATAAACTAGTTCACCTGACTGAATACAGTGTGTTGTTCTCTTCATTGACTACCCATGAAACTCACCTAATTAATATGCTTTACTCTTAAGAGTTTCAAGCTATGAATCCATGGATACTTTTGTGACAAATGTCAATTCAGTATCTAAAAAACATATGTACTGACTCATCATTTAACAATATAATTCTGCCTCGAATCTTTTTTGGGGGGAGGTCCAGTCATGGGGCCTGAACTCTGGGCCTAGGCACCTGAGCTCTTCCGCTCAAGGTGAGTGCTTTACCACTTGAGCCACAGAGCCACTCCTGGTTTATTTCATTTTGCTTATGTGGTGCTGAGGATTCGAACCCAGGGCCTCATGCATGCAAGGAAAGCACTCTACCACTGAGGCACCTACCTAGCCCCTGCCTGGAATATTTAATAGCAGTTTAATTAACCATAAAGTCTATTTTGTTTGCTTTTTTTGTTTTGTTTTGTTTTGTTTTGTTGTTTAAAGTAATAAAAGAGTTGGTGGGACAATCTGAAAGGATCTCTGGCTTCATATTTTCACATCACTCTGGGCTACAATCTGTGTGCTATCAGCTCAGATGCTGGGACTTTGAAATTTTGGAAAGAAAAAACATCATAAGGACCCATGGCTTCGGGATTTCTCAGATTCTTTTTATAAATGTAATTGTTACTAAGGTATACAGTGAGGTTACCATTTCACAAGAAATTCAGACATTTAGATGTTTATTTATATTTCAGTTGTGGGCTTGAATTCAGGGCCTGGGAACTGTCCTTGAGACTCTGTGCTCAAGTTAGGTAGCATTCTACCAATTGAACCACAGAGCCACTTCTGGCTTTTGAGCTGTTAAATGGAGATAAGAGTCTTAAGGGGACTTTTTTTCCTGGGCTGGCTTTGAACTGCAATCCTCAGATCTCAGCCTCATGAGTATCTGGGATTACAGGCTTGACCAACTGGCACCTGCCTTGAAATTGTCTTTTTGGGTGTGTGTAAAAATACCATAGAGTGGGGTTACAATTATATGGGCAAGGTAATGAGCACATTTCTTACCAAGAATTGTTGCCCACTCCTTTGTTTCCCCTTCCCATCCCTTCTTATCTCCCTGCCACACACCTTCCCTAACCCCCATTCCCCACTCCCCACCCACCCCCCACCCCTGGGCAAAGTTGTAAAGTTCGTTTTCCGACATAAAGTCTTGTATATCTCATTGTTGCAGTGGGTCCACCTGTATCCCTAATTTAAAAAATTGTTTTTTCCCTTCCCCTCCACAAATTATACCAACATCAAATGCAGTGAAAGCAGGGGTTATACCGTGGGGGAGGGACATATAATGCAACAAATAAATCATATTACAGATACGTTAGTAACAATCTCATGAAAGAAAAATAAAACATTTGAATCCTTATCTTCCGGTTCATTTCAACTAATATCAACTTATTTGATTTTTCTGCTTGTCTCAGACATATAATAGTTATTGCAAATAAGGGAAAACATAGGACCTGTTTCTTTGCGCCTTGACTACTTCACTCAATATAATTTTTTCCAAGGCTTTCCGTTTCCTAATAAATGGGGCGAAGTCATTTTTTCTGATGGAGGCAGAGATTTGCATTTTGTATATAGACCACATTTTCTTGATCCATTCATCTACTGAGGGGTATCTGGGTTGGTTCAATATCTTAGCTATGGTAAATAATGCTGCAATAAACATAGTTGTGCTGGTAACTTTAGTATGGTCTTGTTTGTGATCATTTGGTTAAATGCCCCAAAGTGGGATTCCTGTGTGATAGGGGAAATATATGTGGAGTCATTTGAGGAACCTCCATACTACTTTCCAACGTTTTTCTTGGGGGCGGGTCCGCTGGTGGGGCCTGAACTCTGGGACTGGACGCTGTCCCTCAGTTCTTCAGCTCAAGGATAGCACTCTACCACTTGAGCCGCAGCATCACTTCCCGCTTTTTTCTTTTTGCTTATGTGGTGCTGAGGAATCGAACCCAAGTCTCAGGCATGAAAGGCAAGTGCTCTACCACTGAGCCAACTTCCTATCCCCTCCAAAGATTTTAAACAAGTGTACACTTCCACCAACAAGCAGTAAGGTTCCCTTTATGCCACATCCTCTCCAACACCTATTGTTCTTATAGTTCTTGATTATAGCCATTCTAAATGGGGTGAGGTGGTATCTCAATGTTGTTTTGATTTGCATTTCTTTTATGGCTAGGGAGGTTGAGTATTTCTTCATGTGTCTATTGGTCATCCTTCTTTCCTCTTCAGAGAAGTTTCTCTTTAAGTCTTAGCCTACTTATTACTTGGGCAGTTGTTTCTTTAGGGTTTTGTTTTGGGGGGATTTAATTTTTTGGGTTCCAGGTATATTTTAGATATGAGACACTTGTCCATTGTATGGCTAGTGAAGATCTTCTCCCAGTACATGGGCTTTCTATTGAACTTGCTAGCTATGTCCTTTGCCATGCAGAAGCTCTGCAATTCCATGCAATCCTATTTGTGCAACCTTTCTTTGATTTATTGTGTTTCTGTGTCTCTTTTACGAAAATATTGGCCTGTGCTAAGGTGACCTAGGGTTTCTCTTATTCACGGACTGCACTCACAAATTATTCATGCTGATTCAAAACTTTCGCAAAGTGGCAGGGTATAAAATGAACCCTCAAAAATCAATGGCTTTTCTATTTGCCAATAATGTGAAAAGCGTGGCTGAAATCAGGAAAGCAACTCCATTTGTAATAGCCCCACAAAAAATAAAATACCTAGGAATTAACCAAAGAAGTGAAGGACTTCTATGAAGAAAATTTTGAAAACGTGAAAAAGGAAATCAAAACAGAACTTAGAAAGTTGAAAAACCTCCAATTTTCTAAGATTTGAAGGATCAATATCGTGAAAATGGCAATACTTCCCAAAGCTATCTACAAATTCAATGTGATACCCATCAATATTCCAATCTCATTCTTCAAGGAAAGAGAAGAGGCAATCCAAAAATTCATATGGAGCAATAAAAGACCCCAAATAGCAAACATGATCCTTAATAGAAAGAACAGTGCTGAAGGAATACCAATACCAAATTTCAAACTCTACTAAAAAGCCATAGTAATCAAAAGAGCTTGATACTGGCACAAGAACTGACCCCAGGACCAATGGAATAGAATTGAAATCCCACAAATGAACCTACAGGCATATAGCCACCTAATCTTCGATATGGGAGCTAAAATAAATAGAATGGAAGACAGCCTTTTCAGTTAATTGTGCTGGCAAAATCGGTTAATCACTTGTAGAAAATTAAGCTAGATCCTTATATATCCCCCGGCACCACAATCAACTACAAATAGATCAAAGACCTCGAAGTCAAAACAGACACTCAAATAGTCATTTTTAATATGATAAACTGTTTAGTGCATCAGGCTCACCAATACAGTCCTAGCTATAGTTAGGATGATAGGTATGAAAAACAAACACTAGGTGTGTGTTGTTCATGATGTTTTGTATTGGTTGTTTTAATATTGTTTGTTTCTTCTACTACAAAGCTCTTATTTTTATTTTCACCTAGGTGGGGGAGATATGTGCTAGCCAGTGTTGAACCTTCTTTCTTTAAGATGGAGCCATGTGGAAATTCTTGTCTAGAATGGGGTGGAATAGAAATCCTCCTGCTCTCAGCACCCCATGGACCTGGGATGATAGATGTATTCCATCAAGCAGAGCCAGGGGTTGGGGAGAATTGCAGGTAAAAGTACACTGGTCTTGAAATGATGTCCCAAACAGCTTTACAGGCTTGTACCTCCAAAGCATTGTTGTATTCCGTTTCACTTTGAAGTAGTGTTTGTATATACTTAGAGATACAATGATAATACACTACATGTTTAATATATAGAATAGTAAACATAATTAGCATGTTGATCTCCTAAAACATTGAAGCTAATGTATTTTGGTAACCTCCTGACTCTGCTAGTTATTTTTTGGAATATACAATACACATGAATACATTGATAATGTGCACTAGAAGATTGGAAGTTGATAGAGATAGACAAGTTAGACTATGTGTAATATATATATATATATATATATATATATATATATATATATATATATATATTGCTGCTCTGAAGAACATTATCATATTCACCATGACAATACCACCATATATTCACCATGGCAATTTTACTACAGTGTAGAATTTTCCATTTCATAACCTGAAATCTTTTATCATTTTACATTCTCCTTATAAGTATGAATATTTTCCTGTTTCTTATAATGTTTTGAAATTATTAAGAGGGAATTTAAAAATTTGTATGGTCTACTGAATTATCTCATTTTGTTTGGTTTTGTGATGCTAAGTCATTAAGACCAAGTTTTCCTCAAATTTATGCTAGCAGACTATATCACTAAATTATATTCTAATTAATTCTTATTATTCTATTTTGAAATAAGGTTTTAATGTTGCTCTTTTATGATATAGAGTGTTGTGAAGGTGGACTAAAATTTGCAACTCCACTGTCTCCAGTAACAATGCTTTATCACCAGGTTCTGTAGGCTCATATTTATAACTAGCTAATCAGGAGGTTGAGACCTGAGATTTAGTTCAGATAGCCTGAGCAGAAATATTATGAGTCTCTCCTCTCCAGTTCACTACAGGAAAGCTGGCAGTGGAACTGTGGCACAACTGTTAGAGCACTACAGTTAATGACTCATATCTGAGGATCACGATTCAAAGCCAGCCCAGGCAGGAAAGCCCATTAGACTCTTATCTCCAATAAACCACTAGAAAACAGGAAGTGATGCTGTGGCAGTAGAACACTCACCTTGAGCTGAAGGGCTGAGGGATAGCAACCAAGCCCAGAGTTTAAGCCCCATGACAAACAAACCCAGGGCTGATGAGAACCCCTGGCAGAGTATTGGAATAATTGCTATCTTTCTGAGACTGTTTCACTGGGTTCTTATCAAAGGAACTTGGCTTGAGACAAAGAAGTGCACTCCCCGGCTAATTCCTTAGTACTGGGTTGCCAGAACATTTCATTTACCTCATAAGTTAATGGAGGCTTAGCAATTTGCTTGCTGAGAGACTAGGTTTAAAGGAATGAGACAGTGGCACCCAATGTCCACCCTCACCTAGGAAATTACTATCTTGGAGGCTTTTGAAGGAATATAGACAGAAGAAAGGATGCAACTTGAACTTGAATTTGGGGCCTGAGTGTTGTCTGATATGTAGCACTCTACCAATTGAGCCCAAGGTCTAGTTCTGGCATTTGGCTAGTTAATTGAAGATAAGTGTCTTCAGAATTATACAAACTAGAGAGGGTTCAAACTGTGATCCTCAGATATCACCCTCCTGATTAGTAGGATTAAAGGCATGAGCCATTGTGTATTTATTGGGACAGATGCACAGAATTTCTATGAAATTGTATAGACATAACTCTACTTTTTGTCTGTCATGTTTACTTTACCATGTGTGACATAACCAGTCCCATTTGTGTCTTGTTAGTTCATAAAAGGAGAAGCATAGAGCTAACTTCAGAAAAGGAGAAGCATAGAGTTAACTTCCTACTCTCCTCCCATTGGTAAAGATCCTTCTACCATAACTGGGAGGAAGATGAACAAATGAAAAAGTAAGTGGATGTTGGCACAAAGAGAAGATTTTGTCCTTGAACACTTGGTATTTTCAGGTTTCTGAATCAAAGTCAACTTACTTCTTTTCACACCAGTTGTGATTTTCACCAGGGAGCTGAGGCTTGGCACTTCAGTGAATAGCAGATTACACAGTTATGGATGTGCTTGTGGTTTTGGATTCTCATGGATGACAGGGAGGGCTGTGTATAGCAAATGTGATCCAGTGGGGAAACAACTTTTTCTTCCTATTACAGGGAGAATTTGAGATTTGGGATTATATTTGAGACATTTCTAGAAGTGGGTTGTGAGGAGCATGCTGCTTGCAAGAGTCTCTTCCCACTTCCCAACATGCAAGTTCTGCCAGAAAGAGGTTATAGTACAAGACTCAGAATGGAGAGTGTGGGCTCTCATTTTCTTTGTCACCAATCTGCACACAGCATGTTTTGTTCCATCCTCCTTATGTGGATTGAATTCTACTCTGATCATTTCTATGAGCCCAAGAACCATAACACCCAAAAGAACTTACACAGTATGTCAAGCTCAACATGACCTCTTCAGACCTGCTCTTCTACTTATGTATTCTTCTGGACTAGCTTGAGGAACCCATGACCCACGAGACCAAGAAAAAGAGGAAAAAGTCCTTGTTTAGATGCCTCATGAGTAGGGATGGAACCTGTGTCTCTAGGGATGGGCCTGATTGGCCAAGAGCCCTTAGTACTCCCCACCTTGGCACAATGTCCTTTTATGGATATTCTAGGCCAGGAAATACCTGTTCTCCTTTTGAAAGAACTTGGAAGTAGCCACTCATTAGAAACACCCTACCTTTTCATCAGTTTTCAGTCTGAACTCAAATCCTACAGCTTTCTGCATTCGGTTATAATGGAAGTTTAGTCACACCTTAACTTCTACAGTCTACTAAGACTCCTGTACCTTTTTCCATTCTCAGGTTTGCATCACCATAGAGCAGCTCCTATAGAACGCCAGATAAAGAACCCATCAGTGATGTCGTCTATGGTGACTGATGGAGATCAGAATCCATCACTGATCTCCAGAAAGCATGTGAACATAGAGGTTTTTTTTCTTTTTTCAATTTGTAGAAAGGCCCAAGTAGATTTTGAGTCCTGTGGACATCCCACTGGTTCTGAACCCCAGCATGTGATGCACATACCACCCCAACATGTGATGCACATACCACCAAGGAAGAGGACGATCGAGAATGTCTCCCACTGATGTTCACAATCCAGGTAGATCAGCTCCAAACCGATAATAATAATAATAATAAATCATGTCAAAATGTTCAGGGTAAATGTGTGCTAATGGAAAATGACCCCAGTCTATATTCAAAAAAACCAATAAGTGAGGTCCAAAATCTAGATTCAACTGCGGAAAGGGAATCTTTCGTCACAGAATTCCCAGACCTATCTGTCCTCTTACAGTGGATCCAATTTCCAATTGAGAAATTAGAATCTGTCCCTACCTGGACTCAGGAAGAAAATCCTCTTTAGTGAGGAAGTAGATCCCTTTGAGGACTCTGAGGCAGAATTTCTGCCTGAAGGCAATTTAGAGGCCAATCTAGATTTCGAGATTCCTTCTCCCCTTTCTGAGAAAATCTTTTTCTTTTTGTCCTGATTGTTGTAAGAGGTTCATTGTATTTATTCTTCTAACTTTATTAAAATGTCAATGTTTTTGACATATTCTAGAATTCTTGAATCCTAAATGTTTCCTTTTAAACCTACAATCTGAAGCATCTTGAATACGTGTTCTGTGAGATTGGAAAAAATAGAGTGACAAGGGGCTGTACAAGAGATCCTACTGGACATAATGGGAGATGTTAAATGCACAGGGAATGACAATGAAGCCAGGCCATGCCTGTATGGGGTGATAAGGTGGCTACAAAAGGTTAAGACATAGCAGATCAGATGTCCTAGAAACCTATTCTGTCAATTGGGACAAATGCCACAATAATTATAGTGGTATGTGGGACACGCTTTCAACAGTGAGTTCCAATCTGTATACATCTTCATTGTGCTTTGGGCAAATATGGAAGAAAAATTTGATTCCAATAATATAAAAAGTCTACTTAGGGCTGAAAATATTTGAAAAAATATATAGGAGATATGTATACTGGAAAGTAAAAACGCTCATCAATAAAAGAAAGAATGCTTACAGATGTGAACAAACACAAAATCAGGAAGAAAAAACACAATTGAATCAGTTATATGTAAATACATGTTATATTGTTTATGTTATATAGAGTATATTATATGATATATAAGATTTAATATGATTTTCAAAATAAAAAGGCACTTAAATTTTTAGTCTTGAGTATTTTTTGTATAAAACAGTGTAATTATTATTGGGGAAAGAAGTGATATAATTTGATTATAATTATATGAATATATATTTGTGTTTCTAGATACAACACTGATTATAAATAGATGAATAATTATATACATATATTTGTATATATCTATGAAGTGAATATAATGAAAGTGAATACTATGAAACTGACTGCAGTATGTATAAAAAAGTTGAGTCCATGAAACTCAGGCCTGTAATCCTAGCGATGTGGGAAGCTGGGTTCTGAGTTCTAGTATTTCTTACCCCAAGACTTAGATTTTCAGAGGATGCCTGGGCTATTAGTTCTAGAGTTACATTGTTGTTCTCCTACTACCTCACCTCCCTTAGTCCTCCCTCCCCATGGTGTAAAGTTCATTTTCAACAAAGGGTCTTTGAGTATCATTGTTACAATGGGTCATCCTGTGTTGAACCTAAATTT
This sequence comes from Dipodomys merriami, assembly GCF_024711535.1. Classification (NCBI taxonomy): domain Eukaryota; kingdom Metazoa; phylum Chordata; class Mammalia; order Rodentia; family Heteromyidae; genus Dipodomys; species Dipodomys merriami. The sequence continues at coordinate 741,117 of NW_027205037.1, read as the reverse complement.
TCTATTTCTCTAACCCTAATTCTAATTTTGTCTGGGATCCTAACCCTAACCATCATCATAATAATAGTTCAATTCAGAAGTTAACAAAATATTCAAGTTTTTTTCCATCCTTTTATTCTACTGTACATCTTGACTTAAGTTGCAGTTTAGCTTAAATCTATTTTTTACAAATTAGATTATATGTGCATATATAAAGATGTAATTTTATGTGAAAAACAGAAGATCTTTGGGAAAAAGGGTAATGAAAAGGAAATAGAGGGAGTATAATCAAATGCTTTAAATATATTATGAATTGCCACTTCTGACAATTAATAAATTTTAACAAAATAAATAAAAATTAATAAAGAATACACTGTCTTCTAGTGTTCTTTAAGAGAACCATGATATGTCTTGTGAATAAAATACCTGTGTTAGATAAACTTTGTTCGTGAATATTTTATATTTAAGTTATTTAACTTAATGAATAAAAATATATTAAATAAGATTCCATGATAAAAAAAAACATAAAATTATTACTTAGTAATTGTTTGAGTAAAAGTTATAGTCGTGAGATTTAGGAAACTAAATTTCTATTTCCCTACAAAGCAATGATTTAAGTTTACTAATTTAATATTTCTAGTAAGTTAGGGAATATAATTGGCATGAAAAACAACTAACTGTACATCTTGTTCCTTAAATGAATGATATTTTAAATATTGTCTCTTTTTCAAATGAATAATTAGGTTTACATTTCAAAATAAATGCAATTTTATCTCCTTTCAGAACAAGTAAATACCCTGCAATTAAATGAATTAATATATACAGATATTTAAAAGCTAAATTTTCTATGTTTGATACATAGCTCTACATATTCAGAATGCTACGATTTTTTTATTCAGAAATATCTACCCTCTGGGATTTTTGATTCATCAATATAAATTATCTCATGAGGTTCTTGAGAAGGCTCCAGTAACCAGAGTGGTCAAAACATTTCCTGAATTCTAAATATTAAATCTAGACATTTTTATGCTTTGATTACATCATTTATTGTCTCTTCAGAGCAACTAAGCTAAAATAAATACTATTGTTTAAACATTTTGCTCACATTGTAAATAATATCAACACAGGTCACAAAGAGACTAATTATTTCAGACTCATTATATTTTGTAAACTTAGTGTGAAGAATGTAGAGAGCAGAAGGTTCTTATACTCAATAAATATTTTTGGTTAAATTAAGTTAAATCTTATATCTGGATTTCTAATTTGGACGTTAATCACATGGTAACAGGAAAATAATGATTTTTTAAAATAATTACTTTGGGGCCATTTTTCTTCTTAAAATTATGAAGCAAAAATATCTCTAAGAAATATATCTGTGAAGAAAATGTTTCAACCGTTAGTAAAGTGCTTTATACTTTAATATAAATTTTATCTCAAAATATAAATTCTGACTACTGCAGGACAGAGTAGGAGAGACACTTGAACTAATAGGAACAGGAAGGAACTTATTGAACAGAGTCCCAGGGTCACAACAAGTTGGAGAGAGACTCGACAAATGGGACTACCTTAAAATAAAAATCTTCTGCACAGCTAAATCTATTGCAACTAAGCTAGAAAGACAACCAACTAATTGGGAAAAAATATTTACCAGCAATATATCAGACAAGGGGTTAACATCCTGTATATACAGGGAACTGAAGAAACTAATCCCTCCCAAACCTAACAAACCAATTACTAAATGGGCAAGGGAACTAAAGAGGGACTTCTCAAATGAAGAAATAAAAATGGCAAAGAAACACATGAGGAAATGTTCATTATCCCTATTGGTGAAGGAAATGCAAATAAAGACAACCCTGAGATACCATCTTACCCCAGTCAGAATGTCCCACATCCACAAATCAGCCAACGACAAATGGTGGAGGGGATGTGGATAAAGAGGAACCCTATTACACTGCTGGTGGGAATGTATACTTATATAACCACTTTGGAAAGCAGTCTGGAGGGTCCTTAGAAAGCTAAAGATTGACCTTCCTTACGACCCAGTCATACCACTTCTAGGCATCTACCCTGAACAACAAGAACCAATATACAAGGACATGTGCACCTCCATGTTTATTGCAGCACTGTACACATAGCTAGGATATGGAAACAACCCAGATGCCCCACCACAGATGAATGAATCCAAAAATTGTGGTATATATACACAACGGAATATTATGCAGCCATTAGAAATGACAAAATAATGGCATTCGCAGGGAAATGGAAGGAGCTAGAAGGAATCATGTTGAGTGAGGTAAGCCAAGAATGATGAGACAAATGGTACATGGTCTCCCTGATAAGTGGATGCTAAATCCAAAATGTTAGGTGATACGACAAAACTAACAGGACTTAAGAAACAAAGAACTCCCACTCATCTGGTTGAACCACTACTAAATATCCCCATGCTGCTTATCACATATATGGTATATAACATGTGAACACCGTTATATGTTACAGACTGTGATAGACAATTTGCTCCAGGAAAGTTACAATGAACTTGTGACTTTAAATGAGCATCATTATTCCACAATACTGTGAATTTCCGGAAATTATGTAATCACTTAATCACAATCAAAAAAAAAAAAAAAAGAACCTCGGGGAAGGGAGGGAGGAAGTTGATGGTAGGGGGAAAACAATGGAGGGGGTAACAATGTTCAAGAGGAAGTGTACTCATTACCTCACTCATGTAACTGTAACCCTCTGTATAATATCTTTACAATAAATAAATAAAAATAGAAATTCTGCAACTAATCTTATGTATGTTTTCATGCACAAAATGCTGTGACTTCTAATCTTGTTATGTGATTTTAATTTTATATTTTTTAGTTGTGACATGATCCCTACTTACATTTATTACAAACTTCTGTAATTATACAAATCATGCCCTTACACACTAACTTATATAAAATAATATTCAAACAAAATTATCTTTTTTCCTGTCTCCAACAGGGAAGGATGATGTGCTGAAGTACAATAAATGAAAGCCCTCTAACAAAGAGTCTTTATGGAATGGAAATTGGCAACATGAGGATGGTTACATGAGCACTTTCTACTTCGCTGAACAGGAATTTTTGTTTCTACAGTACTTTCTTACTTTTTAATAACACAGGGAAAGACATAAAATTTGAAGTTCATATGAAGGAATTGCATTCCTAAAAGATGTGGCAACCTTTCTCAAAAGCTCGATCGTATCACTAGTTCATTGTGCTTGTTGGCTGATCTATTTCTCTATCATATGTTTCATATTATTAAGCATATTAGTAATTCATCAATGAGTACATTACAGGAGACTCCAGAAAATAATAGCTATTGCGGTGTAATAATCAGAAGAGAGAAAAAAGATTATATTAATCTCCAATTCCTCCCTTTGACCTTCAATATGCCAATTAATTTTCAAAAAAATCATGTACAATGTTTGTTTATTTTTCCCTTTTTAATTAGATATTAAGCAAGTGTTCTTGCAGTAAAAAGAGATGACAGTGGTATGAGAGCTCTGGTAAGAGCACCTTCTCTCTAACAAGCAATGCTCTATGGACTGTAAATATGGAAGCCACATTAAAATTCTCTACACACTTTCTCTCTCTCTCTCTCTCTCTCTCTCTCTCTCTCTCTCTCTCTCTCTCTCTCTCTCTCTCTCTCTCTCTCTCTCTCTCTCTCTTTCTCTCTGTCTCTTACACACACACACACACACACACACACACACACACACACACACATACACAGCTGCCACCCAGACACATCAGAGATCATTTGCATTCACCTGTAATGATTGTTGACTGATGTTTGCTCCATTGCTTTATTTCAGCTTAAGATCTTGCCTGGACCTTTATCTTTCCCCGAGATCAAGTCCTTAGTTCTTAGTTTACTGTGGGTCTGAGTATTCATAATATGTTCTGGCTGCTTCAGGCCAATTAACAATACCCTAAATACTGTATCCTCAAACTTGATATTCAAGTCAAACTCCATGAATTTATACTACTGTTCCAAAATACTAAAATTTATTGGATTTAGGAACCAAGAAAGCGCCCACCTTGATACTTTAGTAGCAAATGATATCAAGAAAGTAGAAGAATAAAATGTAGAATACTGGATGTGTGTTATAGATACAAAATCATCATCTATAGGCTCATTTATTGGAAAATTGACATCCTATATTGAAAGCACAATTTACATATTCAGTTTTCCACTTACTTTGCTTACCTATCACTTCTGATCACAAATCCTTTCATGAATTTTTATAGTATCTGAATAAATCACACGATATGCATGTACTTATCATCTGAAGGAAAGACAGTCTGCTGTTACATCTTTCATTCTATATGAAAAACCCTTAGTTTTTGTTTCCCTGTTTGCTGAATAAATCTATTCCTGGAAACAGGATATTCACATCATTTCCATTTTTAAAATTTGAAATATAATATAAACTTTGTTGTGACTAGTCATTTTCTAAAAATGAGTGATATTCATGAACACCAATATTTTGGTGCCTTTAAGTAAATTGAGACTTTATGTGGTATGGTAGTGCTTGTGTCTAATTGACTTAAGCATTAGATTATTCATGTATAGACATGTGAATTGTGCTTTTAATGCAAATTCCCAAGGATTTACATTAAAGTCATAAGGGAGGTTTTTGTTTTCATGTTCCATATGTTATATTTATTTCAATAAAAGTACTAGAAATACATGTTTGCTGGAGCAATATAAAAGATGAGAACATTTCTAAAGAGAATCGATTTGTTGATTAAAACATAGAAAAGAGTAAAAATCAGGTTTCTTGCTTGATACTGCATAAATTTTATATGAATGTAGCTCAAGATGAGACTCAGATATAAATTCATATTAATATTACGGAGATTTCTACCACAATATAAGCAATATAGGTATTTTAAGTAATTGGTCATTCTAAGCCCTGGATACCTAATGGATGACGAATGGCATTGAAAATAGCAGAGGAAAACAATTCAACATGCAGATATTATGATTTTATAATACTAATATGAAAGACATGGAGCTTTTGCCTTTCTGAAGAAGAAAGTTTAGCCAGTAATTTCAATGTAAGGCATCAGTTGCAATGAGTCTAAAGTCTTTTCCTCCAAGATATCCAAGAGTATTATACTCATCGTCTGAACAGTAAGTAATTATTTTAATTAGCTTTGTTTAATATTAATTTACTTGTAGAAAATAGGTTAAAATGTCTGCTCTCTTTCTTTCAATGTACTAATATACATTTGTTGTACCTGGACTCGAGACCCCCTGAAGACCACCAGAGACCTCGACCAATGCAAATAACAATAGTCGTTTATTTGCAAATTTGATGTTGGTCCTCCACACACTCAGTAACCAGTGACGCTAAGAGGTCCCGAGCATAGAATCAGCACAGTTTTTATACTATTGAACAAACAACTTTAAGGAAGCTTTACATTAGAAATTCCATGATTGATTAACATTTTAAGCAAACTAAGCTATACGTATGTGATTGGCTAATATCATTATTGACATGTTATTGACGGGAATTGTCTGGCCACTGGGTCACCGTGTCCTGCATGGCCACCCAGTGTTTGGTCAATGCATCTCGAGAAAATTTCTGTGGCTTTCCCAAGGAGTATTTATATCTCAATTGTCCGGGAATTGTTTTTCTTTTTATGTCATTTCTTGGTTAAACTCATGGTTATTTTAATAATTCATACCTCACAAGATGGTTGCTAGCTTGTATTGGAGTTACTTAGGCCTTCTTTGTGCCTCTTTAAGCTTTAGGCTCTTCATTTCCTCCTTTCTAATGGTCACCTTAAGGGCAAATCATGGTCCTTATGGACCTGCACTATGTCTTTTGTCAGGAATCAGTTGATATTGTGTTATCAATACCATCATCTGCATGGTGTTACACGTTCCTTAACAAACATCACTAGTAGATTTACAATGCAAGGCCCTACTGTGAACACAAGTACCAGAATGATAATGGGGCCCAACAGAGTGGATATTAAGGTGGTTATCCAAGGGGAATAATTAACCATGATTCAAACCATCCTTCTTGTTATTCTCTTTCTCTTTTTCGTTTTGCTGGTGCCTCTCTTACTTTAGCTAAAGATTCTTTTACAACTCCTGAATGATTAAGGTAGAAGCAGCATTCTTCCCCGAGGGCAGGACATAGGCCTCCTTGTTGTAAGAAAATTAAGTCCAGCCCCTATCTGTTTTGCAACACTACCTCGGCTAAGGAGTCCTGTGATTTTTGAAGGTAGCCTATACAGCTTTCCAGGTTTTTATTATCCTCATCTATAGCAGCACGAAGGCTAGTGTAAGATGTTCTCTGAGTAATTAGGGATGCCACCCCAGTTCCTAGTCCAGCTAAGCCTACTAGGGCCCCGTTGTTACTGCTGTTATTATTTCTCTTTTAGGTTTTCTGGGACAGTAGCTTGCTGCAGACATCTTTATCATCTTATCTACATGAAAATGGTAGAGAAGTCGATATTTTGTACCATGACACAAACACTGTTAGTCCTAAAATACTTCTAAGTGGAGACAGGAAGTTAGGCCAGTTGAACATACCCACCAAGCATCTTGGGGAGGTAATAGATAACCTTCCACTGGAATCCATTCTTGGGTCTGATTACATAAGTGAGTAAGTTAGTTGGTACTCGTCCCACACATAACCCTTGTCCTATAGAGTAAGTTTTGCTTCCTTTTGTCCCACGTACATGATTTAGTTGTTTTTAGCATTTGTTACATTCTGTACCACTGCAATACCCACATAAAATGGAGGTCTCATATCATAACACATCCAAGAAGAACTTGTAATATCAGGATGGATCTGATTGATCACAATGTAAGTTTGAACCAACAGCTGCCATAGGGAATCCTCTGGCAATGGGATTCTCTCCCTAAAGGGGTCTCCCTTTTTCGGAGGAGATGGGGTCACTACAACCCAGGGCTTGTTGTCTACTTTGAGTTTTACAGCAGAGACTGGTTTTAAAACTGTGTTGGTCCCATCGCTGAAGGGGAATAATTGGCTGTGGCAAATGCTTGTATGTTTATGAGAATGCCATCATGTGTCTCTCCCCTGTACAATCTTTGTCCCCAATTCTTTCCTGATTCCCATCCTAGGGCTTGTTTGCCCTTGTCTGTGAACCGAAATTACAATCTGGCATCAGAATCCTGGAAGACCCTAATTTGTTTTGTACAGGCAGTCCATTAAACTGGATGGCTGCACGTTCTGATTTGGTAAACTTAACAAGGTCTCCTCCCATTCCTTTCCATTTTCCTGAAGTACTTGTTTTCCAGTCCCAGCTCTTACAGTAAAAGTCCTCTTGTCCTCCAAAATTACTAGTCCTTCTTTTCCCTGGGCATATATACCAGTGTCTCCCTCTACATTTCATAAGCCTAGGTCCTTCCCATACTCCATCAGCAAACTGACACAAGTTAAATGTGAGCTTGTCTGGGAACCATAGGGATGATCCCTCTTTCATGGCCAAAGGGACACATTTACCCATTACCTGATTACTAACAATCCATGTCCAATTTATGGGTGGGGGGATTGCCTGCACTTACTACTATGCTAATACAATTTCCAAGTAAGTTATACATCAATAACCAATTCGTGACTGTCTTTTTACAACTGAATTTGAGCTTTAAAGGATTGTCTTTGGAGCATGAGACTTGCCAATCTGGGTCCTCAACGAGATCCGCTATGGAATCTTCAGGCTTCGCATGTGAATGGTGTATCCAGGTAGCAATGCCGTCGACTTTGAGGGCTGTCGGTGTAGTGAAGATGACCACATAAGGTCCTTTCTACCTCGGCTCCAAGTTTTCCTGTCAGTGTCTTTTCACCAAGACCCAGTCACCGGGGTGGAAGTGATATGGGATTGGTGGAGGGCCCGACTTGTATAGCGCCCTCAGTCTGGGCCAGACATCAAGGTGGGCCCTCTGTAGGGCCCTGAGGGAGAACAAAAGTTCAGAGTCATCATGTTTTCTAAGCAACTGTTGTGACAAGTTAGGAATTGTGGAAGGGGCAGTCCAAATACAATTCCATAAGGGGAAAGACCAATTTTAAAAGGGGAGTTGCATACCCTGTATAAGGCAAAGGGAAGGAGAGTTACTCAGTCACCGCCAGTATCCATGGTCAATTTGGTCAGGGACTCTTTTAGAGTTCTATGCAACATTTCCATCTTTCCTGAACTTTGGGGTCTATAAGTGCAATGCAATTTCCAATCTGTCCCAAGAGCACTTGCAATTCTCTGACTTACCTTGGACATGAAAGCTGGTCCATTATCTTATCCTATCATAATAAGGATGCCAAACCCGGGAAAGATCTCTTCTAGTAACTTCTTAGCCACTACCTCTGCAGTTTCGTGCTTTGTAGTAAAGGATTCTACCCATCTATGAAAACTAGCAGATATTTATATCCATACTTGCCAAGTTGGAAGTCCACCTCCCAGTAAGTTCCTGGTCTATCTCCTCTGATTTGACTGCCTGTTTCTGTTTAGTTCTTCCTTGCATTTGTCAGTTGACATGCCTTACAGTCCCTGACAATCTGTTCTATTTTAGCAGGGTTATTTTTGATCCAAAGTCCAGTATTTCTCACCAGTTCTTGCATCTTCTTTGCACTCATATGGGTGCTTCAATGCAACTTAAGCAGTACTTTACTCCCTAACTGCTCTAGTAAAATAATGTTGCTCCTAAAATCTCTCCACCAACCATTTAGGCATTGTGCCATGGGCAGTTGATCAATCCATTTCAAGTCCTCTGTGGTGTATATTGGAGTATCCTAAAGAGTTCTCGTAATAGGGTCTGGGTTTTAATCATAATTATAGAGTGGCTTTGTAATGCCACCTCCTGGGCTATTCTGTAGGCCAGGGTACTGCCTTTACTCACAGCATCTTTAGGTTTTTGATGTCTAGGGCAATGAACAATGGCTAACTTAGGCAGCCAAAGAACAGTAATTAAAGCCAAGATTCCATCTTTATTTTTGATGGTTTTTCCTTCAGATGTCAGTAATCATCTTTCTTTGTAAATAGCTCTGTGTACATGAGCCGTTGCAAATGCATACGGACTGTCAGTGTACACAGTTAGCATTTTGTCCTTTCCCAGTGTTAGAGCTTGGGTCAGGGCTATTAACTTGGTTCTCTGGGTTGATATGGCTACTGGTAGAGGTTCATCCCAGACCACATCAGTCTCAGTCACTACTGCCACTCCCACATAACTCTCCCTGATGAATAAAGATGCTTTCATCTGTAAACCACACGAGTTCAGCATCCAGCAATGGCTGGACCCTTGAGTCCTCTTGGATGTTATGGACTTGTGCCAGGATTTCTGAGCAGTTATGTAGTGGCATGTTTAGATCCTGATCTGGTAGAAGCATTTCCCGGTGGAGAACCGAGGGAGCCTGGAAATTGATTCTGAGAGGGTTGAGTAGCATTCCTTGGTAATGGGTTAGTTGGGTATTGCTGAGCCACCAATCTGGTGGTTGCTTTAACACACCCTCAATAGTGTGAGGGGGTGGTCACATACAGTTCTTGTCCCATGGTTAGTATATCTGTGTATTTTACCAACAGAACAGTAGCCGCTATCATTCTCAGACATGGTGGTCATCCTACTGTTACTGAGTCTAATTTCTTTAACAAGTAGGCTACTGGTTTTCTCCACGGGCCCAAATATTGGGTTAGGACTCCTTTTGCTATTCCATTATGTTCATCCACATATAAGTAAAAAGGTTTACTGGCATCAGGGAGTCCCAACACTGGAGCTTATAATAAGGCAGTTTTTATCTGTTCAAAGGCTCATTCAGCTTCCTCTGTCCATTGAAACAGTTGCTTCTCCTCGTAAAGAGGTTTAGCCAGCTCTGCAAACCCTTGGATCCACAGATGGCAAAAGGTGGCAGAACCCAAAAACTCCCTTACTTGGTGCTGTGACCGTCGTGTTGGAATTTTGAAGGACAGTTTCTTTTCTGACTTTGGTGAGACATCGCTGCCCCCATTTCAATAAATAGCCCAGGTAAATTACCTCTGATTTGCAGGTTTATGCTTTCTTGGCCCATGCTCATTAACCAAGGTTTCCCAATATCTGGGATAAATCTTCTGTTCCATGGATGCATTCTCTTTCAGTTTCACCGGCAGTTAATAAGTCACCCACATATTGCAACAAAGTCAGACCAGGGTGGATTCCCCTAAACTCACCCAAGTCCTCATGCAGAGCTTCATCAAAGAGTGTTGGTGAGTTTTTGAATCCTTGAATGAGTCTTGTCCAGATCCATTGACACCTCCTTTGACATCTGTCCACTCAAATGCAAAGGGATCTTGACTTTTGGGCACCAAGGGTAGGCTGAAAAAGGCATCTTTAAATCTAATACAATGTATCACTGCCTATATTGAGGCAGGGTGCTCAGGAGAGTGTAGGTGTTGGGTATGGTAGGGTGATTGTCCATTACCCTTTTATGTACTTACCTGAAGTCCTGTACTGGCTTCTATTCATTTGATTTGGGCTTGCAGACTGGTAGCAGGGGAGTGTTCCACTCTGACTGGCAGGGTCACAATACACCCAGGTCTAGCAGACACCTAATGTGGGGTGTAATTCCCCCTGTGCCTCCATGGACATAGCGTATTGTCAAACTGGGTCCACCCCTGATTTTACTTTGATGAAGATTGCTGGTCTATGTTTCGCTAGTCCCACTCCACCAGTCTCTGCCCAAGCTTCTGGATACCATTCCAGCCAATAGGTGATTTCTTGGTCAGGAGTCTAGGATGGTTGAAGCAACCAGTCCTCATCTTCCAGGCCCTGAGTCAATACGTGTATTGGTCTTCCTTGAGCATCCTCCACCTGGGGGCCTTCTGGATATAAGTGAATCTGTTCCCTGACCTCGGTTAACAAGTCTCTTCCCAATAAGGGATAAGGGCTTTATGGAATAACAAAGAATGAGTGGGACACTCATCCCATCCCCAGGTCCACTGTTCTTTCGGTGGTCCATGAGTATTGTTTAATTAACATTACTTCTTGCACCCAAGAGGTTTTTGTTGTTGTTTGGAGTTTTTTAACTGTATTTTTTGTCTTTTTTTTTTGGTACTGGGGATCGAACCCAGGATGTTGTACTTGCTAGGCAAGCACTTTGCCACTGAGCTACATACTAGCCCATTACCCAAGAGATTTTATTTGAGGCTTTTCCTTGGGGCTTTATTTAAGCAGAGTATTGGGTCCATTTATCCACTAGAAATTTTACTGGAGTCCCATCCACTCTCAGTGCTACCCTGAGTTCAGGGAGGGGAATTGAACCCTGACATCCCTATTCATTATTAGCAGTACTGTTAGCCATTAGTGTCGAGGTTCTATGGGGCTGCCACTGCTTTGTTCAGTTTCCCTTTCTTAGCACATTCTTTGACCTAATGCAATATTTCTTTGCAGTAAGTCCACTAATGTCTGTGTAGACCTTGACTATTTGGGCATTGTAGGGTTTCCTTCCCTGTAAGGCCATGTAAACTTTAGCTAAATTGGTATGTTTGCAGGCTACTGCCTTGAGATCCGCCATTAGAGTCTGGTGATAGACCCTTATTCTCCCCCTATGTTCTGCCGTGTTGTAGTCCAAACCATCATTTGGAGGCCTGGTTAATGGAAAAGATGCATTGGTGAAATCAGGCTTAGCAGTAGGCTACCCGTCATGCCCCAGAACCAGTTTCCTAGCCTCAGTTTGAATCCTTTTTCTTTCTTCTGTGTGGAACAAGACCCGAAGTAACTGCTGGCAATCATCCCTGGTCAGCTGACACATGAACATTACATTATCTAGGAGATAAATCAAATCCTTGGAATTATCTGAAAATTTTGCATTTTGTGTTTTCCAATTATATAAGTCACTCGTGGAAAGGGCTACTGAAGTCGGCGGTCTCTGTTTTTGTCCGGAGGCCCAATTTCTCTGAACAGCAGCATTATGGTGGTAGCAGGGAGTCTCAGGCTGGCAGCTCCCTGAATGCTATCACGAGTTCTTCCTGCTGACCCTTCCAAGTTGCTGCTGGCTCCTTGCTCCTCATCTCTTGCTGCCTCCCCTTCCTCCATGAGGGGTGGAGGAGGCAGCAGTGAAGGGTATGGGAGGAGATCAGAGTCCAATAAGAGAAGATCTTCACTCCCTTCCTGTAAAATGGCATATAAGGAGGCTGAGGGGGTAGTTGACACAACCTTTTCTAATGCTAAAATCTTGTTTTTATCGACAGAAAGGGGTAGAAAGGGCAACAGACACTTTGGAAGTTCCTGCACCAAATTCTGCCAAACTAAAATATAGAGAATCTGATTGGGGTGGCTTGCACTTCCTGGGAGAAAAGCCCTACATTTAACCTCCCAAATGGTGTTTAGATTAAAAGTTCTTTGGGGGCGGGCATCCATCCTCAAAAGTAGGCCACTCTGACTTGCACAAAGTAAGTAATTTTTCTTTTTTAACTTCAACACCTAAATTGTTAGCTCTTTCCTTAACATCTTTAAAAGTATCTGTCAGAAAGGTAAGATGTGTACTTTGGTTATGATTCATTTCAGCGTATATCAATCCACACAAAAGACAAGAAAAAAGGAGGAAGGCAATTACAAATGTCACAAAATTTCGGGGATTTAGGATAAAACCACAACTCAGAGTGTCCCAAGGAGAAAAGTGTGGATTCGCTGGCCTGTTTAGGATCCCAAAGAGGTAGACGGAGACACTTGGTGATGTTTCAGCAGTGTAATTGGGTAAAAGACTACCCGACTCTAGCTTTGCTTCAAGTGGGCCAACTTTCTAAGCCAAATTTCATCCTTCGAGGCAGAAGACTAGAGATTCTGAAAGAGAAAGTAATGATTGTTGGACAAGAAACTGAACAAAGAATAACAATTTTACATGGAGGCAAACAGGGTTTCCAGGCATCTGTGTCAGGATGAATATGAAAGAGGAAATGTTCCACGAAAGCCACAATACAGACAGACACACAGATTTTAAGAGAAGACACATCAACAGCATGCAGGTGATAGACTGGGTGGTAGACTGTCAGACAGAAATTGCCAGACTAAAGACAGGAAACATCACAAATGTCCGCACTAGTGGACAGACTGCCCTGTAAACTACCAAGCAGACAGTTCAGAACTACAGATGGGCCCAAGTGTCCGCACTAGTGAATAGTTTACCTTCCCCGGGCATCTGGGGGACATCTCCCACTGGTCCCGTTGGCTACCTTATAGCACGTCCGCCATGATTTCTTGACAACTCCAAGACCCAACCTGAAAACTACACAAATATCACAGTTACAAAACTTACTGGCTGTTCTTTACTATTCCCTGATCAGTTGTCTGGGTGAGCTTATGAGGGAGATCCCAGATGAGCCCCTATTTTTTTTACCTGGACTCGAGACCCCACAAGACCACCAGAGACCACGACCAATGCAAATAACAAAGGAGTCATTTATTTGCAAGCTCGAGGTTGATCCTCCACCCACTCAGTAACCGGTGATGCTAAGAAGCCCCGAGCATAGAATAAACACAGTTTTTTTTAATATAGTATTCAACAAACAACTTTAAGGAAGTTTTACATGAGAAATTACATGATTGGTTAACATTTTAAGCAAACTACGCTATACATATGTGATTGGTTAATATTATTATGGATGTGTTATTGATGGGAATTGTCTGGCCACTGGGTCACTGTGTCCTGTATGGCCACCCAGTCTTTGGTCAATGCATCTGGAGAAAATTCCTGTGTCTTTCCCAAGGATCATTTATGTCTCAGTTGTCCAGGAATTGTTTTTCTTTTTGTGTCATTTCTTGGTCAAACCCATGGTTATTTTAATAATTCATACCTCACAAGATGGTTGCTAGCCTGTAATGGAGTTACTTAGGCCTTCATTGTACCTCTTTAAGCCTTAGGCTCTTCATATTTCGTATTATTACTGTCTCTTCATACAAGCATGAAATCACTATTTCAAAGTAACACAAATATAAAAACAAAAATAATCTAATACAACCATCACAAATCATAAATTATGTGAAAAAAATCCACAATATAAATAAATAAACCTGAGGAAGAGGAAAAACAATGAAAGAATAACAACAGAAAATTGACCTAGCTCTCTCTAATGAAACAGATATTGAGAGTCCTAGAAGATACTCCAAATCTAGTGGTTCACACCAAGTCAGCTATAATTATATATAGATATAAAATTCAGAAGCAGATTTTATATTGTCTTCACAAGAAAACAGAAATGAGAAGTTACCCAGACAGGCTGTGACTCTGTTGGTCAACATATTCAAAAGCACAACTGCAGTGTGGAAACAAAGGGCCACATGGGAAATAAATCATGAACAGAGACAGTCACATCTAAACACAGACTCAATTCACCTTACCACTGGACAGTCCAAACTGTCATTGTAACCACAAGTATTAACATGACATCTCACCACAACTGATCTCTTCTCCTACATTTAATGGTCTAGACAAAAACCTAAATCCAGAAAAAGAAATCACAACAGAAGATCAAATCAACACCTGGCAAAAGACGGATTATTTATAAAAGATATAGAGTCAGAATAAATACAGATTTCTTAGCTGATATGGTAAAAAGGAGAGCCTGGCATGATGTATGACAAACGTTAAAGGCAAACAACTACCAACTGTGAATACGGTACCAAGCCAAACTATCCTTTATATTAATAGTATATATAAAAATATTTAAAGACAAAGAAAACTTGAAAAAATGTATCTCCACCAAATCAGCAGGATAGAAGTTAATCAAATATATCCTACATAGAGAAGATCAAGAAGAACAGGAACTGGTTACATAGAATGCTCCCTACCAGAGAACAAGGTAAACATATTAAGAGTACATGAGGCACAGCTCCTAACAACAGGTGCATAACACAGCAGGATGTATCAAATATTTCAAAGTCTTAACTCTGAGTATCATTGGACTTAAATTTCCAAATAGAAGACATAGATTAGATACTATCTACTACCATCTAGTATCTACAGGAGACATATTTTATTGACAAAAACAAACACATACTCAAACTGAAAGGCTGGAAGTAAAAATTTCAAGCAAATGGACACAATAAACAGGCCACAGTAGAATTACTAACATGAGATAAAATAGAATTCAAATTAAAATTAGGAGGAAGAGACATTATATATTGATAAAAGCAACTCTCCATTAGGAGGATATAAAAAGTCTAAACATCAATTCCCTGAATCCTGGAGCACCCCCAATTCATCAACCAAATACTACTTAACCTAAAAACACATCTCAACACATCATTGTTATCCTTGGATAGGTCACCCAGGAAAAACTCAACCAAGAAACTGCAGGCCTAAATAACTACCTTGACTGCCTAGCCCTAACAGACATCTACAGAATACACATTCAGCATCAATAGAAACATTCTTCTCAGCAGCTCTTGGAAGAGTCTTCAAAATAGAACATATCTTATGTTACATAGAAATTCTATTCAAAATGAAAGAAAAATAAATTGACTTGCCAAATCATGTCAGAGCACAACAGAATAAACTTAGAATTAAACAGCTAAAGCAAAAATAAAATTCTCAAACACATGAAGACTGAACAACACATTACTGAATGACCAGTGGGGCACTGAATACATTATAATGAAAATCTGAAAGTTTCTGAAAATTAACAAATTGAACACACAAAATACCAACTCCTCTGGGACATATTAAATGCAATACATATAGGAAAATGTATACCTCTGAGTGCCTACATCAAGCAATTGGGGAAACCTCAAGTCTGTATTTTAATTATATACCTCAAACTTCTTGAAAACAGGAACAAGTCCAAACCCAAAGCAGTAGACAGAAACAACAAAAAAAAAGAACTAAATCAGAGACGCACACAGGTTGTGGCTCACGCCTGTAATCCTAGTTACTCAGGAGGCTGAGATCTGAGGATCGAGGGTCAAATCCAGCCCTGGCAGGAAAGTCCTTGAGACTTTCCAATAAACCAATATAAACCTGGAAGTGGCACTGTGGCTCAAACGGTAACACTCTCGCCTTGAGGTGAAGAGCACAGGGACAGTGCCCAAGACCAGTGTTCAAGCCCTACGAACTACCAAAAAAAATTAAATCAGAAATACCTAAATAAAGACAAAATAAAACATAAAAAGATCAACAAAACAGAGTTGGTTCTTTCAATAAATTAACAGAATTGACAGACCCTTACCAAATCCGACTGAGAATTTATATAGATAGAAAGATAAATAAAAAGCCCACAGATTGGGAGAAGATCTTTTCTTGCTCTGGAACAGACAATGGCCTCATATCTCAAATATATTTAGATCCCCAAAAGCTATCTCCCCAAAACAACAAATAATCAAAACCCAACAACCCTATTTATAAGTGGGTTAAGATTTAAAGAGAGACCTCTCTGAAGAAGAAATATGAATTGCCAATAGACACATGAAGAAATATGCAACATTTCTGGCCATAGAAATGCAAATCAAAGCAACACTGAGATTCCACCTCACCCCAGTTAGATGACCATTATGAAGAAAATTAATAATAACAGATGCTGGGCTGGTGGGGATATGGCCAAAAAGGTACATTACTACACAATTGGTGGAAATGTAAGCTTGCTCAAATATTCCATAAAGAAGTGTACATGTTTCTCAGAAGAGCTCCCCTATGACCCAGCAATCCCACTCCTGGGTATTTACCAAATGACCACAAACAAAGCCACACTAACGCTACTATCAAATCTATGTCTAATGTAGCATTATTTACCATAGCTAAGATATGAAACCAAAACAGATGCCCCTCAGTAGATGAATCGGTCAAAAATTGTCATATACATTCACAAGAAAATTCTATGCTTCCGTTAGAAAGAATGACATTGCCCCATTTCTAAGGAAAAGGAAAGATTTGGAAAACATAATAAGTCAAAAAAGCCAGACCCCAAAAATCATAAGCTACATGTTTTCACCCATTTGGAAAAACTAGAATATATCTAGGATATTCTTAGAAAAGAGCACAATAGCTCAATACTTATATGCATATCACCATAGAAAATGATGCTTATTGAAATGAGCTCCAAGAAATGGATACAAGATAATTGTATGGTGAACTGATTTTAGTTATTTCTATTTACTTTTCCCCCTTGGTTTATTCCCTGTAGTCACTGTTTTTGATTTCCGTACCCTTTGTCTTATACCTAAATTAATTTGATTTGGGGAACGAAGAGAAATCACAGAAATGGTGGGACAAAGATTAACCAAAGCAACAGTGATAAACACTAGACACTATGTTAGAAATGAACTTTATAACTTTGTGGGAATGGGATATCAAGGTTGGAGGTAATGTACTCATTACTTATTTTAATGTAACACACCCCCCCCGTCTAACACCTTCATAATAAAAAAACACCCTGAAAATACAATAAGAGAACTCACCCAAATAGAGATATTAGAGAAAAAGTTAGACATCCCAACATAAATAAGCAAAATTGAGAATGCTATAAGAAAGTATTTTGAAAACTGTATGGCAGTCACCTGGAAAATTCTAGAGAAATTTATGCTTTCCTATACTCGAACTGAACCAGGAAGTGATAAGAAGTAATGAAAATGAAATGTCAATAAACAATTTCTCATACCAGAAAAATCTAGGACTCAATGGATTTACCATGAAATTAAGGCTTGAAAAGGTCTTGCAATACACAGATCCAACTCTTCAATGGAATAGAAAGGGAAATGAAATTATCAAACACATTCTATGAAGCTAGAATTAGACTCTTCCCCAAATCAGATAGGGACGTATCAAAGAAAGAGAACTATGAACTGAACTCTTGATATGCATTAATACAGAACTTCGCAATAAAATTCTCACCAACCAATTTCAGCAACTAACAAAAAATTGTACACTATAATCAAACAGTATTCATTCTAGGATCCAATTGGATCCAATATAATTGTCAATAAACATAACATAAACCATCAGCAGAAGCAGGGACAAGAGCCACATTATCATATATACATAGATGTAAAAATAGCTTTTAACAAACTCCAATAACCCTTTATGATTAAAGGTCTGAGAAGCTAGGAATGCATGGAACATTCCTCAATATAATACAGAGTACGTATATGACAAAGAGATAATAAACATTTACCTAATGGTGGAAGCATGAAGACATTAAAATCAGGAATGATAAAAGGATGTCCCCTCTCTCTACTAATGTTCAATATAGTAGTGGAGTTCCTAGCAAGAGCAATAGACAAGAGAAAACATAATGGGGATCCAAATAGGGAAGACGGAAAAGTATCCCTTTTTACAGATGAAATGATCCTGTATTAAAAGGACCCTAGAACTTCCTCCCTCAAATTAGTAAAGGTGATGCAAACCTTCAGCAACGTAGCAGGGTATAAAACCCACAAGAATCAGTAGTTGTTCTGTGTTACCAATAGTGGGAAGATCGAGGCTGGAATCCAAAAAACAACCTCATCTATATTAGCTCAAAATCAAATCAAAACTAAACAGAACAAAACAACAACGAAACTAGGAATTAATTAATTTAAATAAAAATGTGAAGGACCTCTACTATAAAAACGTTAAAACACTAAAATGGGAAATTGAAGGAGATTCAAGTAAATGGAAAGTCTTTCAATGCTCTTGGTTGGAAGAATTAACATTGTGAAAACTGCAATATTACCCCCAAACTATTTACAATGCAATACCCAGCAAAATCCCAACAATATTCTTCAAGGCAGTAGGGAAAGCAATCAAAATTTAATATGAAATTACAAAATTACAGATGAAACAGAGGGCTTAGAAATGAACTCATGGGAATATGGTCATTTTACACACACACACACACACACACACACACACACACACACACACACACACACACGCACACACTCACACACACACACAATGGAATTCTATTTACCCATCAGAAGGAATGACTTTTCACTAGTCTTAAGGAAAATGAAAGGCTTAGGGAAATTATATTAAGAGAAAGGAATGCACACTCAGAGCAATATAGGTTTCATGGATTCATTCATTTATGGTAGCTAGAAGGTGCCTAGACATCTACAATAACAAGACAGATTCTACCTCATCCCAGTTAGGAGGACAATTATCAAGAAAATTGACAATAGCAAATGCTGAGGTGGATGTAGCCAAATGGGAACTCTATTACACTGTTGGTAGGAAATTGAACTTGTTAAAACACTCTGGAATGCAGAATGAACTTTCCTCAAAAGACTAAACATAGATCTCCCTATTACCCAGTAATTCCACTCAGGGTCAGTATTCCAAAAAATAACAAAGAAGTTCACATAAAAACTACCAGCATAACCATGTTCAAGGCCCAGGCCCAGAGTTCAAGATTGGAAAAAAGTTACATTGCTGGTATTTGTTTCCCCAAATATGAATCTTTTGACATAAGATTCCAAATCGTTCTACAATAGGACTTAAATGTAGTCGGTGATAAAATGGCTTCTTTATTCAATGTTAGGAAAAGCTGTAAGCAGTCCAAGAAAAGGGAGATTATTTTGTTGTTGTTGTTGGTTGAGGGGCTTGATGTCTCGGCTTGGGCACTGGCCCTGAGCTCTTCAACTCAAGGTAGGAGCTCTAACTCTTGATCCACAGGGCCTGTTCTGGTTTTCTGGTGGTTAATTGGAGATAGGAGGCTCAAGGGCTTTCCTGCCCAGGCTGGCTTTGAACGGCAGTCATCAGATCTCAGCTTCCTGAGTAGCTAGGATTACAACTATGAGCCTCTGGTAGCAGGCTAAAAATGGGGGGTTTTTATAACAGAAAATCCACCTCTTCACCTGTGTCTAAATATCAGATATCACTATTAGAATACAGCACCCTCAACTCATTTCATCACACATTTGTAAATTTTCTCTTTTCCTTCATGTGGGAACACTGCAGTCAATATCAATTCAGCTGTGGGACAGGATCAATTGTATGTTTATTGCTAGAATGTAAATCAAGAACTGTTACATCAAAACAAATAAAACCGTCATTTGGAATAATTGTTTTCTCTTTTTATTACAAATCTGTGTTTGATTACTTCCTAATGTGATATTGGACCTCCTAACAGAGTGATGACATTTTCTTTCTCTTCAGCAATTGGCCTTCTCCCACATGTGGTCAAATATTTAAGAATTCAAAGATTTCCATTGATAATTCATTAAGCTGATCTCTAAAAAATTGTGTATTTCTGGAATTGGTCTTATGTTTTGTTCTTACATGCACAAGTGTTCTATGATTTATTTGTTCTATAAGGAATTCTATTATTCAATCTTTGTGTGATCAATTTTAGTCTCTCTGATCAGTCTTTCTGACCCTTTCTCAGGAACCTCATTTCATTCTGCCTCATAAAAAATATATTAGTGATTAGCTAAATGACTCTCAGCTTCTGTTTTATGCCTGACTTCAAGTAGGCTGTGATAGCAGCCCTGGCTGGCTGTACTCACTGGAGTTTACTGTTTGTTTGTGTGTTTTTTAGAGATCTAGGATTACTATTCAAGGTAGTAGATTCTCTGGGCCCCAGTGATCCCCTGGCCTAGAGTCAATGGCTTTTTTCCTAAAGATACAAAAAGAACTGACTAAATTCCTGTTTTAGTTGTCTCAAAATGAGGCAATATGGATCCTTGCAAAGCCATCAATGAGCCTCTGTAACCACTTACAGAAATGGTCTATCAAGATGGCTTTTCAAGTTTGACTGAAAAATGTTCATTTCCAAATGACCACCATAAAACAGATCACATCACTGGGAACAGACTTTTCTATGGAAGGTTGGCCTTCCTTCCTTGTCTTAAGATAGATCAAAACATAATGTTCTGCATTTTGGCCATCCTGGAGCACATTTTCCCAAGAATATTCTGTAGTGTAAAAGAAGAACAATTATCAAAATAAAGGCGAAAATACTTGTCTACTACAGACTGATTTATCAGGCTTTTATCTGTTGTTATTTTCATTACTTCAAACACAAGGATAATTTATATTGCAATTAGACAATTGGCAAAGGATTAATGGAATAAACATTTAGTTTACTTTCTTATATCCAATATAATACAATTATCCCCTTATGAAATAATAAATCCAACAGTAGAAACAATGGCAGGAATATAAATTGAACATCAAGATGTGTAATCTGTCACATATACACCATCATCTACTCAGAAATTCAGTCTCTCTATAAATATTTATTTGGTACAAAATATAAAAATTTAATTAATGAATATGACTTTTAAGAATCATCTGAAATGCTACTCGTGTATCTAATTGCATATAACTGTGTCGATGTCACCTAGAAAGGAATTTAACATGCATGAAGAAATCAAATTTCCACAATTTAAACTAGATGAGAGGAGTCATACCCTCATATACTGTGTGGTGTGAATTTTACCACAGTGCTGAACCCTTCCACCTGATACCAAGAGTCATGTGCAATAATTTATTATTTGATGTCAAGCTGAGTGATAAGTGTAGAATACACTTTGAATTATTCCATTAATTCACATAAATGAAACAGTAATGATATATATTTTTTAATTCTAATGCTTCTCAATTTTACAATTCATAAAATGTATTATTAAAATTAGTTTCAATTTCGTCTTTTCTAAATTTTAAATTATATATTAAATTTAAATTTAATTTATATATTAAATTTAAATTATATATTAACCATTTAATATTAAGAAATCAGGAATAAGTAACCTGTTATTAAAATGATCTAATATTAAAATGATCTACTATTAAACTGTGATTTGAATTATAGTTCTAACAAATTGTGATGTAAAAAACTTTTTTTGGGGGGGGTCCTGTCGTGGGGCCTGAACTCTGGGAATGGGCTCTGTCCCTCAGCTCTTCAGCTCAAGGCTAGTGCTCTACCACTTGAGCTGCAGCGCCACTTCTGGCTTTTTACTTTTTGCTTATGTGGTGCTGAGGAATCAAACCCAGGGCCTCATTCATGCAAGGCAAGCGCTCTTCACTGAGCCACCTTTCCAGCCCTGATGTAAAAACTTTTAATAGAATTGTGGGTAATAATTTTTAAACTTACCATCTTGTTTTTTTTTCTAATTGTGTCATTTCTTATTCTTGGTCCAAGTCATCTCTTCACCTTAGTTGTTTAGTTTTCTATTTTATCTCTATTGGTTTGCTGATTGTGCATTTTGTTTTCCCTTTTTAGTGACTGACATGAGGCTGAAAATCTGTATGCTAGTTTATTACTTCCTATGTTAAAGTCAAACTACTGCTCCCAACAGCTGTTCTACTCTTCTTTGTATACTATTGTATTTCCCCCACTCCCATCTCCTGTATTGCTGCTCTAAAGTATTTTATTTCATTTTGTATTCAAATTTTATTGTCAAGGTAATGTACAGAGGGGTTACAGTTACATTAGTAAGGTAATGAATTCATTTCTTTTATAACTTTTTACCTTTCCCCCATTTTTCTCCCTCGTCTCTCCCAACATCCCCCCCAAGATTATTTCTAACATATTTTCTTGTGATTTTTACTTTTGCATTATTCCCCCTTTGTCCTTTGTCTCACCATTTTGTTTTTTTCTCTTACCCTTCCCTAGTTCCCTAGTTGTGATAACCTGGGTATCAAAATCAAATACAGTGACTACAGGGAATAAACCATATGTGGGGAAAACTCAAAAGGATAAAAAGTACATAGTACATTAAGAACAACAACAACAAAGAACATGTCTTGGAGTTCATTTCACTTGGAATCACCTTTTATGGTCATATGTACATAGCTATTGAGTTATTCTGCTCATCTAATAAGATTATCCTTGATGTGCACAATAATACTCCCCTATTACCAGTAAACCCACTTCTGAGCATTTAACCATGTGACCACAAACAAGGTTACACTGAAGCTACCAGCACAATTATGTTTTTTACAGTATTATTTACCATAGCTAAGGTATGGAATTAAGCCAGATGCCCCTCAGTAGATGAATAGATATAGAAAATGTGCCACACACACACAGACATACACACATACACATACAAGGAATACTATGCTTCCATCAGAAACAATGATACTACCTCATCCATTAGGAAATGAAAGTTCTTGAAAAAACATCATACTAAGTGAAGTAAGCCAGACTTAAAGGAACATAGGTCCACATAGGTTTTCCTTATTTGTAATAATTAGGTTACATCAAGGAAAATCTCATGTATTTTAATTTGAAATTTTGTTCTATGTTGAACATACATTATTACTATATTGTTTGTTATTTTTTCTTTTTCTGAGGAGGGCTAACATTTATTTAACCATTAAAATGGTTTCTAGCCACTGTATAAGGTTTAATATAATGTATCTTCTTAATAAATTTTATTGTGAAAATACCATATTGAGGAGTTACAATTACATGGCAAGGTAATGAGTACATTTCATATCAAACGTTGTTGCCTCCACCTTTGTTTCCCCTAAGCATCAATTCCTATCCCTCCCCCCAACTCTCGTGCAAAAGTTGTAAAGTTCGATTTTGAACATCTCATTGTTGCAATGAGTCCACCTATTTAAACAATTTGTTTTTTTGCTTCACTTCCACAAATTATACCTACATCAAATACAGTGAAAACAGGTGTTATACCGTGGGGGAGGGACACACAAAGCAACAAAAAAATAACTTATAAATATGTTAGAAACGATAGCAAGAAAGAAAAAAAAGAGTCCTTATCTTGAGGTTCATTTCACCTAACATCAACTTATCTGACCGTTATTTCTTGTCTCAGACATATACTAGTTATTGTACATAAGGGAAGCCATGGGACGTATGTTTCTTTGCACCTGGCTTACATCACTTAATATAATTTTTCCAAGTCTTTCCATTTCCGGACACATGGGGCAAAAGGCAGATATACTTAAAGAATTATGTTCAGCTTATTCATTACTGAAGGAAGAACAACTAAAAGAGCAATCCCTATTAGGAAGAAGAACTCCTATTTACTCTTCATTCCTCTGTAAGGCCAGTGTTGCCCCCTGTATCCTCATGTTGTACATTACAACTTTATACTTGATCATCCAGTATATCTACTATCTTCTACATTGTGACCTAAATGCCCCAGGAATTCCACTTCTCTTTACTTTTTAAAAAAATTCTCTCTAGTATAAATGTTCTCCCAATCTGTGGGCTTTCTATTGATCTTGCTAGCTATGTCCTTTGCCATGCAGAAGCTTTACAATTTCATGCAAGCCCATTTGTCCAACCTTTCTTTGATTTGTTGTGTTTCTGGGTCTCTATTAAGAAAATCTGGCCTATTCCAAGGAGACCCAGGGTTTCTCGTATTCCATCTTGTAATATTTTTAGGGTGTCTGCTTTGACTCAGAGGTCTTTGAAGTATTTAGAGTTGATTCTGATATAGAGTGATATCTAAGAATCTAGCTTTAGTTTTCTACAAGTAGTTAACCAATTTTGCCAGCACCATTTTCTGAAGAGGCTGTCTTTCTTCCATTCTATGTTTTTTAGCTCCTTTATTGATGACTAGACATACAACGGAGAAGTGTCTCATATCTAAAATATACCTGGAACTCAAAACATTAAATCCCTCAAAAACAAATCTTCAAAGAAACAACTGCCAAATAAGTAAGTGGGCTAAAGACAAAGAGAAACTTCTCTGAAGAGGAAAGAAGCATGGCCAATAGACACAGCAAGAAATGCTCAACCTCCCTAGCCATAAAAGAAATCCAAATCAAAACAACAATGAGATACCAACTCACCCCACTTAAAATGGCTATAATGAAGAACTTTAATAACAACAGATGCTGGAAGGGATGTGGACAGAAGGGAACCTTACTGCATTGGGAGTGTAAACTTGTTCAACCACTTTGGAAAGCAGTATGGAGGTTCCTCCAAAGACTCAACAAAGAGCTCCCCTTTTTTGGGTATCTAGCCAAATGATCACAAACAAGACCACACTAAAGCTACCAGCACGACTGTGTTTATTGCAACATTATTTACCATAGCTAAGATATGGAACCATCCCAGATGCCCCACAAGTGATGAATGGATCAAGTAAATGTGGTATATATACACAATAGAATTCTATGCCTCCATCAGAAAGAATGACATTGCCCCATTTGTTAGGAAGTGGAAAGACTTGGAAAAAATTATTTTAAGTGAAGTAAACCAGGGCCAAAGAAACATAGGTCCCATGGTTTCCTTTATTTGCAATAACTAGTATATGTCTGAGTCCAGCAGAAAAGGTCAGATAAGTTGATGTTAGGGAAATGAACCCTAAGATGTGTGTTCAAATGTTTTATTTCTTTCATGCAATTGTATCTAAAGTATTTATAAGATTTTTTTGTTACTTTGTATATCCCTTCCCCATGGTATAACCCCTGATTTCATGGTATTTGATGTTGGTATAATTTGTGGAGGGTAAGGAAAAAAAACAAATCGTTTAAATAGGGTTACAGGTGGACCCATTGCAACAATGAGATGTACAAGTCGTTATGTTGACAATGAACTTTACAACTTTGGGGAAGGAGGAGAATTGGATGGGGGGAAGATGGGAAGGAATGGGAATGGGAAACAAAGGTGGAGGCTACAATGCTTGATCAGAAGGAAGGGTTAAAGTAACTCCATTTTTGAGGCAGTGATCATTTGTTCCTTGTATATCTCAGCTAGCAGAGCAACACGTGGTGTTAATCCAAATACCTGGTTGTTTGCCTTTATAAGCCCTGCAAATCAGGGCTCTCCTCCTAGGCTCTACTGTGTGGGAGTGTAGGATGAGGCCTGAGCTGCAGCTCGTCTAAATAAAACCTTGCTTTTGCATTTCGGAACGTCTGACTCTAGTTGGTCTTCTTTGTGGGGGTCCTGCAAAATGGTCACTACATGTTAGTGAGGGCTCGTCCAGGATACCTCAAGAGACCCACGAGACCTCAGACTCCGAAGGTAAACAGTGCTTTCAAATTTGTCTTGTTCTGTCGTTCCTCTCTTTGTTTTACTTTCATTTTGGTTTGTGAGGATGGCCGCTCCAATTCATATTGTGTAAAGGGTTCTCATAACGGATGCGCTTTCATGACAACCCTGGAGGAACTGGGAGACATCCCAGATTCTCTTGTGAGGGGGATGGTCCTTGGAACCCTGCCTTGAGAATTGTGGTGCATGGGTTGGTTTGATGTTGGGCCAGAACTGACCAAGAGGGCCTCCTAACCGAGGCCCAACTCACTCACTGTGGGTCTGCTACTTCTGCTTCCCTATTACAGGGGTCAGCGGACCAATTCAGGAGATGTCCACTTCGTAACCTTTTTTTTTTTTTTTTAACTGTCAGGCCTGTGTGTTTTTTGTTTGTACTGTTTATTGTTTTTGGACTGTATGACTAATGGGACTGGAAATCATGGGCCACACTCCATCTAACCCCCTAGACTTACAAAAAGGAAAAACTAAGGAAGAGGAAAAGATATTGAACCCCCCGGTTTTTCAGGGAGATAACGTGGAAAAAATATTTCCTACCCCATACTCAGCTTCCCAGGTTCCTTTTGCAGAGCCTGAGAATGATCAAGAGGAGGAGGTAGCTATAGAACTAGCAGCTGAACCCTAGGCACCTGCCCTTAAAGTTTCTGAGGGGCCAGTCACTAGAGAAAGCCATGGGATCAGCCCCTCTCTCCCATCTAATGCAGCTGTTTTTCCCTTAAGCACAGTAGGTCCTGTGGATGCGAATGGTCAACAGCAATTCTAATATTGGCCATTTTCTACCAGTGATCTATACAATTGGCATACCCAAAATGCCCTCTTATCTGAGAAAACCCAGGATTTAATTCGTTTGCTTGAAACCATTCTCTTTACTCATCAGCCCACTTGAGATGATTGTAGTCAGCTATTACATGTCCTTTTTACCACCGAAGAGAGAGACCATATCTGAGAGGCGGCCTGGAAACATATCCCTGGCCACACAGGAGCGCCCATGATAGATCCTGCCATGATCGCTGCCTATTTTCCTGAGATCTGACCAATATGGGACTACAATATGGTTGAAGGTAGGGAGCGACTCCTCATCTATCACCAGGCTCTGTTGGTAAGTCTGAAGTTGGCATCTCACCGACCTACTAATACAGCCAGAGTCTATGATGTTAGATAGGGAGGAAGTGAAAGTCCGGCAGCGTACCTTGAGCAGCTCATGGAAGCTTTTAGTCAATATACCCCGTATGATCTTGAGACTCAGCAGTCAGCTCAGATGATTATGTTTTCCTATATAAATCAATCTGCACCAGACATAAAGCAAAAGTTGCAGGCTCTAGAAAGACTTGGTGAAAAGTCTATTAGGGATCTAATAGCCGTGGTTGAAAAGGTTTACAGTAAGAGAGAGACAGAGGAGCAAAGAAAGAAAAGGAAGGGCAAAGAACGTGAAATTGAGCATGAAAAGAGAGACCAGGCCAAGGAAAAGAAGCCAGACTTGTTGGACTTGTCACTATCACATGCCGTGCATACCTGGTTCACAGATGGCAGCAGTTTCATTCGAGATGGAAAAATGTACGCGGGCGCAGCAGTCACCATGGACACTGAGATAATGTAGGCTGTAGCACTCCCCCAGGGAACATCTGCACAAAGAGCAGAACTAGTGGCACTAACAAAAGCCCTATGGATGGGAAAGAGGAAGGGATTAAACATTTACACTGACAATCTGTACGCTTTTGCTACCATGCATGTCCAGGGAGCCATTTACCAAGAGAGGGGGCTGCTGACAACTGAGGGAAAGGCTACTAAAAACAAACAAGAAATTTTAAGCCTTGTCCAGGCCTTATGGAAACCAGCAAATATTACCATTATGCACTGCCTTGACAATCAAAAGAGAACTGATTCAACAACCAAAGGAAATAATTTGTACGATCAGGCAGCTAAGGAGGTGGCCCTCTATCCCGGAGGGGAAGTACTTACTCTAGTAGATGCAGGGCCTCAAGCTTTGCCTCCTGAGCTTCAGTACTCCCAAGAAGACTTGGAGTGGATAAAGAAAATTCCCATGGCCTATAAGCCCCCAGGCAGAGAAGAAAATAAAGACTGGTGGAAAACTGGTGAGGGGAAACTTACCTTGTCACAAAGATTGGGCAAGGGGATTCTGAAGAGAATCCATCAGGCCTCTCACATGGGAACCCGAAGAATGCAGGACTTGCTCCAACACTCAGAAGTAAAAATTAAGCAAGGAAATCAACTCATTGAGAACACTGTTAAAAATTGTAAAGCCTGTCAGCTCACCAATGACCCTAATCAACCGGTTACAAAAGGAGCTTGCCTCCGTGGAGATAGGCCAGATGTGTATTGGGAATTAGACTTCACAGAAATTTAAAGTGGAAAAGTTGGATATAAATATTTGCTAGTTTTTGTAGACAATTTTCAGGATCTGTTGAAGCCTATCCAACAAAGCATGAGACCGTGAACTTCGTGGCTAAGAATATCCTGGAAGAAATCCTACCCATCTATGGCTTCCCATCCACCATCAGGTCGGAAAATGGACCGGCCTTGGTCTCAAAATTAAGTCAGGGAATAGCTGTAGCACTGGGGATGGATTGGAAATTGCACCGAGCTTATAGACTCCAGAGTTCAGGGCAGGTAGAAATAATGAATCAGTCTCTAAAAGAGACCTTAACTAAATTGGCTTTGGAGACTGGCACAGACTGGGTATCACTCCTTCTTTTTGACCTGTTTAGAGTAAGAAATTCACCCTATCACCTTGGCTGTACTCCTTTTGAAATAATGTATGGACATCCTCCACCCATTATCCCTAGCCTTCAGAATGGATTGCTTGCTCATTTGAGTGACACTGAATTTCTATGTAAACTTGACTATCTATAGCTTGTCCACAAAAGTGGGTCGCCCCAGCTTAGAGCATCCTATGATTCTGCTTCTATTCCTACCCCCAATTTAAACCAGGGGACTGTGTGTTTGTTCAATGGTACAACTTGAGATTTTTGGAACCACGGTAGAAGGGACCTTACATGGTACCTCTGGCTACACCCACTGCCCTTAAGGTGGAGAGCATTCCTGCTTGGATCCACTGCACCCATGAAAGACCAGCTGACCCCATTGCCCTGGATGACCATGGGGAAACATGGGAAGTCTCTAAGCATCCTACCCAACCACTCCATATATAACTCAAGAAAAGAAAAATGGACTGATTTTATTGGTATTGTTTCAATTATCATTTGCATAACTCCTGGGAGGCGCTCAGTACAACAAGGGGAACTTTGTGCTGCCCTAGGGGAAGAGTGTTGTTTTCACGTTGACAATTCAGGAATAGCAAAAGACAACAGGGCCATGGTCATAGAGGGATAGTCAAGATCGAGAGCTGTTGGAGTATAGTTTTTGGCCTGAGCCACAATATTGTGTTTCAGGACCATAAGTCAAGGGTGGAGGAAGGGTTAAAGCAACTCCATTTTTGAGGCAGTGACCATTTGTTGCTTGTTTATCTCAGCTAGCAGAGCAAGACGTGGTGGTAATCCAAACACCTGGTTGTTTGCCTTTATAAGCCCTGCAAATCTTTATTTAGCTCAGGGCTCTCCTCCTAGGCTCCACTGTTTGGGAGTGTAGGACGAGGCCCAAGCTGCAGCCCGTCTAAATAAAAGCTTGCTTTTGCATTTCAGATCGTCTGACTCTTGTTGGTCTTCTTGGTGGGGGTCCAGCAACGTGGGCGCTACAATAAATGTACTTATTATGTTGCCCATGTAATTGTAACCCCTCTGTACAGTATTTTCACAATAAAAAAATAAAATTCTTGGGAACTAAAAAAAATCATTTCTCTCTAAATCTTTGAGGTTGGTGTGTGTGTGTGTGTGTGTGTGTGTGTGTGTGTGTGTGTGTGTGTGTGTGTGTGTGTGTGTGTGTGTGGTTTTACAAAGATCAGAAGACATTTTTCTTCATTTAGAATACATCTTTCAGGTTATTGTAAATTGTGGCTACTGGGAGAAGACTCTTGCTATATTAAAGATGAAAAAATATATATTGTGCATGCAACACAGTGCTTTCTTAGTCTGTAGTTGAACCCTTAACATCGATTTATATCTTGGCCATTGTTGTGAATAATGTAAATAGCAATGAAATACAGATACATTTATCAGTTACCCAAAGAGAAATAAAAACATGATCGGTGGGTCAGATGATATTTAGACTTTACATTTCTCTAGAAAACTTCATACTACTTTCTACAACGAGAATATTAACCTGTATTTTGACTGAGTGTAGAAAATTACTTCTTTTTGCTTATGTGGTGCTGAGGAATTAAACCCAGGGCCTCAGGCATACAAGGCAAGCGCTCTACCACTGAGCCACCTTCCCAGCCCCAGAAAATTTCTTTTATCCACATTCTCACCAACATTATTACCTTTGTTTTTTTTTAAGGGCAGGTTTTTACTATGTGCAGTAACCCAGACTGGCCTTAGAATAAAATCCTATTACTCCAACCTGCTAAATGCTTGGAATTACAAGCCTTTACCACCACACCAGGTTCCTTTGATTTTTTGGATAAGTGTTATAATAGTTATGAACTAGTATCATAGTAATTTTGAATTGCATTTCTCTAATGACTTCCGTTCCAAAAGCATTAAGCCAACATAGAAGTTGTATTAAACACGAATTTGAAAACCCACTGGCTACTTTCATGGCTATTTGGAAAACAGGTCTATTCCGAACTTTTGTCCAATTTTAATTATTTCTTTTTTTTAATGTGAAAATATTGTAGAGAGGGTTTACAATTACATGTGAAAGATAAGTACATTCCTTTTCAAGCATTGTAGCCTCCTCCTTTGTTTCCCATTTCCATCCCTTTCCATTCTCCCCACGCCCCTCCCAGCCAATCTTCCTCCCCCTCTTCTCCCATCATAAAATTTAAAGTTAGTTTTTCAACATAAGAACTTGTACCTCTCATTGTTTCTATGGGTCCACCTGTATTCCTATTAAAACGATTTGTATCTTCCTTACCCTCCACAAATCATACCAAAACCAAATACAATGAAAGCAGGGGTTATATCGTGGGGGAGGGACATAGAAAGCAACAAAAAAAATCTTATATATACTTTAGGAACAATTGCATGAAACAAAAAAAAAACATTTGAATACATATCTTAGGGTTCATTTCCTTAACATCAACTTATCTGAACTTTTCTGGTTGACTCAGACATATACTAGTTATTGCAAATAAGGGAAACCATGGGACCTATGTTTCTTTGGCCCTGGCTTACTTCACTTAAAATAATTTTTTCCAAGTCTTTCCACTTCCTAACAAATGGGGCAATGTCATTCTTTCGGATGGAGGCATAGAATTCCATTGTGTATATTCACCATATTTTCTTGATCCATTCATCACTTGAGGGTCATCTGAGTGGTTTCCATATCTTTGCTAAGGTAAATAATGCTTCAATAAACATAGTCGTGCAGGTAGCCCAAAATGCCCAAAAGTGGGATTACTGGGTCATAGGGGAGCTCTATGTGGAGCCTTTGGACGAATCTCCATATTGTTTTCAGAAGTGGTTGAGCAAATTTACACTCCCACCAACAATGCAGTAAGCTTCCCTTCGTTCCACATCCCCTCCAGCATCTGTTGCTATTAGAGTTCTTGATTATCGCCATTCTAACTGGGGTGAGGTGGTATCTCAATGTTGTTTTGATTTGCATTTCTTTTATGGCTAGGGAGGTTGAGCATTTCTTCATGTGTCTATTGGCCATCCTTCTTTATTCTTCAGATAAGTTTCTCCTTTTCCTTAGCCCACTTACTTATTGGTCCGTTGTTTCTTTGAAGATTTATTCTTGGGGGATTTAATTTTTTTGAATTGCAGGTATATTTTAGATACGAGACCCTTGTCTGTTGTATGGCTAGTGAAGATCTTCTCGCATTCAGTGGGCTTTCGATTGATGTTGCTAGCTATTTCCTTTGCCATGCACAAGCCCTACAATTTCATGCAATCCCATTTGTCCAACTTTTCTTTGATTTGTTGTGATTCTGGGTCTCTATTAAGAAAATTTAGGCCTCTGCCATGGAGACCTAGGATTTCTCCTATTCCATTCTGTAAATTTTCAGAATGTCTGCTTTGACTCCAAGATCTTTGATCCATTTGGAGTTGATTCTGGTGCAGAGTGATATCTAAGGATCTACCCTTAGTTCTCTTCAAGTAGTTAACCAATTTTGCCAGCACAATTTACAGAAAAGTCTGTCTTTCGTCCATTCTATATTTTAGCTCCCTTATCGAAAATTAGATGGCTATAGGTCTGTAGGTTCATTTCTGGGTTTTCAATTCTATTCCATTGGTCCTGAGGTCTGTTCTTATGCCAGTTCCAAGCTGTTTTGATTATTATGGCTTCGTAGTAGTGTTTGAAATTTGGTATTGACATTCCTCTCGCCCTGTGATTTCTGTTAGGGATCATTTTCACTATTTGGCGTCTTTTATTCATTCATATGAAATTTTCGATTGCAGCTTCTATTTTCTTGAAGAAGGAGGTTGGAATATTGATAAATATCGCATTGAATTTGTAGATTGTCTTGGGAAGTATTGCCATTTTCACGGTGTTCATCTTTCTAATCCAAGATCATGGGAGTTTTTGCCACTTTCTAAGTTCTGTTTTGATTTCCTTTTTCAGGTTTTTAAATTTTTCATCATAGAGGTCCTTCACTTTTTGAATTCCTAGTTATTTTTTGGAGCCCTATGAATGGAGTTGCTTTCCTAATTTCAGCCACACTTTTCTCATTGTTGGTAAACAGAAAAGCCGTTGAGTTTTGAGGCTTAATTTTATGCCGTGCTACTTTGCCAAAGTTTTGAATCAATTGAGAAATTTGGGAGTGGAGGCTGTGAGATTCTTTAAGTACAATAACAAATCATCTGCAAAGAGGGAGATTTTTACTTTTTCATTATCTATTTGTATCCCCTTTATGTTTATATCTTGTCTTATGGCTATAGCTAGGCATTCTAATACTAGATGGAATAGAAGTGGAGAAAGTGAACATCCTTTTCTCATTTCTGAGTTAAGAGGGAATGGCTTCAGTTTTTCACCATTAAGTATAATGCTGGCTGTAGGTTTGTCATATACAGCCTTTATTGTATTGAGGAATGTTCCATGGATTCCTAATTTTTTCAGAACCTTCATAATAAAGGGGTTTTGGATCTTGTTAAATGCTTTTTCTGCATCTATTGAGATAACCATGCAGTTCTTATCCTTGCTTCAGTTGGTGTTATGAATTATATTAATTGATTTGTGTATATTGAGCCAGCTTTGCATTCCTGAAATGAATTCTGTTTGATCATGGTGCATGATTTTTTGGATAAATTGTTGAAATCGATTGGCCAAAATTTTGTTGAAAAGTTTTGCATCTATGTTCATCAAAGAAATGGGTCTATAGTACTCTTTCTTTGACGAATCCCTGCCTGGTTTGGGGATGAGGGTTATGATGGCTTCATAGAATTAGCTCGGTATTGAACTTTGTCTTCAAATTTCATTGAAGAGCTGAAGTATTATTTGTGTAAACTCTGCTTTTAAGGACTTGTAGAATTCCACTGTAAAACCATCTGGTCTTGGACTTTTCTTAGATGGGAGGTCTCTTATTGCTCTTTCTATTTCAATGCTTGAAATGGGCCTGTTCAGATGGTTTAACTCATCTTCGTTTAGTTTCAACATGTCAATATTTGGTAGGAAAAGTTCTGTCTCTGCCAAGTTCTCAAACATATTAGCATGAAGTTTTGAGGATTATTCCCTTATAATGTTCTGAATTTGGTTGTTACTGTGGTGATGTTACCATTCTCATTTCTGAGTTTATTTATTTGGATGTATTCTCTTCTTTTTTCTTATAAGATTTGCTAAGGGTCTGTATATATTTTTTATTTTTTTTCGAATAACCCACTCTTTGTTTTGTTGATTCTTTACATGTTTTTTTGGACTCTAATTCATTTATTTCTGATTTAATTTTAATCATTTATTTCCATCTACTGGATTGGGGTTTATCTTGCTTCTCTTTTTCAAGGAGGCTCAGATGTCTCATTAAATTGTTGGTTTCAGATCTCTCCAATTTGTTGATATAGCATCTCAGAGCTATAAACTTGCCTCTGAGTACTGCCTTTACTGTGTCCCAGAGGAGCTGGTAATATGTGTGTTCTTTTTTGTTGAATAACATGAACATTTGAATTTCCTTTCTAATTTCGTCCAACACTGACTCGTGAGTCAGCAGTGTGTTGTTCAGCCTCCATGTGTTACAGGACTTTCTTTGGTGGCTTTTGGTTTTGAGTTCTAATTTTATTCCATTGTGGTCAGAGAGAATGCAAGGTATAACTTCAATGTTTCTGAATTTGGACAAGTTTGCTTTGTGACGTAAAAAGTGGTCTATTTTGGAAAATGTTCCATGTGCTGATGAGAAGAACGTGTATTCTGATGCTGCTGAGTCAAACATTCGGTAGTTGTCTGTGAAATCTTGTTGATCTATACAGTTGTTTAGATCTGCGGTTTCTCAAGTTGAATTTTTGCCAAGTTCATCTATCTAGTGGGGAGAGTGGTGTATCAAGTTCCCAACAATCAATGTCATTGTATCTATGTGGGATTTGAGGGAAAGTAGTTTTTCTTGGATAAATTTGGGTGCTCCGTTGTTTGGAAAATAGATATTTAGAATTGTAATATCCTCCTGAAGGAGGGTTCCCTTAATTAGTATATAGAGAGCTTCCTTATCTCTTCTCATTGATTTTAATTTGAAGTCTATTTTATCTGATATGAGGCTTGCAACACCTGCCTGTTTATGGGGGCCGTTTGCTTGGTAGATTTGTTCCAGCTTTTCACATTTAAAATGTGTTTGTTTTTATGGGCAAGATGTACTCCTGAAGGCAGAAGATAGAAGGATCTTGCTTTTTAATCCAACTAGGCAGTCTATGTTGCTTAATTGGAGAGTTCATTCCGTTAATGTTAAGAGATAGGACTGAGAGGTATTTGGGAGTTCCTGCCATTTTATCCACCTTCTTGGGATTGTGGCAACTGGGTTCTTCCTATGGTTCTTGGATTCTCAGTTTGGGTGGAGTTTCTTGGCCTTTATTGTGGTCTTGTTGGTTTTCTATGTGTAGGATATCTTCAAGAATCTTTTGAAGTCCTGGTTTGGCAGAGATATATTGTTTAAATTTTTCTTTGGTATGGAAGGTTTATATTTGACCTTCAGTTATGAAAGAGAGTTTAGCTGTGTACAGTATTCTTGGTTTCTAGTTGTTTGTCTTTAGGGCATGGCATACCTTATCCCGGGCTCTTCTTGCTTTAGTTGTCTCTGCTGAGAAATCTGAGGTGATTCTAATTAGTTTCCCGTTATCGGTGATTGATCTTTCCTCCTTGACAGCTTTAAGGATCTTTTCCTTGGTCTGAATTGACCCTGTGTGGATTATAATGTGATGGTGGGATGTCCTGTTCTGGTCTGGTCTAGGTTGAGTTCCAAAAGCTTCTTGTATCTGAATAGGCCTATCGTTTTGCATGTTTGGGAAGTTCTCTGCTAGGATCCTGTTAAACAAATTTCCTAGACCATTAACTTCTCTCTCTAATTGCTCCACTACACCCATTATCCTCAGCTGAGGCCTTCTGATAGTGTCTTCTAAATGTTGAATAGATCTGTCATATTTCTTGGATTTGTCTTGATGTTTGTATGTTCTTTCTCCACAATATCTAGGCTGTCTTCAATCTCCGATAATCGATCTTCTACATGGTGTAACCTACTGTCAAGACTTTCTACTTTGGTTTTTATTTCTTTTCTTTCTAATTGGTCGGTTTTTATCACTTCAAATTCTTTGTTGGAGCTTTGTTTTAGATCTTCTATGAACTTCTTTGCTTCCTTAATTTGGTGTTCAGTGTTTATTCTCAAATCACTTAGTTGATTGGTTATGGTTTTCTTGGACTCCCATTACTTCTGTTGGGTTCCATTCAGCATTCCCTTTGTGGTCTCCCTGACTTCTTTCAGCTCTCTGTGGATTCCATAAATGCCTCTAAAGATCTTTGTCTGTCTCATCTCGCTCTCTGAATTCCTGTATTACTCTTTGATTAGCTTCCTCACGTTTATGCAATTCCTGACTTTCTGTTTGTCTATTCTCAGCCAGCTCACACAATTCATGTCTATCTCTTTGACTGGACTCAGCCTGCTCATGCCATCCCTGTATTTCTCTTTGAGTGTTTTCAATCTGCTCATGCAATTCCTGTGTCAATCTTTGAGTAAGTTCCTCAAGCTCATGATATTCCTGTATTGACCTGTGTTTTGCCTCCTCTCTCTCCCTATCATGCTCACACTGAGTCATTTGCAGGTTTTCAGTTTTTTCATTTACCATGTTTAACAGTAGTTTTTGTATAGCTTTTGGGGAGCTCTCCCCTGGATTATTCATTATCTGTTCTGTCCCCTGATTATCATGAGTGGGAGTTTAGATACCCGAACTTGCCATTTTTCTTGTGTTTCTTCTTGTTCTGCCCATTTGGGATGAAAGTAACACCAGTTTTGTGCTAGAACACTAACTTAAGGCAAGCATCATCCAAAGTCTGTAGTTTCACAGTCAAAAGTCCGCAGATACAATGTAGTTCAACAGATATATTTATTCAATATCAAACAACTATGTACTAATGGGCTATGAACAACAAAGAATAATTTGGCATACCAGAAATTATAAGATTTAGGGAGAGATGTGGGTAAAAATAGGAATAGAGGGATGTGAAAAGGTAAAAGGAGAGTTAAATTAACTTAGTCTTAATCTCAAAAAGGAAAATAGTTTGGATAGAATGATAGTAGAGGGAGAAAAAAAGAAGAAAAAATAAGAAAAAGAAAAAAGAGACAAGAAAGAATAGAAAAAAAATATTAAAAATTATTAATTGAAAAATTAAAAGTTATGCAAATGTAACAACGTAATATTCACAGAAGAACAGGGATAGGATGAGAGAAGGGGAGGGATAGAATGGAGATGCGAAAAAATAAAAAAAAAATCCTGAAAATATTATATAGGTATAAAGAGGTAGTACTGCTATTAAGAAACTTAAGTCAAAGAGGTTTTGAATTGAATAATAAATTTATGGATTGTGTACACAATGGGGGATAAGGTCTAATAATCGACTATTCGTATACCTGAGGATGAGCAGAACAGCTATTAAGTCAAGCAAAAAAGAACGAACGAGGAAATAAAGTGAAAAGAATGAACAAGTACGAAAGGATCAAAAGTTCAGTAGAGCTAAAACACACACACACACACACACACACACACACACACACACACACACACACACACAAGCAGAGATATTCCCCCAAATTAAAAATTATAAGAGGAAGAAAATAGAGTAGAGGTTAAGAGCAAACAATTTTTTAAAATTAAAAATAAAAACAAAAAATTTAAACAAATTTTAAAAGGTACAAAAAATGAGTTCTTTGATTTTTTGGAGGGGGTGGGAAGATCCTGTATCTCCCTTGTGTCTGTAACCAATCTCTTGTTGTAGTCTCTGGTCTGCTTGTGGTGTTTGATTTTCCTGTGGGTTGATTGGTTTCTTAAGTCAGTTTGTTTGAGCAGACAGAAAAATGTTCTGCTTTACCCAGAATTTTGTGATCCTCCTCCTAGGCTAGTACAATGGGAGGGAGATGTGCTTTGATTATCACACAAGAGTGAGATGGCTGTTTCCTCTAGTTTGGAGATGCTTTGATGAGGCTTGGTTCTGGGTAGAGTGGAGGCCTTTCAGCAAGCAGTAGAGTTTCCCTGAGGGGCTAGCTTCTGAGACACTTACAGAGCCTAGCCTGGAGACATTCTCAGGGTTTATGTTTACTGAATTTCAGTTGATTTCCAAGACTGCTGTAGGGAGGGGCAGCCTCTGGCTCTGTTTAGCCAGTGAAGAAATCAACACTTGAGGAGGGCAGAGCTATCTCTGCCTGGGCTGGATGACTTTTCCCTGGGTGGAGCTGAGCCTGGCAGGTGAGGTCGGGTTCCTGTGACCTGCTAAATGACTCTTGTTTTCTTCCCAGGCCTGAGTTGGAGCTAGCTGCTTAGCCAGGCCTTTATCAGTATCAAAGATGGAGATCTCCAGTAGTGTGGAGGGGAGGGATTGCCTTTCCTCCTCTGTTCCCTTAGAAGGAGTGAGACTGTCAGGCTTCTACTCTAGCCAGAGTCTTGGTTCCTGGGTCGTCTCTGGTCTTCGATCTGCAGGATGAAGATGTCTGTTCCTTGTCAGTTCTTGCTGGTGTTGTGTAGAATCCCCTAGCCCTCTGATCTGGGGCCTTCGTCCCTGACTCTCTGTTTCAGGTTTGGTGGCTACGGCTGCCACAGCCACCGCCACAACCGCAGCTGAGCCTGCTGGCAAGTGCACTGACCTGTCCCCTTGCCTGGATTTTCCCTCTCTGGCCAAACTCTCTTTACTGTGATGGCACCCTTGGTGTGATTGTCTTGCTTAGGACTGTTCACTGGAACACTTAAACTGCTTTCTATGAGAGAGCCTGTGTAGCCTCCAGCTTCTTCCTTACCATCTTCCCAGAACTCTTTTGAATTTTATTCATTTCTTGTTAATCTCATCTTTAATCTCTTTATACAAAATCAATAATTAATTCAAGGGAGGAGAAAGGAAAAAAATTAAGCAATTCCTTACATTTTTCAATTTTCAATAAGATGAAATTGCTTATATCATTTTCTGTTTACGCTTTAGACTATATAACTCAATTTAGTTAGACCTTTCATAAGGCTATGTGTATTTTATTTATTTTATGTTGATTGTTCTTTCCAAAGCCTGCGTGTCTAATTTCCCTTGGTTTCTTTCAGTCTCAAGTAGTTCAGATTTCAAATTGAAGAATAAATTGAAGGAAGCAAACAAAAAATACAGTTCCTCTCATCTGATAATGCCTCTATAAGAATGAAGAAAGAGTTCATCCAGCTAAGAACCTATGATAGGATATCAAAAAGAGAATTCATTGTTCTAGGTATTCCCTATCTTTGCAATGCAACTTAAATGATATAAAACACAATATAATGCTCAGGTACTTTTACGTTTTATCAGTTTTGCACATTATCATATGGACATTACCTCAGTCTACAACATTCCTTCATTATTCTGTCCTTGATACTTTTAAACTACCAAGACATAATATAACCAGTTTGATTTAAAGCATGAGACGTTGTACACCTGGCTTCCTTGGAAGCAAAGCATGGTCAATAGATCATATTCCTTCTGGTTGCTGTAATGTTTTCTCTAATATTATTGCATTCTATTTAGTATTAAAAAATTATGGCTAAACTCAAAGCTCATTCATAGAAGTTTATGTTAAGTATTTTGCAAGTTTTATTTCTCTCAATTCTTAAGATAACATTTGCTATAATGCTAATGTTATCTATCGTTTTAGTGTTGGGAAAAATTGTAATTAAAGGCATGAAGTGAATGGCCCAAAGACACACAGTGTGGGAGGAAAGGAGTGACAGTCTCCAAAAGCCTTTTAGCAATACAAAAATTGTAGGTAAAATCTCTCCATTCTCTTACACTCTCAATTCAATATTCATATTGTCCTATAAATAATAGCATACCAAATATTGCCCATGGCGATTATTTTCTGTTACATTTTGTCTCCAACACAGACTGTGTTGGTGACAATGGGTTATCATCCACAGAGCTGAGCTTATAAATTGAGGTCCAAAGAGAGTCCAATTTTTTTGTCCCACAGCTCCAGTATCCTCTTTTTAAAAAGTACTAAAACTTTTAAATACCAACACTTACTATCTTTTAAGAATCCAAATATCAGGCTGGGAAGGTGGCTCAGTGGCAGAGCGCTTGCCTTGCATGCCTAAGGCCCTGGGTTCAATTCCTCAGCACCACATAAGCAAAAAGAAAAATACCGGAAGTGGTGCTGTGGCTCAAGTGGGAGAGGGCTAGCCTTGAGCTGAAGAGCTGAGGGATAGCGCCCAGGCCCAGAGATCAGGCCCCACTACCGGACCAAAAAAAAAAAAAAAAAGAATCCAAAAATGAAGTAAATTCATATATAATCACTCCAAAATGCTTTAAAAGTAGGAGATGATAAAACAGGCCCCCATCAAGTAAACTTTCTTCTACTTATAAAATTATTCTGAAAGCCTTGTCCTGGCTGTCACACCTGTAATTCTATCTGCTCGGGCTATCTACTCAGGAGCCTGAGATCTATGGATAACTGTTGGAAGTCACTCAGGGCAGAATAAATTCAAGAGATTATTTTTCAGAAATTATAATGAATTAGCAAAGAGCCAGGAATGGAAATGTAGCTCATATATTATCTCATCAACCTAGAGAGGAAAGGACTAGCAAGACCTTGAAGCCCTGATTTCAAACTCTGAGCATGCCAATACACAAGCATGTGCATGTGTGCATGTGTGCATGCGTGTGTGTACAACCCCCACACACATTTATTCAAAATACCTTCATATCAGCATATCAGTGTGCTGCATTAATTTCTTTGTTAACGTTATTATCTGGGTAAAATAGAGGAAATAAACTCTTCTATATCAGAACATTTTTATACTTTTTTTTTACTGTGAAAATACTGTACAGAGGGGTTACAATTACATGGGCAAGATAATGAGTACATTTTTTATCAAGCATTGTAGCCTCCTCTTTTGTTTTCCCTTCCCATCCCTCCCCATCCCCCCCCAGCCCTCCCAACCAATCCTCCCTGCCCCCCGCACCAAAGTTGTAAAGTTCATTTTCGACATAACGACTTGTACTTCTCATTGTTGCAATGGGTCCACCTGTAAAAAAACTGTACAGAGGTGTCATATTTGTATGAGCAAATAATGAGTACATTTCCTAACAAGCATTGTTTCCTCTTCCTTTCTTTTCCTTCCACCATCCCTTCCCTCCCACCTCCACAAATACACTCCCCTCCCCCTTCCCCTGTCTAAATTGTAAAGTTCATTTTTCAACATAGTGTCTTGTGCATCTCAACCTGTATCCCTATTTAAGAATTTTTTATTTCCCTTTCCCCTCCCCAAATTAGAGAAATGCATACCCAGGATGTAAGCGCACCAACTTCAAATACAGTGAAAACAGTGGTTAGAACGTAAGGGAGGAACATATAAAGGAACAAAAATAATCACATCACAC
Organism: Dipodomys merriami; assembly: GCF_024711535.1. NCBI lineage: Eukaryota > Metazoa > Chordata > Mammalia > Rodentia > Heteromyidae > Dipodomys > Dipodomys merriami. The sequence goes on along the minus strand of NW_027205037.1, from coordinate 700,132 downwards.
ATTATAAGTATCTTAGAAACAATAGCAAGAAACAAAAAAATCACTTGTCTGGTTCATTTCTTGTAATATCATCTTATCTGATATGCACATAGCTTATGATCTATTCTTACCCCATACATATATTAGCTGTTGAAAATAAGGGAAACCATGGGACCTATGTTTCTTTGGACTTGGCTTACTTCACTTAATAAATTTTTTTCCAAGGCTTTACAATTTTTAACAAATTGGGCGATGTCATTCTTTTTGATGGAGGCATAGAATTTCATTGTGTATATATACCACATTTTCATGATCCATTCATCTTCTGTGGGCCATCCAGGTGGGCTCCATATCTTAGCTATTGTAAATAATGCTGCAGTAAACATAGTTGTTCTGGTAGTTTTAGTATGGTCTTCTTTGTGATGATTTGGGTAAATCCCCAAAAGTGTGATTGCTGGGTCATAGGGGAGATTTATATGGAGTCTTTTGATGAGTCTCCATACTGCTTTCCAAAATGGTTGAACAAGTTAACACTCCCAACAAGAATCAAGAAAGGTTCCTTTGTGGCCACATCCTCTCCAGCATCTTTAGTTGTAAAAATATGGAATGATTCAAGAATTTGCATGTCAACCTTGCCCAGGGGCCATGTTAATCTTCTCCGTATTGTTCCAATTTTAGTGTATGTGCTGCTGAATTGAGCACAGAGCATTTTTTATATATAAAGTGTAATTGATTTTCTTAAACTAGACAATTCAAAGAAAAGTAAGTTTTGAAGAATTCTCGTGAAATTTTAGAACCATGTACCTCTTACATAAGCACACATTTAAGAATAGTCAAGATTGACATGTCAAAAACAAAATAATCACAGATATTGTTGTTCAAGAAATGTGTAGGATCGGCGGGGGGGGGGAGGGAATTGTGTGGGGTGCAGAGGAAGGCTGGGAAGGGATGTTAAGGCTAAACAAATTAGGAGGATGCAATGCTTGATAAGAAATGAACTCATTATCTTGCCCTTGAAATTGTAACCCCTCTGTACAGTATGTTCACAAAAAAATAAAAATAAAAAAAGAAATGTGGAGGATGAATTCAATTATTCTGTACAAGGCACCTGTCATAATGAACACTGCGACAAGTGTTAAGGTTTGTTAAAAGTTTTAATGTTTTAAATATATTTAATTTTGGAAATTTGCTTATATAGGCCAAAATTAGGACTGTTTGTTAGGTCATACAACTTTTCTATAAATATTTAAGATTTATGGTAGCAGACATATGCTACTAAAAAGTACATTTCAGAGTTTATAGAAACATAACTAATGAGATGTTGCAAAGTCTTAGTGTAAAGAAGCAGAGTGAAGAGTTAAGACTCTCTTAACTGCACAGTTTCTCTTAAAACTTTAGGGCTTCCTTACTTTATATATTAGTGAGGAACAAATGATGATATAAGCCATATACAAATGATGAGATGAGTCATAAAAAGCAATCTTAGTGGGTAACTTTAAAGACTACACATAGCCTATAAAACTCTTGTTGAACATCATAATCTTATTCAGTGTTAAATGTACAGGAATGCAAGAATAGTAAAATCAAATATGTAAGTTCACTTCAAATACTGAAAACACAGGTAATTCTTTGATATTTTATTTTATTAATCATTAATATTTATTATTGTGTTTCTTTATTTGTAGTATTGTTTCCCTTGTAATATAATAAAACTTTTTGTTATTCATCATCAGGAGGTACTTTGAGAAGATTTCTGGGATGGCCAAACCATTTTTTATAGTTGCATGTGAATTTACAAAAAGCAAAATTAAGAACAAAATATTGATTAAAAAATTATCAAGTACAGTCAGAATCAGGAGGGATGATAAATGTCCACACTTAAAATCTTAGCCCTAGGCTGAAGCAGTGATATTACAAAGTTGAGGTCACAAAAGTGAGAGACTGTGTTTTGTTTTGTTTTTTACTTTGATTTTGTTGGCCATGGGGTTGAACTCTGGGGCCTGATTGCTGTACCTCAGCTCAAGTCTAGTGCTACCACTTGAACCACAGAACCACTTCCATCCTTTTCTACTTATGTGATGCTGAGGAATCAAACCCAGGGCCTCATGCATGCAAGGCAGGCACTCTACAACAGCCACCATCCCAGCTCCTGATAGACTGGGTTTTAAAAATTCATCTAAACAACATTTGCTTTCTGCTTTGGGTTATATAATGAAATATATGAATATATTTTCATATTTTTGTATAGTATAACAATACTTCTAAATTTATACTAACCCCAGCCACTTTATTCTTTTCAAAGTAATGAAATATCTCTGAGAGTTTGCTAAGGTGAAAATTGTTTTAGCATTTTTAATTACTTCTGAGTCATTTTTATTTTTTATTAATATCATTTTATATTTTGGGTTGATGGATTATCATACATCAAATACCTTCAAATATACATGTAGATTCTAAAGATAACAGTATGAATATTCTCATACAGCTCTTTTTTACCTGTTATGCCCTTTCAGTATTATGAGATTTCTCTCTCTTTCACGCTCTCTCATTTCCTCTCTTTCTCTTTCATGCTACATGTCTGCTACATAGAATTTCTGCTGGTCTACTATTATCCTTCAGAATCCACTGGCTTTGTGGGAACATGATGGTGACTAACATTTTCCCTTGCATTCTTTAAGAATTATGAGTGACGTGATATTATTCTTTGACATTGTAAATGGCAAAACAACAGGTCTAGGAATTCTTTTCACGTTGACTACTATTACAAATTTTATCTCATAGGAATCATTTGGATGGATATGATATTTTAACTTGGGCTGGGATGGTGGCTCAGTGGTAGAGTGCTTGCCTTGCTTGCCTGAGGCCCTGGGTTCGATTCCTCAGAAGCACATAAGCAAAAAGAAAAAAAGCCAGAAGTGGCGCTGTGGCTCAAGTGGTAGAGCACTAGCCTTGAGCTGAAGAGCTGAAGGACAGTTCCCAGGCTCAGAGTTCAGGCACCAAGACTAGACCCCCCCCCCAAAAAAGATATTTTAACTTGTGACCTAAAAGTTCTTTTTCTTTCACAAACAACCTTTGTCTTTGATTATCAGTTTGTAACTACATGTAATGAAAATAAAGCTCTCCTATGGAAACTAGACCGAAGTTGTTCACAGGGATGAAAAAGAAGGTAATGATGGAAGTGAGTACAATAGAGCAAGGTCCTCAGAGCAGTTTATCATGAACACTTTGTGAGAATGACAATGTTCTGGGAACTATACATTAAATCACTGAACAAAGATATATATATATATATATATATATATACACATATTTGTATATGTATATTTATTTATATATGCATATCTGTGTGTATATGCCCTTATATTGTACACATATATGTTACTATACACACAAATTCACATATACATATACACATGTATACATGCACACAGGGAGAAAGACACATAATTACAGCAAACACAAGTTTCATTACTTGCTGAAAATGCCTTAGATGGAATGCTTGGAACAAAATATGTTCAAGATGTATTTGTCTCTAAGAGATCTTTTACCACTCCTCTTATCTCATAAAACTGGTAGGTTTAGACGTATTTGACTTGCAAAATGCAGTACACATGATAGCAAGTTACTCGGAAATGTCAGTATGTAAAGATCATATGGTGTCTCCCTGATCCCCACGGAATACTTGCTCTTATACACACTCTCAACAACCAAAGTAACAGGAGAATATCATGGTAAAGAATAAAATTATAAGCTTTTAAATGGCAACCTTCTTTGAGCTATTTTCCAACAGCCAGCATCAATTCCTAAGCAGATTAGGGAGTCCTCATAAAACTGGACCTCAGGTCAACAGGTAACCAACCCATGTGAAAAGTCCTATGAGAGAAATGCTGACTGAGGTCTTGCTGATTTTCTGGCCAAGAAAGTAAGAAAAGAAGAGATTATTTTTAATATATTAAAGTTTGAGAATAATTTGTAACCTGTCAATAAATGTGTAGAACACAACTAAACCAACTGACAAAAAAGGTGTCCATTTCATTTATATGTTCTTGGATTGGTGAGTGATTTTACTTATGTCTACACAAGTAGAATCAGCATAAATCAAGCCAGCATTTCTTCATTTAATATACAAAGATAGGATTCAGGTTGACCCATTGTAATAATGAGATAATAATAATGTAATAATAAGACACTTTATCAGAGAGTGGGTGGAGGGATGAGTTGAGGAGGTGTGAAGAGTAGGGATGGTAGGGGAAAACAAAGGATGGGGTAAAAATGCTCAATAAGAAATGGACTCATGCCAGGTGCCGGTGGCTCAAGCCTGTAATCCTAGCTACTCAGGAGGCTGAGGCCTGAGTATTGTGTTTCAAAGCCAGCCAGGGAAAGAAAGTCCGTGAAACTCTTTTTCCAGAAAACCGGAAGTGGCACTGTAGCTCAAGTGGTAGAGCGATAGCCTTGAGCTGAATTGCTGAGGGAGAGTGCTCAGCCCTAGAGTTCAAGCACATGACCAATAATAAAGAAAAAATTGTACTCATTACCTTACTTATGTAACTGTAACCCCTCTGTACAGTATCTTTACTATATATATATATATATATATATATATATATATATATATATATTAAAAAGATACAAGGAAAACTTTTGTACTTATAGGAAGTTGTATTTGTCACTCAATATCAGTAAGGTATTGGTTTTAGTACCACAGGCATATTAAAACATCGGATACTCAACTACTCTACATGAACACAGTATATTATTTACATTAGAATCTGCCCACAACCTAGTGCAGTGTAATTGCTATGAAAATTTGTAGTACATTCTATGTTTGTAATAAAAAATAAAAGTATATGCACTGTCAACAGATAATTTTTGTCTGCATTTTGTGGATGGAATTGGGAGCCCAAATTTCATCACCAAGACTGGTCTGCAAAATGTAACAAAAAGCTAACACAGCATCATTGAATAGTACTGAACTCCAAGGAGAAGTACTTGGATTGAGACATTATCAGAAAGTGTCAGCATGCAAGTACTTTTTAGAAATACAGCTGCTAGATGTTTCATGGTGAGGTTTCATAACACTTTGTGAAACACAAGCCATAACCTCACTGAAGAGTAAATGGTTTTCCCTCAACTTTCTGTCATGCTCAGTCATTATCAATCAACATATAGCTAATCTTGAATAATCCTTTAATAAAAAAAGGTTGATGGCGTGTTTATATGCAGAAAACCTGGGAAGGCTAAATTTTTCCAATTAGGATAGTCTGTATTCTATGATCCAGCAGAGAGAAAATTAGGTAAGCATCCATTTATTACATTCTGAATAATTCTGATTCTTCCCATATCAGTTAACTATCCATACCTGTGCCCGAGTGAGAGGATTTTAAATGACTTTAGTGTTTAAAATTTAAATTTAAATGTGGAATGAAATTAGTTCCAGTGCATTGCCTTAAGATATTTAGAAACAAATAAAGGTCTATAAGATTTTTTTTTATTTTAGTTGAAGCAATTTGCAAAAAAAAATGGCAAAGTAAAATTTACATTTGCAGCAGACTTGACACTTATTAAATTTTGTATATTGAAAAGAGCATAAGCCTCAACAATATGTCAATGCTATCCTGTCATTTATCTCTAAAGCTTTATGCTTTTGGTCTCTTAATATTAAAACCATTTTTTTTTAATCTTTAGCTAGGGGCTGGGAAGGTGGCTCAGTGGTAGAGCGCTTGCCTTGCATGGCTGAGGCCCTGAGTTCGATTCCTCAGCACCACATAAGCAAAAAGAAAAAAGCTGGAAGTGGCGCTGTGGCTCAAATGGTAGAGTGCTAGCCTTGAGCTGAAGAGCTGAGGGACAGCGCCCAGGCCCAGAGTTCAAGCCCCACGACCGGACCCAAAAAAAAAAATTTTTTTTAAATTTAAAAAAATTTAAATCTTTACCTAGTTGTGCAAAGGGGTTTCACTCCATCATGTCAGTGTGGAATAGAGTGTATGTACATTTCATTGTACAACACATCTGTATCATTGTTAATCTTTCCACTTTTCTTCCTTCCCTTTCCCCAACCCCACTTATCCCTTCAAGTTTCCTACTTATATTCTCACATATGTACATTGAGTGATCTGACTATATTAGTCCAATATTTCCCCCTCCATTCTTCTGTCCTACTCCCTTTAAGCCCAGCTCCTTATTTAAGACTTATTTCAACTTCATGGTATTTTGTAAAATATCTCTTCCTTTGGCATTTGGCTTTGGGCTTGCCAAATCCTCACTTCCATGTTTGACCTACATAAATGAGGCTATTTCTCCACATTTAAAATCTGTGAATGGATGAGATAGTTCTCCTTTACTATTCACCTTCTGTCCTAAAGATGGAAGGAAAATAATTTCCATGCTCTCAACATTATGGTATCCATCATGAATGTCCATCACTTATCACTTCAACAGTCTAAACTTAAAGTTATTTTTACTGCATTATATTCACACATTTTAAGTGAATATCGAGGACAATTTACCTAGTATTGGATGTTTAGGGACGATTTTCAATTTCTGATGATAGAAACAGGAGTCAGTTTTATTTGTGCAGAATCCACTATATAGTGAGTGCTGTAGTCTTCTAAATTTTCAATAAATTTCAAGTTAATTTTTATTAATAATTGAAAAAAGTTTTATTTCAATATGTTAGAATGAACTCCCCCCCCCCATTTCCCCTACTAGTTCAGATTAAGTCTCCTTTGGCTTTATTGTTTGAGGGGATGAGGGTAAACAGATGAGGGTAAACAGAAAGATGATCATTGCTCAGATATCTCCTTCCTCTTCTGTTTCTACTATTCTTTTTTAAATTTTAATTTATTTTTTATTGTGAAAATATTGTACAGAGGAGTTACAATTACATGGGCAAAAGAATGAGTACATTTCTTATCAAGCATTGTAGCCTCCTTCTTTGTTTCCCCTTCCCATCCCTTTCCAGCCTCCCTGTTTCTGCTATCCTTGTAGAAAGGAAGACTGGATCAGGGAACAAGAGTAATACTTGGGCAAGGGAGCATTCCTGGCATATCAATTATTGTTTCTCAGAATCACTTAAGCTGCTTACAATTGCCTTGTCTCTAACAGTAACCTAACTGTGGCTTCCTTTGTGCAGGAGTGAGCACACTAACAGGTTTTACATGTAAATTTGTATTTTATGTCTCAGCTTACTACTACCAAAAATAGAAAGCTTTGGTTACATAAATGCAAAGGCGCTGATTGTTCAACAATACCTTAGTGAGGAATAGACAATTCTACTCAGCTCCTCCCTCCTCTTCTATCCTTCCTTCCCCTCCCCTCCCATCACTTACCCTCCCTTCCCTTCTTCTTTCTTTATGTCTCTCTCCTCCATATTCATTTCTATCTTCTCTCTTTTTCTCATCCAGTAGCAAGTGATTTGGTTGATCTGGCAATACATACGTAATTGAACAAATATGTATTCTCCTCTTTTTGAGAATATTTATTATTAAGAAGTGAGTTCTAGCAGAGCACCAGTGGCTTACAGCTCCATACTAGGTGGGTTCAAATTTGACAAGTGTAATTCAAAGCTATTCCAAGTAGATAAAACTAAGAGATTCTTTTCTCCACTTGTGGTAAAAGGAAGAAGTGAAAGTGTGGTTCAGGAGGTATAGAGTAAGCATTGGGAATTAAAGCCCAGATTGTTAGGTTTTTAAAGAGTAGTCGAGTAAGAACCACACAAACACGAGGTATTCAGGAAAGGGGTAAGTTTATTCATCATTCCCGCTGGCACCAGGCCATGTTGGCCCTCCATGATGCTGGGAAAGTCCTGGGAAAGATCTGGAAAAGACCTGAGAAATTGAGGTACTAGAGCTGGGCTAGGCCTTACCTATGGTATGGAGGGAGAAAGGTGTGGCCACATCAAATTCAGATATGACCTCAGCAGATGCAGATGTGATATCTTCCAGGAGTGCCAGTTGCCAAGGTAACACAGGTACTGGGAGGAGACTTTGCTTGGAGGAGGGTGGAATCTGCTCTCTATCCAGAAGCAGACCTTATATTCCAGCCTTTTAATAATCATGAAATAGGGTGCGGATCCTCTCTGGCTACTTCCTGCTGACAAGGTGTGTCAAAACTAGGGGTAAAAGGCTGGAATTTGGTCCCATCCCAGAGAAGGCAGTGAGCTGCACCTGTCCCTTGGTGAGTGTGAGTCCTTTAATAAAGTCTGGTGGAGGCAAGTCTCTTGGATGAAGTCTAGAGAAAGTCTCATGAGGCATTGATGGGCTGTTAAAAATTATTAGAGCGCAAATAAATGGCAAGTGGAAGGACTTGGGGCTGAAAAATGTTGGTAGAAATGTCCCTATCTGGTGACTAGGTAGAGAATAATTCAGGTAACAAAGGCAAGAATGCGAATTCCCATCCAGTTAAAAGGTAGACAATTATGAACATTAGATGGCAAGCTTCTTACTTATATTGACCTCCTGCCTCTGGTTAATTTTGAAAGGGCAGGCACAAAATGGCTGATATGACATCATCTCCTCTTACTCCTCTCCATGGTCCCTTGTTCCCCAGACTGGCTGAGTCTAGGTGGTCATTTCTGGGATGACTTGTCTCAGTGAGTATTCATGGAGATTTTCACTCAAGGCCTGGGCACTGTGCCTGAGCACTTCTTCTCAAGGCTAGTGCTCTACCATTTTGAGTTACAGTACCACTTCCAGTGTTTGGCTGGTTAGAATCAAGAGTCTTCAGCCATACTTCCAGCCTGGCTCTTTGCAGGTTAGTTGGTTGATGGAGTCTTAGGGATTTTTTCAGCCCCGGTTGGTTTGAATTGCAATCTTTGTCACAAAAACTCTTTATTATTTCCAATTAAATAACATGGCGATCAAATAGAATAAGTAGAGTTTACCTGGTCCTTACCAAGAATTGACCAAGTAATATCTTGCAAAGACAAAACTCGTTAGATGTGAGAATCTTAGCACAGATATGCCCAATATTTTAGAATCACGTAGTCAGTATTAGAATACATAACACAAAACCAATAAGGCAAAACTCAAAATCTAAAATTTTTTACATTAATATTTAGACATCTTTGCTAACAAAGCACATCAGATAATTGGGCCTCCGTTATCAGAGTCTGAGAAAAAAGCAACTTGTTAGCAAGGTACAATAAAATAGATGGATGGAGGAGTAGTAAACTTAGTGGAAAGATATGGGTCAGTTAGGACCAAACCCTGAAGGCACCATGTGGCCAAGATGGCAAACTCACGATGGTGAATTTCTGAAAAAATGCAAGAAAGCCTGAACAAAGAGATGAAGCCTAGATTGGCTAGTCTTTGATAGGGAAACTAGAGGAGGTCCTCAGGACCCAACTCTTATTACACTCTTCAGGGCACAATCCAAAAAGTTGTAGAAAAGAAAGGGAGAGATACACAAAGTTGGACATGATTAGCAGAGAGCAAAGAGATCCTGAAAGTGAACAGACTTCTGACCGTTTACCATTGCAGAGGCAAAAACTGTCTAAATCTGAAAAGAGACTAAAAAATTAGGTGCTCTGGCTATCCAGGGAGTGCAGGAAGCATTTCAGAGGGGTTTCATGGCACTGGAGTTACACACAGCTCCCCATTAAGGGTATAGGAGAGAAAAATAACTAGTGAGTGAAGGTGGGCTTATCGGATGGAAGTGGCCCCACAACTTACCACTGAGCCCTCTAGGGGGGAGTGGCCAAGCAACCAGAGTCAACTGCCCTCGGCTCCAGACGTGACTGGGCTTTCAGTTAAAGGCCTAGCAGGTTCTTCGGTGTGGAACCACATCTGGAGAGAGACTGAGCGACAGAGAACCCTTAGAGAGTAGTTCACTCACCAAAATGTTCAAGCATGGAGGTAGATGCAGAGGCCAGCAAGGAATTGATTCACTTTGTCCACAGCAGACAGACTGGTTCCCAAAAGGCCTTCAGAATTGTGGTATTCCTCAGAGCAAAAAATGGGAAAACAAACAAAAGAAAGAAACAAAAGGAGAGGAATCCCACTTCCTATCCTGACTTTAAGCCTTTCCCAGATTCAAATGGCACCATTTATGTTAGGTTTTTAAAAGAGGTTGCTGAGTAAGAACGACACCACACAAGAGGTATTAAGGTAAGGAGTAGGTTTATTCATCAATCCCGCTGGCACCATGCCATGTTGGTCTTCCACTCGGCTGGGAAAGGCATGGGAAAGACTTGGGAAAGACCTGGGAAAGAGCACGTCTGGGCATGGGCTAGGCCTTTTCTAGGGGATGGGTGAAGATAGGTGTGGCCACATCAAATTCAGATGTTACCTCAGCAGATGCAGATGTGACATCTTCCAGGTGTGCCAGTTGCCTAGGTAACACAGTTATTGGGTGGAGATTTACTACAAGGAGGATAGAGTCTGCTCTCCATCCAGGAGCAGACATTACACAGGTAGAGCGCAAGGCCAGGATTTCAAACCCCAGTACCAGCACAATGTAAAAAAAATGAGTCCTTTATCTTTGAAAAGGGATATTTCTCCAAAAATTCATACCCAGGAAAATTTTCAAGCTCAAAGACTGTTTGAAAGGCTCTTTCACATCTTAAACTGATTTCTCTGTTTGATTCACATTATGGAAAATAGGAATCACACTTCACATTAAAAAGTATGCACATTGTTGAACATTTTTAATGTTCAACAAAATGTAAAAAATTGTTTATATTTTTAATGTAAAGGAAGCCTGGGATAGTAATGCACCTCATTGGGTGAATTAGGTTTGACTCACTGACAGACTTTTGCAAGTAAGTGAGGATCTCTTTACATGTAAAGAAGTCTATACAGATGGAGAACAAGCTTAGCTGCTGTCCAGGTTTGAATCAAAGTAAGTTTATTCCTATGAAATGACAAAGAGTAGCTCATCTCATAGAATTCTATGCGAACAGCAATTTCAAATGGTTTAAAAAACCCATGTCTATGTCGTGAACAACCAAGTTTTCACAAACAAAAAAGAGTTTCCTGAGCCAAAAATATATGTTACAGCAAAAGAAACTATGTTAAATATAGTTAATGGCTGAGGGACAGGTGTAAAACAGTTCTGTAATAACAAATAAACTATAAATTTTTCATCAAGTCCCTAACAAGAATCTCCAAGATAGGCCTTGCTAAATCTGTCATAGAGGACTGGGTTTATGCAATTGTCAATTTTGTTTAGGATCCAACATCTTCTATGGTCGCTTTGTTTGCAAATCGCTCACACCACATGCAGTGTCTGGAAAAACGTGCTGTCTTGACAGGCACCTAAGGGATTTTTGTGCCACTGTGAATATTTATCGTTTTACTTCTTGTAATTATACCTGTCAATGTGAAGTCCTTTTGTGATAAGAATAATAGCTTCTGGAAGTGGTACCGTGGCACCCATGCCCAGAGTTCAATGCCCATGACCGACACACACACACACACACACACACACACACACACACACACACACACACACATACACACACACACACACACACACACACACACACACACACACACATTTACCACTTTGACTCATGTTAGGTTCCTGACATTGGATATCAAACAATGATCTAATAATCAAACTTTCCTCCCCAGACATAAAATACATCCATACTTCCACACAAACAAATACACAAGATCATTCAAAATAATGAGAATAATGAGGCATCTACTCCGTGATTTCATTCATTCATGATGATGCATTTTTCATATCCTAATTAAAAATCTTTTTGAGTCTCTCTGATCAGTAGAAAAAAGTATGTTATCATATAATAGAAACTGTAGGTAAAATTACTTTTCCCTAGTTAATCTTTAATATATCATATCAAAGAATTCTCTTTCCTTCTTGCAGAGTCTGTTTCTGGCATTTTTCCCTAATGTCTAATATTAAATTACCAAGGATATGCCATATTCCTTAATTCATTTTTCCTAAAGGTTATGCTATAGAGGTGAATGTGATTTGTTTACTGATTCTAAATTAACTTTTCTCAACAACTTGTATTATTGTTTATATTGCTTCTAAACCATTTGAAATGCCAAAAAGAACTGGATATTCACCTTAGCAATAATTGTGAATGGCAGCAATGTTTGTGGGGAAATGAAGGACTTGAAGTATCTGTAGTGCCTAAAAGATGGCAATGCTATTTAAAGGGCTGATCGTTTAGTAATCTTCTAAAATGTGTTCTTCTGATTACATCTAAGAAGATAAAAGTATGCTTTTCACCACATTGTGGCCTGTAAAGCACTGGAATCATTTCCTTTGTACATCATATGCCCTGCTGCTACTGTAGTGAAACCCACAAATAACTGCACAGCTGTGTTAGCTGCTCTAGATTTTGAAATTTCCTTCCAGTAGCCCTCCCTAGTGATTCAAGCCCAGACTCATGAGATAGTCACATAATCCACAATTACAAAGCACCAAAATATAAAAGACCACGTTCAAAATGAGGTTCATTTTTTTCTTTATTGTTTCCTTTTTTATTGATTGTCTTTTAAGGAGTGTGGGGCTGTTTATTTCTCATTATTGTGGGTGTGACTTAAATAAATTTACCAGATTTTTGAAATAAAATAGATATAAAAAGGCATATTTAGTCACAAAATAAGAGTAAATATTTGAGTGATTCTTTTCATTCTACTCCTGTTCACAGTTATTTTAAAATAACTTTGAGATGTGACAAGCATATGTGTAAATTGCCACGCACCAAGCACACAGGACTCTGGAATCTTTGGGCTTTGATTTCTATATCAACTTCACCTAGAAAAGAAAATAATCAATTGCTTCATGTCTAAAGTAATCTACTTAAAACAAGTTTAATTTTATCAATACATCTCATAATCTATGGAATTGATGCATTGCGTAAGTTTTGATTTCTTATTTCCACTACATTAATATTACACTTATTTTAGTTCTTTGCACAAGAAATAATGACATTCTTTTTTTTGGGGGGGGGGCTCCGTTCGTGGGGACTGACCTCTGGGCCTGGGCACTGTCCCTCAGCTCTTCAGCTCAAGGCTAGCACTCTACAACTTGAGCCACAGCACAACTTCCTGCTTTGATCTTTTTGCTTATGTGGTGCTGAGGAATCGAACCCAGGACCTCAAACATGCAAGGCAAGCACTCTACCACTGAGCCACCTTCCCAGCCCAATAATGACATTCTTGAAGATAAAACATTCCCGTTTTTCTTTTTTTATTTTCTTTTTTATTTTTTTTAATTTTATTTCATTTTTTGGTGAACATACTGTACAGAGGGGTTACAATTACATGGGCAGGATAATGCATACATTTATTATCAATCATTGCAGCTTCCTCCTTTGTTTACCCTTCACATCACTTCCCCACCTCCCCCCTACCTCCCCCACACCCCGCACCAACTTTTTTTTTTTTTTTGTCGGTCGTGGGGCTTGAACTCTGGGCCTGGGCGCTGTCCCTCAGCTCTTCAGCTCAAGGCGAGCACTCTACCACTTGAGCTACAGCGCCACTTCCGGTTTTCTGGTGGTTTATTGGAGATAGGAGTCTCACGGTCTCTCCTGCCCGGGCTGGCTTTGAACCGTGATCCTCAGATCTCAGCCTCCTGAGTAGCTAGGATTACAGGCGTGAGCCACCAGCGCCCGGCTAACCCCGCACTAACTTTGTAAAGCTCATTTTCGACATGACAACTTGTACTTCTCATTGTTGCAACAGGTCCACCTGTATCCTCAAACGACTTGTTTTTCCGCATATCCACAAGTTATATTGACATCAAATATAGTAAAAGCAGGGGTTATACTGTGGGGGATGGACATACAAAGCAACAAAGAGATAATCTTATAAATGCGTTAGAAACAAATGCATGAAATAAAAAAAAACATTAAAATACATATCTAAGGGTTCGTTTTCCTAACATCATATTATCTGATCCTTTCCGTTTGATTCATACATATACTAGATATTGCAAATTAGGGAAACCATGGGACCTATGTTTCTTTTGGTCTGGCTTACTTCACTTAATATAATTTTTTTTCAAGTTTTTCCATTTCCTAACAAAAGGGGCAGTCTCATTCTTTCTGATGGAGGCATAGAATTCAATTTGTATATATACCACATTTTCTTGATCCATTCATCTACTGAGTGGCATATGGGTTGGTTCCATATCTTAGCTATAGTAAATAATGCTGCAATAAACATAGTTGTGCTCGTAGCTTTAGTGTGGTATTGTTTATAAACATTTGGGTAAATGCCCAAAAGTGGGATTGATGGGTCATAGGGGAGCTCTATGTGAAATATTTTCAGGAACCTCCATACTGCTTTCCAAAGTGGTTGAACAAGTTTACACTCCCACCAACACTGAAGTAAGGTTCTCTTCTGTCCACACCCCCTCCAGCATCTGTTGTTGTTAGAATTCTTGATTATAGCCATTCTAACTGGGGTGAGGTGGTATCTCAATGTTGTTTTGATTTGCATTTCTTTTATGGCTAGGGAGGTTGAGCATTTCTTCATGTTGCTATTGGCCAGCCTTCTTTCTTCTTCAGACAAGTTTCTCTTCAAGTCTTTAGCCCACTTATTTATTGGGCAGTTGTTTATTTGAGGATTTGTTGTTGGGGGATTTAATTTTTTCAGTTCCAAGTATATTTTAGATATGAGACCCTTGTCTGTTGTATGGCTAGTGAAGATCTTCTCCCAATGTGTGGGGTTTTTATTGATCTTGCTAGCTATGTCCTTTGCTATGCAGAAGCTCTGCAACTTCATGCAATCCCATTCGTCCAAACTTTCTTTGATTTGTTGGGTTTCCTGGTCTCTATTCAGAACATTTCAGCCTGCACCAAGGAGACCTAGGGATTCTCCTATTCCATCCCATAATATTTTCAGAGTGTCTGCTTTGACTTCGAGGTCTTTGATCCATTTGGTGTTGATTGTGTTGCAGGGTGATATATAAGGATCTAGCTTTAGTTTTCTACAAGTAGTTAACCAAATTTGCCAGCAGCATTTACTGAAGAGGCACTCTTTCTTCCATTCTATTGTTTTAGCTCCCTTATCAAAGATTAGATGGCTATAGGTCTGTGGGTTCATTTCTGGACTTTTAATTGTATTCCATTGGTCCTGAGGTCTGTTTTTATGCCAATACCAAGCTGTTTTGAATACTATCTTTTATAGTAGATTTTGAAATTTGGTATTGATATTCCTCCAGCAGCGTTCTTTCCGTTGAGGAGCGTTTTTGCTATTAGGGGTCTTTTATTGTTCCACATGAATTTTTAGATTGCCTCTTCTATTTCCTTGAAGAATGAGGTTGGAATTTTGATAGGTATCGCGTTGAATTTGTAGATAGCCTAGGGAAGTATTGTCATTTTCATGATCTTAATCTTTCCAATCCAGGAGCATGGGAGGTTTTGCCGTTTTCTAAGTTCTGTTTTGATTTCCTTTTTCAAGATTTTAAAGTTTTCATCATAGAGGTCCTTCACTTCTTTGGTAAAGTTAATTCCTAGGTATTTTATTTTTTGTGGGACTATTACAAAAGGAGTTGCTTTCCTAATTTCAGCCACACTTTTCTCATTGTTGACATACAGAAAAGCTATTGATTTGAGGGGGTTAATTTTATATCCTGCTACTTTGCAAAAGTTTTGAATCAGCTTGAGAAATTTGGGAGTGGAGTCTATGAGATTCTTTAAATATAAGATCATGTGATCTGCAAAGAGGGAGAGTTTTATTTCTTCTTTCCTTATTTGGATCCCCTTTATGTCTGTATCTTGTCTTATTGCTGTAGCTAGGCATTCAAATACTAGATTGAAGAGAAGTGGAGAGAGTCGACATCCTTGTCTTGTTCCTAAGTTAAGAAGAAATGGCTTTAGTTTTTCACCATTAAGTATAATGCTGGCTGAGGAATGTTCCATGGATTCCTAATTTTTCCAAAACCTTAATCATAAATGGGTGTTGGATCTTGTCGAATGCTTTTTCTGCATGTATTGAGATAACCATGTGGTTCTTATTCTTGCTCCTGTTGATGTGATGAATAATCTTAATTGATTTGCATATATTAAACCAGCCTTGAATCCCTGAAATGAATCCTCTTTGATCATGGTGTATGATTTTTGGATGAATTGTTGTAGTAGATTGGCCAAAATTTTGTTGAGAAGTTTTGCATCAGTGTTCATCAAAGAAATGGGTCTATTGTTCTCTTTCTTGGTGAGTCCCTGCCTGGTTTTGGGATGAGGGTTATGATGGCTTCGTAGAATGAAATTTGAAGTTTCTCTTTCAATTTCATTGAAGAGTTGGAGAAGTATTGGTGTGAGCTCTGCTTTGAAGTCTTTGTAAAATTCCTCTGTAATACCATCTGGTCTTGGACTTTTCTTAGCTGGGAGGTCTCTTATTGCTGTTTCTATTTCAATGCTTGATATAGGCCTGTTAAGGTGGTTTAACTCATCTTGGTTTAGTTTTGGCATGTCAATATTTGCTAGGAAAAGGTCCATTTCTGTCAAGTTCTCAAACTTATTAGCATAAAGTTTTGAGAAGTATTCCCTTATAATGTTCTGAATCTTGGTTGTTTCCGTGGTGATGTTTCCATTCTCATCTGAGTTTATTTATTTGCATTTGTCCTCTTCTTTTTCTGATAAGATTTGCTAAGGGTCTGTCAATTTTGTTAATTTTTTCGAAGAACCAACTCTTTGTTTTGTTGATTCTTTCTATAGTTTTTTTGGATTCTAATTCATTTAATTCTGATTAAATTTCAATTATTTCTTTCCATCTACTGGATTGAGGTTTACCTTGCTGCTCTTTTTCAAGGAGGTTTAGCTGTGTCATTAAATTGTTGGTTTCAAATCTCTCCAATTTGTTGATGTAGGAGCTCAGAGCTATAAACTTGCCTCTGAGTACAACCTTTGCTGTGTCCCAGAGGAGCTGGTAATTTTTGTGTTCATTTTTGTTGAATAGCATGAACATTTGAATTTCCTTTCTAATCTCTTCCATGACCCATTCGTAATTCAGCAGTGTGTTGTTTAGCGTCCATGTGATACCGTACTTTCTTTGATGGCTTTTGGTGTTGAATTCTAATTTTATTCCCTTGTGGACAGAGAGAATGCAAGGTATAACTTCAATGTTTCTGAATTAAGAAAAGTTTGTTTTGTGGCCTAAAATGTGGTCTATTTTAGAAAATGTTCCATGTGTTTTTGAGAAAAACGTGTAATCTAATGCTGCTGGTTTAAATGTTCGGTAGATGTCTGTAAAATCTAGTTGATCTATGCAGCTGTTTAGAGCTGCGGTTTCTCTGTTGAGATTTTGCCGGGTTGATCTATCTAGTGGGGAGAGAGGTGTGTTAAAAGCTCCAACAATTTATGTCTTTGGATCTATATGGGATTTGACGGAAAGTAGTGTTTCTTGGATAAATTTGGGTGCTCCATTGTTTGGCGAATAGATATTTAGAATTGTAATATCCTCCTGAAGGTGAGATCCCTTAATTAGTATATAGCGACCTTCTTTATTTCTTCTCACGAATTTTAATTTGAAGTCTATTTTATCTGATATTAGGATTGCAACTCGCGCCTGTTTATGGGGCCGTTTGTTTGGTAAACTTTGCTATAGTCTTTCACATTGGAAATGTGTTTGTTTTTACAGGCAAGATGTGACTCTTGAAGGCAGCAGATAGAAGGATTTGTTTTTTAAGCCAACTAGAGAGTCTATGTTGCTTAATTGGAGAGTTTAGTCCGTTAATGTTAAGAGATAAGACTGACAGGTATTTGGGAGTTCCTGCCATGTTTTCCCCATTCTTGGGGGTTGCGAAAACTGGGTTCTTCCTATGGTTCTTGGATTCTCAGTTTGGGTGCTGTTTCTTTGCCTTTATTGTGGTATTTTTTGTTTTCTATGTTTAGGACATCTTTAAGAAACTTTTGTAGGGCTGGTTTGGTGGAGATATATTGTTCCAATTTCTCTTCGTAATGGAAGGTTTTTATTTGGCCTTCAGTTATGAAGGAGGGTTTACCTGGGTACAGTATTCTTGGTTGATAGTTGTTTGTTTTAAGGCATGGCACACATCATTCCAGGCTCTTCTTGCTTTCATTGTCTTTGGTGAGAAATCTGAGGTGATTCTAATTGGTTTCCCTTTATAGGTGATTAATCTTTTCTTCTTGACAGCTTTAAGGATCTTTTCCTTAGTCTGAGTTGATCCAGTGTGGATTATAATGTGACAGTGGGATGTCCTATCCTGGTCTTGTCTATTTGGGCTTCTAAAAGCTTCTTGTATCTGAATAGACCTATCTTTTTGCACGTTTGGGAAGTTCTCTGTTTGGATCCTGTTTAACAAATTTCCTAGACCATTAACTTCTGTTTCTAGGTGCTCCTCTACACCCATTATCCTTATATTAGGCCTTCTGATTGTGTCTTCCAAGTATTGGATAGATCTATCATATTTCTTGGACTTGTCTTGGATGGTTGTATGTTCTTTCTCTATAATATCTAGGCTCTCTTCAATCCCTGAGAATCGATCCTCTGCATGTTCTAACCAGCTGTCAAGACTTTCTACTTTGTTTTTTATCTCTTTTCCTTCTAATTGGTCAGCTTTGATGGCTTCAAATTCTTTGTTGAAGCTTTGTTTTAGATCTTGTATGAACTTCTTTGCTTCCTTAATTTGGTGTTCAGTGTTTATTCTCAAATCACTTAGTTCATTGGTTATGGTTTCCTTGGACTCCCATTCCTTCTGTTGGGTTCCATTCAGCATTCCATTTGTGGTCTCCCTGACTTCCTTCAGCTCTTTTTTAATGGATTCCATGAATGCCTTTAGTGATCTTTGTGTATTCTCTACCTGCTCTCTCAATTCCTGTATTACTTTTTGATTAGCTTCCTCCCGTTCATGGGATTCCTGTAGTTCTCTTTGAGTGTAATCAGCCTGCTCACGCGATTACTGCTTTTCTCTTTGAGTATTCTCAAGCTGCTCACGCAAATCCTGTATCAGTTTTTGAGTAGCTTCTTTATGCTTATATTCCTGTGTAAACTTTTGGATTGCCTCCTCTCTCTCCCTATCACGCTTATACAGAGTCCTTTGTATGTTTTCCATCTTTTCATTTATTATATTTACCAGCAGTGTTTGTAGAACTATTTGGGAACTGTCCTCTGGATTATTCATTATCTGTTCTGTCCCCTGATTATCCAGATTAGGAATTGAGATACCCGGATTTGCCATTTTTCTTGTGTTTTTCCGGCTTACTCTGCCCATTTGAGATGAAAATACCACCAGTTTTTTGCTAGAACACTATCTTAAGGCAAGCATCAATCCAAGTCTGAATTTGCAAAGTCTATAGCATACAGATACAATCTAGTTCAACAGATACATCTATTCAACATCAAACAACTATATGATAATGGGCTACAAACTGCAAAGAAGAATTAGGAAAACCAGAAATTATTAGGGTTAGGGAGAGATGTGGGAAAAATAGGAATAGAGTGATTTGGGGAGGCACAGAGAGTTAACTAAGTGCTAATCTCAATGCTGGAAATAGGTTGGGTAGGATGAAATTAGAGGGAGAGAAAAAAAGAAGAAAGGGAAAGAGACCAGAAAAAATAGAAAAGTAAAAATTAATAAAATTATGTAGAATCGATAACAATCTATTTAGAGAAGAACGTGAATATATTGAGAGAAGGGAGGGAAATGAAGGAGATGTGAAAAACTTAAAAATAAAAATGCTTAAAATATTATATAGGTATAAAGAGGTAGTACTGCTATTAAGGAATTTAAGTCTCAGAGGTTTTGAATTGAGTAAAAAATTTGTGGATTAAGTGTGTACACAATGGGGGATAGGGTCTAATAGTCAACTGCAGGTTTATCTGAGGATGTGCAGGACAAGAATTAAGTCACATAAAGAAGAACGAAAGAGAGGAAAAGGTCAAAGGGATAAGAAAGGAAGAAAAAAGATCAGACGTTCAGTAGAGCTAAACAAAACACAAAAAGATAATTAAAAAAGAAAAAAGAGAAAGAAAACAGAAAAAGAAAGAAAAACGCACACTCACTTATTCGTAAAATAAAAATTATAAGAGGAAAAAAAAGTTACTGGAAAACATTTTTTTTCAAAAAAGGCAAAAATTAAAGATTAAAAAAAGTTTTAGAAAAGAAAAAAAAATTTTTATATAAGGTACCAAAAGAAGAAGAAGAAGAAGAAGAAGAAGAAGAAGAAGAAGAAGAAGAAGAAGAAGAAGAAGAAGAAGAAGAAGAAGAAGAAGAAGAAGAAGAAGAAGAAGAAGAAGAAGAAAAAAGAAATTCTTTGATTCTTGATAGTGGTGGGGAAAATTCTGTATCTCCCTGGTGTCTATAACCGCCTCTTGTGGAGTCTCTGGTCTGCTTGTGGTCCTGTGGCTTGGTTGGTTTCTTAAGTCAGTTTTTTCGAACAGGCAGAAAAATGCTCTGCTTTACCCAGGATTTTGCGATCCTCCTCCCAGGCTAGTTCAATGAGAGGCAGATCTGCTTTGAGTATCACCAAGGAGGGGGATGCAGTGATGAGGCTTGGTTCTGGGTAGAGTTGAAGCCTTTCAACAAACAGTAGCTTTTCCCAGGGGCTAGTTTGTGAAAAGCTCACAGAGCCCAGTCTGGAGCCATTCTCAGGATTTCTGTTTAATGAATTTCAATTGATTGTCGAGCCTGCTAGAGGGAGGGGCAGCCTCTGGCTCTGATTACCCAGTGAAGAAAGTGACTCCTAGGGCTGGTGCCCGAGCTGGGTGACTTTTCCCTGGGTGGATCTGAGTCTGGCAGGTCACGCTGCTGTTAAGTTCTTGTGACCTGCTAAATGACTCGTTTTATACCAAGGCTTGAGTTGGAGCTAGCAGCTCCGCCAAGCTTTGTCGGTATCCAAGATGGAGATCTCCGGGACTGGGGAGGGAGGAGTGGTGGCCTTCCCTCCTCTGCTCCCTGAAAAGGAGTGAGGATGTCAGGCTTCTACTCCCGCCGAGTCCTGGTTCCTGGGTCGTCTCTGGTCTGCGAACTGCAGGATGAAGATATCCGCTCCTTGTCAGTTCTTGCTGGTGTTGAGAAGAATCCGCTTGCAGCTGCATCTGGCTCCTTCTTCCCGGACTCTCTGTGGCTCAGGTATGGTGTCTGCGATCGC
The DNA here is from genome assembly GCF_024711535.1 of Dipodomys merriami. Taxonomy (NCBI): domain Eukaryota; kingdom Metazoa; phylum Chordata; class Mammalia; order Rodentia; family Heteromyidae; genus Dipodomys; species Dipodomys merriami. The sequence goes on along the minus strand of NW_027205037.1, from coordinate 679,122 downwards.
CACCGCCACTGCAGCTGCCGCTGCGTAATCTGCTAGCAAGAGCTCAGATGTGTCTCCTTGCCTGGATTTTCCCTCTCTGGCTTAACTCTCTGTCCTGTGATGGCACACTTGGTGTGATTCTCTGGCTTAGGACTGTTCACTGGAATTCTAAAACTGCTTTCTTTGGGAGTGCTTGTTTAAAGTACAGCTTCTCCTCTGCCATCTTCCTGGAACCCTTTTTTTCATTTTGATTACCAAAATGGAACTATTAGAATTTTTGAAAATATAACTTTAAATCAAAACCTTCAAATTTCATAGGACTTGAATTGTGTTACTTACATCTTTAATGTTAGAATAAAAAGCATTATTAAATAGAAAGCAAAATTATGTTATTACTCTTCAATCCCTGAATTGACTTTATGGTATAAATAATTATATTTATATAATATATATACTGAAACAAAGTATGTGATATGGAAACAAAAGACTCCTTTTTTTTTGTTTTGTGTTCGTTGTTGTTTAGAGTTTGTGATGATTCTTTAGTCTTTACCTCATGCCTGGTATATTCAACGTATGTCTTCAGGAAGGTGAGGGGTGGGCACAGAGCTTTAGTGAAAAATTGTAGCAGTGGAGTTCATTGAACATTGATGAAAGTTAAGTATTTAATACACGGGTAGGGACAGGAGGGTAGGACTGGGAACAAGTGAGGGAACTGAAGACATTTTATAAAAGGAAATATACTCATTACCTGACTCATGTAATTTTAATCCCTCTATAAATCACCTTAATAATAACAGACTAAATTTATTTAAAGGCAAACAAAATGTTGTTCCTTAGAATCCTAATAGTTTGTTTTGTTCACTGGTTTGGACTGGTTGAGTCTCTCTCTGGAAATAGATACATTGACATTCATTGGGAGAAATTGTGAGCTCATTGGGAGTAGTTGTCAGCTACTAGTAGATAAGCCAATTATGATTGTCTGTATGGTTTTTGAGACACTGATTCATTTATTTCTTTATTCTAATTTGTATTATTTCTGTCTACTGGTTTTTGGTTTGGCTTGTTCCTGTTTTTCAAGTACCTAGTGCTGATTCAAGATTGTTCTAATTTGTTGATGTACACACTCAAAGATATAAATTTTCCTTGAAGTATTGCCTGTGCTGTTGTATCCCAGAGCAGGTAGCATTTTGTCTGTTTCACTTTCACTGAATTCTATAAACGTTGGAACTTCCCTCCATATCTCATCAGTAACTCACTGATGATTTAGCAATGTGTTATTCAGTCTCTGTGTTTCAGAATTTTCTGTGATGCCTTTTGATGTCGAGATCTCATTTGGTCCCATCATGGGCTGACAGATTACAAGGAGTAATTTCATTTTTATTTTTGAATTTTCACAGATTTTCCTTGTGATCTGAGATATGATCTAGTTTAGAGAACGTTCTGTGGGCTGCTGAGAGGAATATATATTGTGACAATGCTAGATGAAATATTCTGTAGATATCTGTTAGGTATAGTTTTTCAATACAGTTATTTAGCACTGAAAATTTTTTGCGAAGTTTTTACCTGGCTGGCCTGTCCAGATGTAAGAATGATGTGTTCAAGCAACCAACAATATGTTTGGATGTATACATGTTTTTAGGGTAAGTAGTATTTGTCTGATAAATTTGGGAGCTCTAGGATTCAGGGCATTGATATTTAGAATTGTTATATCCTCCTAATGGATAGTTTTCTTTACCAATATGTAATGTCTTTCTTTGTCTCTTTTTACCTTCATACCACTTTTAATTTAAAGCCTATTTTATCTAATATTAGTATAGCTACTCTGGCCTGTTTATGAGGTCCATTTTTAATTTTTAAAGATGATGTACCGAAGGGTTACAATTGCATAAGTCAGATAATGAGCACATTTATGTTTGAAGTTTCACCTCTTCCTTAATGTTCTCCCAGTTTTTCTCTTTCAACCTCCTTCCCCCATAAGTTGTATAGTTCAATTTTAATGTAGTGTCTATTGAGTAGCACTGCTGCATTTGTTCACCCTTTGTCCCACCATTTCTGCTCCCCCTTGCTCTTTGAAAACTTACATATAAGACCAAAGGTGCAGAAAAAAAACAGCATCAGAAGAAAGAAGGAAAAAGCAAACCAATAAAAAATCTTTCATTATCATTTATTGGAGATCATTTTGATGAACATTATTTTATATAATAATATTCATATAACTATTGAGCTTTTGTGATCCTCTCCAAAGGGCATCCTGCTTTGATCTCACTGTATAAATGTTTAAAATCCCATATAATTTATCATGTCCAAGTGTAATGTTTTCTCTTTTACCATCCAAGTGTGTTTACTTGAAGAATTAGAGGCACATTCTAATAAAACAAATGAGGGAAATCAGGCAACCTATATTTTTTGAGTGTGTCTTTCTTCACTTAATATGTTTGTTCTAAGTCTTTCCATTTCCTTATGAATGGCGTAATATTATTCTATCTGGACCAAAAGAATTGCATCAAACTGAAGAGTTTCTTCATGGCAAAGGAAAAGTTAGCAGGATATATAGAAAGAGAACAGAATGGAAGAAGAATTTTACTAGCTAATCATCAGACAAGGGTTAATCATCAGACAAGGGTTTTCATAACTAACCCATATTTAGAAATGAAAAAGTTAAACCCAACAACAATAAACCCTCAAATAAAAAAGAACCCAATTAATATATGGTTAAATACTTAAAGATAACTTCTAAGAAGAAGTAAGAATAACAAATAAACACATCTCTCTCCATAAAAGAAATGCAAATCCAAACAACACTGAGACTCATCTCAACCCTGTTACAATTTCATTATGAAAAAACGAAAAATCACAGATACTGATATGGCTGTGGCCCAAAGGAAACTCTTGTTGGTGCGACTGTAATCTTGTTCAATCACTTTGGAAAAAACTATGGAAGTTGCTCACAAAACTGAATAGAGAGCTACCTATTATCCAGCAATTCCACTTACGGGATGCAAGGAGGTACAAATGAATTATCTGAAATGTTAGAGTCCATGGAGAGTGAAAATACTATAATTCTCTTAAAAGACTTTCAAAGCCCAGCAAAATAAATAGCAGTAAATGTGTACTGCAAGAGAGGACAGTGGGGGGCAATGAAAGAGGGGTAGGAAATTGAAGGGGAAAAGGAGAGAATACAGACAGCAATCCATTGTATAATTCCCATAGTTGAAATATACAAAGGAAGGGGTAGTGTGAAATGGGGGTGATGATGTTGAAGTGGTAACACAATTCCAGGTGCATTTTACACATAAACTGCTTTGTTAACTGGCAAGTAATTCCGTAACATAATATTGAGATACATAAGGATTGGGCTTGATTGGGAGGGGTGGATGAGAATGTTGAAAGGGGTGATATTGATCAAGATGCACTGTATCCCATATACTGTTTCAGTGAATGGCAACTCCTTTGTACAACTACTCAAAGATAAAACTTTTTGAAACTTAATTTTGATAGTTGAATAGAGTTGAACCTCAATTCAATTTCAATTTAAAAATATTTTTAACCTGGAGACTTGGAGAATAAAATTCAAATAATAAAATATAATAAATATTTTTATCAAAATTTGTGATATTTAACTCCAAACTACTTTGTTTTTTGTTAGCCATTGGGCTTTTATAAGAGAATTCTTCAAAGTAAGTGGCATAAAATCAAAAGAAGTATATTACCCATACTCTAGAAGCTTGAACATTGATAATAAAAATGTTTGTTCCAAGCAATTCCTTTTCTCATGGGGGTCCACTTTCTGGTTCATTAAAATTATTTGCTGGACATTCATACGGCAGAGTAATTATATTGGGCATCCTTAATCAGGACCATTATTGCAGGGTCATCTCTAAAAGGTTGATTCTAATGTCACCAGACAGGGGAATAGAATTTCAACATGTGTATCTGAAAGGAGTTACATCGTCCAATACACTTTGCAACTTTTGCTTTAACTTAGGGTAGTATATCATTTGGATATTATTTCATAGAAGATAATAACTTAAGGACAAGCTTATATCATTTGACTTATGTGGATGATTCTTCTTAAAATGGGAATAATTATAGTGATGGCAAAGTGAAGTATGATAGCTTAATGGCTCTTGAATCACATCATAGGTAACCATGTAAACATTGTATAGCCTTTCTAAGGCCCTTCTGATGTATTTGTACAATCTCTGATGAGTTAATTGCTTTCAGAAATATTCGTTAGAGCCAACAAATAAAGATATCGTTTGATTTTAATTACTTTCTGCTATTAGGACTTTCACAGGCACCAAAATCAGAGGATATTAATTTCTCTGATAAAACACATAATAATTTTTTGTAATTAATATAACATGAAGACTGTAACGTTAATAGCACTGAAATACTAATATTCACATTATATAAGACATTGACAGCCGTTGGTTACATCAATTTTTAGAATATTTATAATTTTTAGGATATTTATATGTGTAAATTGTTTGCGATGTATAGAAAATGAGAAAAAGATTTGCATGCATATTACTACAGATGCAAACAGATTCACCTGGTTATCCATGATCCTCTATTCGTTGGTTTCATTCATGCATGGAGAACATGCAAAGAAGTGAAAATTGCAAAGTTGAATTTACTAAAGGGTTAATTACATGGAGTTTATGTTGGACTAATAGCAGATTTTAGAAATTAGTTTTGTCTCTTCCTTTAACCCTCCTTTCCTTCCTTTGTTCCTTCATTTCTTCCTTCCTTCCTTTTTTCCTTCCTTCATTCTTTACTTCTTTCCTTTCTCCCTCCTTCTCTCCATCCCTACTCTCTCTTTTTCCTTCTTTCCTTCCTTTCTTTCTTCATTCCTTTCTTTCTCTCTCTCTCCCTCTCTCCCTCTTTCTTTCTTTCTTTCTTTCTTTCTTTCTTTCTTTCTTTCTTTCTTTCTTTCTTTCTTTCTTTCTTTCTTTCTTTCTTTCTTTCTATCTTCCTTTCTTTCTTTTACTGAGAATATTTCTTATGGCTATAGAAAATATATCAACTGTTGTACTCTGAGGTATTATGAGTAATTATAAATATAACTAGATTAATATTAATTTTAATATCCTGTTATATTTTGACAAATTATACTAAAAACAAATTCACAACCGTTGCAAGATATGTAACAAATATTACTTTTCATGATATAGTTTATTCCTTCAAACTAAAAAAAGAATTTAGACATAATATTGTGTATGTGTATGTTGATCTTGTGATTTTAACTCAAGACCTAAAACTTAGTTTCTTTTTTCCCTCAAAGATATTTCTCTATCATTTGAGCCAGAATTCCGTTTTTGGCTGTGTGTGTGTGTGTGTGTGTGTGTGTGTGTGTGTGTGTGTGTGTGTGTGTGTGTGTGTGTGTGTGTGTGTGTGTGTGTGTGTGTGTGTGAGTGAGTGTGTGTGTGTTATGATTGTGTGTGATATGTGTGTGTGTGTTTCGATGTGTGTGGGCTTTGAACCGCAGATTCCTGAGTAGTGAGGATTACAAGCTTGAGACACCTATACTTAGCACAGATTTAATATGTTTAAAAATAAATTAAATTTCATATTATTTGAATTTTAGAGGCTCCATTTAACAAATTAACGTTTAGATATTTATTTAGTTATTAAACTTGAACGTGCAGTATGAAAAATAGTTTTCATTTTTATGAAAAATATATACACTCAAATGTTTAGATGACAGAATCTTTGGAAAAATTGAAATATTCTATTATTCAAAAACGAAAAAGAATCATTAATTAAATTTCTCATGTAAACTAAAAGCAACAGGCGCTGTCAGGCTGCATGAAGCAATTTTACATTACATTAAATATTATATACTTTGGTCACATAATTTTCTCTTCTTTAAATATAAACTATATTTGACAGAAAAAAGTAGATTCATAAATTTTGAGGTATATAAAAATCTCAGTTATTGGTCAAGTATTTCTAAGGTTTGAATAACAAGTCATTTCAGAGAAACACTGATTTCATGTATTTTATGTCAATAGTGATTTTAGAAATGAACCCATCTCAATATGAGATAACTAAAGCACGATATTCCATCAGTTATCCAATTATTCCAACAGACTTTAATAGAACTTATTTTTGAATAGCTACTCTCTATAGAATAACTAAGAAATAAATGATCATGATAGTATTTATTGTTCCTTCAACTATAAAGAAAGAACCTCACTATAGATGACACATACTTGAATAGAAATGCCATAAAAATATGAAAAATTCAAGTCATTATGAGTTAGATGAAATAGTCATTTTTGAAGGTCAAAAGTGAAATCTCTTGAAGCTTCCTTATCTGTTAAATAAAAAGCATTTGCCCTCTAAATATTTCATTCATTTCTCCAGCAATGGTATAACCAAACCACCTTTATGCCAAATAGCTTCTCTGATTAAGTCAAGTAAATATTTAGGAACAGAAGTTATCACAATTGTAAAGAAGTATCTACCCACCACGCAATAAATTAAATCTAAAATCAAAAAGGATTTGGATTAATAATTACCTTTCACTATGTTGCCATAAAGAGGTGAACCCTTTCAAATGGGCATTGTCATAAAGATTTGGTCACTGAGAACTTGTGATCAAAGAGGATGTTAAGATCAAAGTCCTTTCTTCATCTTCCTTCTTTTAATTCTCTTTCTCTTTCTCCTTTTCCTTCTCCATCTCTCTCTTCCCCTGCCCCTCTTTCTCCCTTCCTCCACTCCTATTCAACCTTTTCTTTACTTCCTCGCTTCCATGAATACAAATAATCCATCACATGTTCCTGACATGGGTTACTGTGCCATGAGCAATCCAAAGCAATGAGGATAAGAAACCATAAAATGAAATGTATAAAATCAGAAGTCAAGATTTATCTTTCCTCCTTTTAAGTTAATTTTATAATGTATTTTGTCATATTAATAGGAGACTGAAACAGCATGTTCTCATTTATTGTAAGCGATGAGATTTACTGGAAAAAAATCAGACCAACATCGCCCTAATGATATAATTGATTAAATTAATATTATATTAGAACAAATCTACTTTAAAATATTAGATATAATTGAATAAGAGGCAAAAGATCACCTCTATGATTTCTTATGAAAAGATAGCAGATAACGTTCTGTTAGCAAAAATGGGTCCCATGGAACAATGGGAAACTTAATCTACACCTACAGATTGTGATATAGCTAGAAATTAGTTTTCACTATGCTAAGTCTTTGACATTTTAGGTTTGTTTACACAGCTACTGTCATCTCTTAGGAAATGACTTTATTAATACTCAAGGGTTTCCAGCTTATAACCCAGCAACAAATAATGCTTCTAAATGTAAAAAGGCAGGGGGGTCTAGTTCAAAGCCTTGGCTTGGTGCCAGCTTAGTAAGTTATAGCTGCACCATGGAAGAGGGGCAAAACAGGAGTGGTTATAAAAAAAATCACTGGTCTGAAGCCTCAAAATAAGGACCCCATTCTGTGTGGACCAAACAGTCTCTAACATGAGGTTCTTTTTAAATTAACAAGCACGATTTTAGATTTTTGCAGAGTGAGATGATGCATAGTTACAGACGAAGTCTGATATGTCAGGTAATCCAGTCTGCTCTTTCACAAGTTACCCAATAGCCAGGTTTTAACACATATGACTAAAATGAGATTGTCCAAATTATACTGTGACTTTTACCTCTCATGAATCAAAATTCTGTTTAATAATTTCTGTCTTCCAGATGTTTTCACAATATTTCTCATGATCTTTTCTACTATTTTGTCTTCATTATTGGTGCTCATACTACTTTTTTGTTGTTGTCTTTTGTGTATATGCCATTTTTAGTGCTTGAACTCAATGTTTAATGGTCTTCCTTGTATTTTTTGCTCATGGCTGATGACACGCTATTCCTTGAGCCACATCCTCACCTTCTGCCTCCTGCTGGATTATTGGAGATAAGTTTTCACATTTTTATCTGTTTGGACTGATATTGAGCTAAAATATTCAGGTGTTAGCTTCCTGAGTTTCTATGATTCTACACATGAACAACTAACACCAAGCTTTGCTATACTATTATTTTAATTATGTCTTGGAAGAAAGTGAAGTCTATTTGTATTAAGTGTGCAATTTTCAAATACAAGTTTGAATCTACTTGATATAATGTAACTGTTATCAATTTTAACAGTTAAATCAATGAATGCTACACATTCCCAAAGAAATACAATAGAAAAAATGCATAATTATTTTCTTTAAACAAGTAAAGTAACTATGAATTTATTTCCCCTTACAATTCATGTTTTATATAACTTTAATTAGCAAACTTCCATGACTAAAAGTAAATATATTAATTTTATACTACAAGAAGCAAAGTGATTATACTTAAGAATAGATATTTCATCACAGCCATGAAATAAGTTTTTGAGCATTCTCCCCATAAAGAAATATTACATACAGAAATTAATGGATATGATGTGGCTTGATCATTAAACAACATATAAATGAATGGGAGTATCACTCCATACTTCATAAATGTGTAAAAAATAATTATGTTGCTAGGCACCAATGGCTCATACTTGTAACCCTATTTACTAAGGAGGCTGAGAGGTGAGAATCATGGTTCAAAGCCAGCCTAGGCACGAAAGACCATGAGACTCTTATCTCCAATGACCCACCAGAAAACTGGCTGTGGCTCAAGTGTAGATCACTAGTCTTGAGCTGAAGACCTGACTGACATCGTCAAGGTGATGATTTCAAGCTCCATGACTGACAAAAATTAAAAATAAACAGTTTCAAATAAATGAATATTTTGGTATAAATGTTAAAATATGTATTATAAAAACCTTTAAATCCTCACTAGATATACTAGTTTATATAAACGTAGAGAAGTGAACTCTGGTTTCAAATGTCATTGAATCAATTGTGTAAATCACACATTTCTCACTCAATTCATATTTGTATGTTTATATACTTATAGGCCATAAGTATAATTAACTGATATGTGATAGGGAGTGTTCTTTTAGGAATCTCCCTTGGCTTTCTAACATTAACCCTTCTACCCTAAAATAAATAGTCTCTCCAACCTTGTAAGAGGTTTCATCTCATTGAAGCAGAAAAATATAAACCATAATCTTTTTTTGGAACAACTGTAACATTTTACATGCATTTCACTAAGTTTAAGAACCAAAACATTCAAGTCATCTTAACTGTACAAGTAAAAACAAAATGTCTTCTGAGCTTTTCAGTCTCTTAAGAGAGGAAAACCTTTAATTATACACTTATTTTTTTTCTGCCTAACATCCTATTCCTTAGGAAGATCATTTGTGTAACCTTGTGTTCCTGATTAGAAGAAAGGAACAAAGGCAATAATGAAAATAGCCAAGGAAAATATTTGAAACAATTATAAAACAATCACCGACACTCCTGTATTCACTGGTTTCAATGAGAATATACGTTAAAGTATCACGTTTTTGTTATCATTTAAAGAGCAATAATTAAACTCCAATTAACAGTGAAGAAGGGAACAGAAAACTGAAGACAGCTTGACTTTGAACAATCCAACATAAGTAAAATGGAGTTATCTTTTTTCTATGTAGTTGTCAAAATAATAGAGAGCAACACCCAAAGGCAAGAAAACACCTAAGCCAAAGCAGTAAACGTTTGTCTATAAAATTATGGTGAGGGACTGACTCGTTCAAAGTCAGGCTTGCAAAGAGGAAAAGTTTATTTGCTTTAGTGTGAACGATAAAAATATAAAAATTCTTTATTGAAATTTTACATATCTAGACTAGGACATCTTGTGTTGGAGAAGAGGAAAGGTATGAAAAAGTTCAAGATTGTTTGACTATTCCCCAAGATCATTCTACTTTATCAGATATAGCAATGCAAGTAGCCTTGGTTACTCTTAGTATCATGCTTGTTTACATTTAGAAGCATTATTTGTTGCTGGGTTATAAGCTGCAAACCCTTGAGTATTAATAAAGTCATCTCCTCAGTGATGAAAGTAGCTAAAATGTCAAAGACTTAGCATAGTGCAAACTATTTTCTAGCTATATCACAATCTGTAGGTGTAGATTTTTTTCCCATTGTTCCATAGGACCCATTTTTGTTAACTTCTTTTTCACCATCTGGTGATCCTATAACATCCTATACCATCCTGGGATTGCTTATCTTTACTGGATTCTCTAATTTATGTTGGAAAGTTAGGAAGGAGAGAAGATTGAGTTACTGTTTCAGTTTTACCTTATTTTTTTATTACCTTAGAAACTGTAAATCAAAATAACATAAATTATCTTTATAATAACAGGAACCAGATTTCATTTCTATATTCTTACCCTAGCCTTCTACATAACTTTGGTACTTAGTGATCCCCAAATATGAAAATGAAGATAGGGAGCTTCTTGTTTAAATATTATTTAGGAATTCAAGACTACATTAATTCAAGGCCCTTAGTAGTATGTACATCATAAATGTGTATAAAACTGGTGGCAAGTTTTTCTTATTCTCAGAAACTAGGATACGTGGTATCCTTGTAGTTGCATCAGGAAAAGGCTGTATTTGATTTAGCTTACTATACCAACTCTGCTGTAAAATATTTTTACAAGATAATTGTCTTGAATGATCTGTACTTATCATTTACATTTCTAAAGGACAGAAATCAAAATAAGTCTCACTAGATTAAAATAGAGCCTCCTACAGAGCTAAAATATTTTTCAGGTGATTCTAGTGGAAAAAGCATTTACTTCCTGTTCCGCTTTCCAGAAACTTCAGTATGTTTGTTCTTGTCTTTTCCTTAATCTTCTAATGTAGCATCTTTACATCTTTCTGTTGATTCTTACCTAATGATGTCCCTTTCGAACTACAGCTGGGACTTTTGAGTATACTTTGCCAATCTGATAATTATTCAAATTTGTGTTCCTTGGGTAATGAAAGGTGATTATTTTACAAACTTATATATGAAATGTAAATCTACATTTGATTGATTAGATATTTCGGGACTATAGATATTTTGGGAAGGTATATAACTGCCTACCACAATGAGTGTATAAGCATTCTTTCTACAGGTTATAACCTGTTACTCTTTCGTTAATTTTGAACAAAATATTTCTTCAATAAAATATAACTAGAAAAAATTTGGCTCCTGAAAGCATTTAATCCTGATTAAAAATTGTCATTTACTAGAAATCTTAAATATCAGACAGCAGCTCCTGAAGCAGTTCTGGCACTGTCACTTTTTGTATATTCTGCTTACAATCTTCTCTTTTCAAGAGCATTTGATTGTTATTATTTTGGAATTATGGTTAATAGTTATTTGACTGCTATTTTTAAAGAATGCACCACAAATACTCGTTCTCATCTTTTAACTTGTTTATGTGTAATCTATTTCTGAAAGAAACATAGCTATTTGAATTACATGAACTGCTTATTGAAATGTGGAGAGGAAAAGAAGAAAAAAGATGCCCCTGTGTGTATGTCATGTTGAAAATTTACCTAAAAGCTATTTTCTTAACATCATATGTTTTTTCATTTTTTTTTGATTCTGATAAAATTTAGCCTCTCAACTCACACAATGTTAATGCAGTCTTATTTCATGCCTACAAAAAGCAAACAACAAATTAGTATATATTTTAATTTTTTTAATTGGTAAAATTATTATTTATTAAAAAACAATGTTTTTTAGAAATTAGCCAAGGAAAATTGTTTATTAGATGTTTAGAGTCATGCTCAGACTCTATTGTTGAAGCCAGATAGGGAAAAATCATGCTTTTCTTCTTCCTTGAGCCACTCTTATTTATTTCATATATTTCTGACAGAATAAAATTCTGGCTTTGAAGCCTTTTGCTTGATATCCACAATGTGTCATTCTTTCTTTATTAATAGGAGAATTTGTAGAATAGATGAGAATTCTCACTAGAAAAAGGAGGAGAGGAAAAGAGAAGTGAGAAATCTAGATATTTCTTTCTCATCTCAATCACAAGTTCTTGATAATGATTGTGGATGTTAGATACAGTGTTCCAGAGTGATTAAACACATTTATAGAGAAAGTTAACCCCTCAAGTGATCACATAGAGAATGCTTATTTATTTAAAAAATGTAATAGCATCAAACAGGAAGTGTTATCTATTTATTTAGTACTTGTTTAGTATTTTTTAAATTCCGATGTGCTGTAGTCATACAAGAATGGTAAGAAATTAACATATTAGGGGGAGGCAGGGAAGGGAGGTGAAGGGTAAACAAAGAGGAGGCTGCAATGCTTGGTAAGAAATGTATGCATTATCCTGCCCATGTAATTGTAGCCCCTCTGTACAGTATGTTCTCAAATAAAATAAAATAAAATTAAAAAAAAGAAATTAACATATTAATACCACATTCTAATATTCGCTTAATTCTTGCTGTGTTTGAGTTTTGCTTCAATTTTACATGCTATATTCTTCCAGTATATAAGTTGAAAAAAGATTCCCTCTGGAAATATGCTATTTTTATCGGTAAGTGTAAAGAAGTTAGCTCTTATACACAGACAATGGGATAGAAATCTTCCCCTAGAAATAGCCTTTGACCACTTCTGGTTCATTTTTGTAAGCCGAAGTAAGTCACATGACCCATCTTGACATTGCAGAGTATAGGTAAATCTCACCTACAGTTAGCTGATGCAGGGCAGACTAATATGCCAAGATATGCAATACTTGAGATAAAGAGGAAAAAGAAGAGAACTATAATACAATCAGTCATACATGCCATCACATGTCTCTGCAGGAAGGAAACTATTATGTACCTTTGTTTCTAAAACAACTGAGATCTTCAAATCATGTCTTTTATGCTTCCATGTTACTGGAATTAGAGAACATCTTAATACTGAGACAGCATAAAATCTCAAAGAAAGCTGGACTAATCATTTCAATACTACATTTTGTTCTGCTAGGACATGAAACCATTTTATAGACAATACTTTATACTGGTAACTTTTTTTTTCCAGAAGTGTATTTTGTTAATATATGTGATTATCCACCGGAATAAATGTCTTCATTTATCTGCATTTTGTGCAGACAGCATATTAAAGTAGATGTGGAGTCGTCAGTAGCACTTTTTAAAAGTGCAAAAATGTAGACTGGGAGCCAATATACATATTTTTCCAACATCACCTTCTACATCTCCTTCTTCCTTCCTAGGAAATACACTCAATCAATAAAAAGGCTTAGATTTTTGGCTCTTGAACTTGAAAGTGGAAGTAGAATGTTATGGTTGTCGGGGATTACTTTTTATGTTTTTTTTATATAATAATGTAACATGCAACATCCCTATGAGACCTGCACGTCTTAACACTGTACTTCTTTAGGGATGTGATAGGAATGTTAGCCATACTGGACTTAGTATTGTTTTCCACTTCCTTTTCTACCACCTAGCCTAAATTATAATACATAGTAATAGAATGAAAAACTAATGCCATATTAAGAAAGTCATCTAGGGCTCTGTGAATGTGGCTTCATGGTACAGTGATTGCTTAGAATGCAAGAAATCCTGGGTTCAATTCCTCAGTACCACATAAACAGAAAAGGAAGTGGTGCTGTGCCTCAAGTGGTAGAGTGCAAGCCTTAAGCAAAAAAAAAAAGAAAAAAAGTAAAAGAAAAAGAAAAATCTCAGGAAGAGTTCCCTGGCCCTGAGTTCAAGCCCCAGGACTGGCAAAAAATTCTTTAGCTAGTAAATGCCAAATAAAGAACCTATATTTGAATATATAATTGCTCCTTCCAATAAGGATGTAATAATAGTTCTTATGTACTTTAACTATATTAGAAGGCTGTGTTGAGAAAAAAAAAACATTTTGTTAGTAAGTCACGGCAATTAATGTCAGGAATGTGCTTAGGTATCAGGTGAAGATTAATCCTGGAAATTCAAAGATTCCAGGCTTTTGACTGGTCACTGCTAATCACAATGAGAAGGGTCGTCTAAGTGAGAATTGGAAATCTTTTTGGTCAGTATGGCACCAAAAAGGCACCAGCTAATTAATAGTTGTCATAGAAGTGAAGGAATAAATCCAGATGGAAGAAATAAATGAGAATTGTTATTTTTTTTTTTAAAAAAGAGGTAGCCGAGTAAGAACAGAACCATGCACGTGGAATTCAGGTAAGGAGCAGGTTTACTCTTTGTTCCGGCTGGCACCAGGTCATCTTGGTCCTCCACGTGGTGGGGAAAGGCCTGGGAAAGATTGCTGGGAGATCTGGGAAAGAGAGAGCTGGGAAATAGAAAAGAGCTAGAAAAGAGAGAAAAGAGCTAGAAAAGTGAGCGTCTGAGAAAGAGGTGGGAAAGGGAGAGCTAGTAAAGAGAAGAGAGCTGGGAAAGAGAAGAGAAGGAAAGAGCTGAGAAAGAGCTAGAAAAGAGCAGAGACAGGGCGTCTGGGCCTGGGCTAGGCCTTATCTAGGGTATGGGGGCCGAAAGGTGTGGCCACATCAAATTCAGATTGACCTCAGCGGATGCAGATGTGACCTCTTCCAGGTGTCCTAGTTGCCTAGGTAACACAGGTACTGGGTGAAGACTTTGCTGAGAGGAGGGTGGAGTTTGCTAACCATCCAGGAGCAGACCTTACATTAATAATAACTAAATTATACCAGAAACTCTTCTAGGGAACCATATTTGATTATTGAAGAACTAGTTATGAACCAAGCTTATTCCTCATTACCTTTAGCATTCTATATCACTTAGGCTAGTTTTTAATCTCTGTGTGAAAATTGAATGCCATTCTATGTTGTTCTTTCCTATCTGATCTCCATCGCTTTCTAAAAATCTCAGTCTTTCTATATTTCTCTACTGACAATTATTTATACTAAGTCCACAGTCGCAGACATCAGAAGATGCTAAAGTAAGAGTCCAATAGCTCATGAGTCATTAATGTAACAACATGGAAAAGGAGGATATATTTATTGTTACCTCAAATTTTCTGAAAAGCTGAAATGTCATCATTTGATTCAAATTTCCATTATTTGTCTACAAGTCATTAAGTGCACATAAATACAAATATGAGCCGGGTGCTGGTGGCTCACATCTGTCATCCTAGCTACTCAAGAGTTTGAGACCAGAGGATTGTGGTTCAAAGCTAGCCTGGTCAGGAAAGTACATGAGACACTTATCTTCAATAAGCCATCAGAAACCAGGAAGTGGTGCTGTATCTAAACTGGTAGAGCACTCAATTTGAACTCAAGAGCTGAGGAACAGTGCCCAGGATCAGAGTTCAAGCCCTACGACCAACAAAAAAAGTCAAATAAACTTTTAGTTTCCCTAAAAGGAACTACGAAGTGAATAGTAATCGTCCCGAGCAGAAAAAATTTTCCAATAAGATTTAGTGCACCTACTTTTGCTGAATTATTTAAGTTATGGCTTCCTTGCTGGATGTATTCTCTTCTTTTAAAAATTGTCCAATATTATCATTATAATAACATACATGTAATAATTCTTCTTTCAAAAGAGAAGTCCATAAAGTTGATGTCACTTAGCTTTCTTACTATCTCAGTTCAAAGCCAACCAAGGCAGGAGAATCTGTCAAATTCTTATCTCTAATTAAACACCAAAAAATCCGGAAGTGGATTTTTGGGGGCAGGTGGGCAGGAAAGACAATTGTTCAGGGACAGGTTGCAGCGTCTGAGTTCAAGCCCCAGAAGCAGCACAAACTAAAGAAACAAACAAGCAAACAAAAAAAAAAACCCACCTATTTCTTTGGGACCATCCTTAAAGCACTGGTTTGAAAAGAGGCTCCTTTTGCTGATCATACTCACTGGATCCTGTTTTCGGAATCCTTATTGATATAGCAAACTCAGGACCAGAATAAAGGAATGGATATCTGACTTTTACAACAAGAGAAACATCTCAAGACTTAAATATCCATGAATAAGACATTTTAAAACCTCCGTGTCTTTGTTTCTTTGCAGTAGAACATTGTAAAACAATGTTATTTCCATTTTTTTCTATGCTGGCCTTCAAATGGCATGTTGTTTCCTTTTGTAATACTCTCAACTAGAAGTCTACAGAAAGTTTTATGAGTAAAGAGCACACTCGAAAAAGTCAGGGACAGAGTTTCCTTCAAGCCTTGGATTATTTTCTTGTACAGTAAAAAGACAGCACAAATTAACTTGGACTTTGTCATTTCTCTATGTTCAATTTCTCTCCTTGATTGAGTTTCTACTTCCTGTAAAAGTTCCTTCCAATTACTTCCGTAACAATCTACGGTGCTGCTCCAGGCAAAGTGAATGTTTTCTGACTTCATTCAAATAGCACAAAGACATCTTTGGGCATGAGGTAACACGTGTTTCAGAGACAACTTAGCAACGAGAAAATATAGAATTTACATCGCTTATAAAACATTATCGATGTACATATGGCCATATAAGACTATATTAAGTGAAATGAGCCCAAAAATAGGGACACCAGTTGCTTTTTTTCTTTCTTTCTATTGTTTTTATTGTATCTAACATATATTCTGTGTTTTTTGTTTCTCTTCTATTTTCTTTTTCCATGGTATAACCCGTTTCCACTGTTTGATATCGGGAACCTTGCACATACGTTTTTCTAACGTGGGGAGGGGAAGGGAAATAAAATGGTGAAACAAGGATACAGTATGACCTGTTTTAACAATGAGATGAACAAAACACTATGTTGAAAATGAACTTTACAACTTGGGGATAGGAGGGGAGAGTTGGGGTGATGGGGAGAAAAGGCATGGCAGGGGAAAGACAAAAGAAAATGTAACAATGCTCGTTAGATAATGTAGTCATTAACTTACTTATGGAACTTTAACCCTTCTGTCCACCAATTTCACAATAAAAATCATGAAAAAGGAAAACATTACACTGGAGTACATTAAGTTCAAATTTCCTAAGTGCTCTGTAAATTAAGACCTATTTTAAGTGGGAAGAAGGTTCTCAGAAACATTTTTGTCAGTGTTTGTGTTGTGCATTATTACCCAAGTGTACATAAGTTAACAGAAGGAAAAACAATAGGAATAGGACAAAGAGAAGTTCTGTATTTAAGTATAATGGTTCAATACTCTATAGAAGACTCTGCAAATAAGACAACTTTGAAAAAATAAAGTCAAGGCCAGCATGTAGATCTATGGGAGTGACATAGAGAAAGCATTTCTACTAAGTGGAACATGAAGGATGAGACCAGTCTCTTTCTTCTACTACCTCTAAATCATGACAGCTAATCATTCAAATTTGTAAAAAGTAGAATGGAAGAATAATTCTGGTTCCAAGCAATTCATATATAAGACCATGGATTTAACTGGAAAAAAGGCCATGTCGAGAGAGCAGGAATTATACTAGCAATGAACTAGTGGCAAAGATTACGTTTCTTTTTCTTTTTCTTTTCTTTCTTTGTGTTTTTTTTTTTTTTTGATGGTAGTGGGGACTGGACTCCGGGCCTGGGAACTGTCCCTCTATTCTTCAGCTCAAAAATTTTTTCTCTACCTTTGAGCCCCACACCACTTCCAGTTTTCTGGTGGTTAATTAGAGATAAATGCCTCAGAAACTTTCTACTCATGCAGGATTTGAACTGCAATGCTCAGATCTCAGCCTCCTAATTAGCTAGTATTATAGGTGTGAACCACTTGAACCCTGCTTAAGATCACATTTCTAACAGTGTATACTCAGCATATGTAATGTGTATGTTCATCTATCTTTATATGAACTCGAGTAAAAATCTGGGAAACAGCTTAGATTTTACACTCACAAAAATGTTTGTAGTTCAAAAGTTGATGCCCCTGGAGAAATAAAACTTAAGAATATAAAGGGATCTGGGAAGTTCAGTTTGCAACTAGCTTGAGCAAAACAGTCTTTGAGACACTATAATTAACCAGCCAAAAGATGCATTAGAATAATGTCTCAAGTGATGGAATACTAGTAATGAGCAAGATTGCTGAAGAAGAGCTTGAGGTTTTTGCATACATGTATACATACAAATACTCACATACACACAGAGGCACTTATATGTTCAAACACACATATGGAACAACTGTCAGATTATGTAGAAAAGATAGAAAATATGTATTGAGTAAAAATAAAATCAAGTGATAATTTTTAATATTAGAAAGTCCTCAAGTGAAATTTCCCCAAAAAGCTTGAGAATATTACATAATTGGGAACAGAGATAGTAAGAAAGTCAAGTCATCATTAATAAAGGGATCAGATCCAGGGAGGAATGAATTCGAGACCCCTTCAGGTGCATCTGAAAATGTTCATATCTTGTGTCAAATGATAGAACATCTTTGAAAATAGTTCATAAACAGTCTGAGCCATCACTCTAGTGGAAAATATTATTGGGGAAGTTCAGAATTGCTAGTCTGTATCTAGATTAAATAAATAAAAAACTATGGTAGGACAATGTGATACAAGCCAGTAATTCTAGCACTCAGACTAAGACAGGTGATTAGAAAGTGGAATGACATAGTGATACTTTCAGTGGAATAGGTAGTATAATTTAGTCTCAATAAACAAACCAAGAAAGGAATAAAAAATAAGCCAGAAAGGAATACACAGTTGGAAGTTTGGGCTAATTTTGTCAATATATTTTGAGAAGTCAAGTTTCCTATTGAAATGCAACTCATATATAATCCTCAGTTGTGTTTAAATGTCGTCTTCATTACAGAACATTACTAGATGCAAAAGAGCTCATGATTCCCACTCAAGAATTTGAAAAAGCAACCATCATTCTGTTACATTCCAAAGAAATGATGAAAGATTACAAAAGCTTAAGCCTAGAGAAATAGGAAAGTTCATTTAATGTGGGACTTTGTAGACCTGGCTAAATAAGAATTTAGATTTAAAATAAATATATTTGTTTGTAATTTAATATTCTATAGGTTACTATAAATTGTTTTTAAGTAGAAGATTTAATTTACAAATTCACAAATGATTCTAGC
Organism: Dipodomys merriami; assembly: GCF_024711535.1. Classification (NCBI taxonomy): domain Eukaryota; kingdom Metazoa; phylum Chordata; class Mammalia; order Rodentia; family Heteromyidae; genus Dipodomys; species Dipodomys merriami. Next base: position 660,262 of record NW_027205037.1, on the reverse strand, counting down.
TTTCTATTTGCCTAAAATATTCTTTCAAGTAAGGCATAATTAGAACTTAGTTAACAGTTAATTCCAACAGTTCATAAGTAACATGATAATGTGAATAATCTAGATAAAGTTGACAACAAATTGATGCTATTAATTTATAAATTTATCAAAAGAGCAACTTTTTGAGACTCTGGTGTAACATGGTATGAAGAGAGTAATTGTGTGACATCTTAACTTCTAGGCCTGTGCACTATCCCTGAGCCTGTTTTTGCTCAAGGCTACTGCTCTACCTCTTGAAACTCAGTGCCACTTGTGTCAGGCTTTTCGTGAGCAGTTATTGCAGGTAAGAATCTAAGGAACCATCCTTCCTGGGTGGGATTTGAACCAGAGTCTTCAGACCTTAATAGTCAGACATTCAGATCTCCTGAATATCTATGATAGATAAAATATATAACTATAAATAATATTTGCAAGTGTTCTGATCTCAAGGATATCACTGGGTGGAAAATGATGCAGAAAAGTTTAGTGTAGTATTCTTTCCACAATACGAAGGGCATCACATTAGCAGAAGTGTAGTATTTTTCCACAATAGTTATATGCTTGTCATGTTGTGAATTTAAGGAATTTTAAGGTGCACATTACAAGTTGGAAATTGTTGAGCTAGGATGCTAGGATGACTTTATGGCATAAAAACTTGGGATCGATGGTTATAGAAATAATGGCTTACTTTGATGAACAAATGTTTACTCTAGAGGAATTAATATAGATAATTCATCGTTTTACCTTCTACCAGACTGTGGTTATTTTTTCTGTTGAATTTAAATATGTAATGCCTCATTGAAAACTGCACTTATTGCAGAATTAAATAAAATGCAAACAGATACTGTTTTGAATGTTGCTAGTGTGGCATGTTCAGAATTTGAAAATGAGTAGCTAGTAATAATAGGAATGTTGAAGAACACATATATTCTGTCCTCCTAACAATTATTCAGTTTGAAAAGTTAGGAGTTTCCATAGAATTGAACTTTTTCTGTTTTAGTATGAGACAATACTAAAACAATTTTTTTCCAAAATAATGACAAGTATATTCTAAAAATATTGTATTGTTTGATAATATTGAAGTTGATGACCCTCTGATAAAGGGGTAATTAATTCAAATTAGCAGCCAAAAATGTTCATTTCTTAAAAAGGTAATACACATATAATAATATTTACTATACCAATACAGTGAAATTATATTTTATACAGCTCATTTTTAATTTAATTTTATTGTCAAGTTGATATTTAGAAGGGGTTGCAGTAATTATAAGGTAGTGAATACATAGCATGTGTAACTTTTTACCCACTCCCTCATTTTTCTCACAGTTTTCCTTCAGCCCAATACCCCTCATAAGTTGTAATGTAAATTTTCAACATGTTGTTTTGTGAGTATTGCTATTGCATTGGTTTGCCCTTTGTTCTTTGTCTTGCCATTTCCTTGTTCCTCTTCCCTTGCTAAATTAATGTAAATGTATATACAATACACAGGATATTGAAATCAAATATAACAGGGATGAACCAAAGGGAAAACACAAAAGAAAAAAGAAATCTCATACTACATTAAAAACAACAACCACAAACAAAAAAGTCTGTTCCCATATCCAGAAGTCCATTTTGCTCATCATCATCTTATATGGTCATACATACATAGTTATTGAGCAATTCTTCTCAACTGCTAGACTATCCTAGACATTTCCTACTTATTACAAATGAGGAAACCACACAATCTGTCTATTTGTGTCTTGTTTATTTTACTTCGTGGGATTTTTCCAAGACTTCCAGTTCCGTATGAATTTGAAGTATAGAATTACACCGTGCATACATAAAACACATTTTGTCAGTTCGTTCATCTGCTGAGTGGCTTATTGGTTTAAAATATGACTGCTTGTAAATATCACTTAGGGTCATTCAAAAATGAGAGATGCCACTTCCCCAGACATTCTAAAAGCATGATTTCTAGTAACATAGGATTTTATGGTGGTATGAGTTCTGAGTCTCATGTATATCTTGCACTAATTTGGCAAGAAGATATCAAATATCATAGAGGATAAAAATGGTAGTGTCAAAAATGTTTCCCTTGAGAAAGATATAAGAGGCTGCCAGAAGTATAAAGTAGTTCAGATAACGTTGAAGAATTTAGAAATGCAAGCTTAAGTATGTATCTTTAAATAATAATTATGTAAGTGGAAGGGCAAAAGAAGGGGACAAGAAGAAAATAACTGACAGCAGATCATTGTCCTAATATAGAGTAAAAAAGACATAATCTATAAATTTCAAGTTAAAGAGAGACCAGTAGAATACAACCCATTTAATTTAGGTACATGCAAAATAATTACTTGGATTTTTCCTACTTTAATGCACCAAAACAATTGAAGACTTATAAGAAAAGTTATGTGATTGCCATTGCTTCAACCTGAATACTGTGATGAGCCCTTTTTTTTCTCACTTTACATTTGGAAAATATTCCTAGTTGATGATGATGTGGCTTATTAGAGTCAGAGTTATGGGCTTGTTCTTGTACATTTATCCAGGAAGAGGTTAAAGTAGTTCCTCCCCAAGTTATCCAAGTACATTGTCTGAATCTGTACTTTGAACACACCCTCACACCTGAGCACATTATTTGAAAATATACTTCAGCATTTCTTGGCACATTCTACTTTGTGCCCTTGTCTTCTTTGCACATTCCTTTTGAGTTCATAGTTGCTCTATTTCCATTTCATCTGTAAAAACTGCTAGGAAAATTGTTCAACAACTACTTCTTATTTGACATGCCAGTCTCTGTATGAAGGTATATTGTCCATGTTAAGCAATAGGGTAGTGCTCACTCTCTGAGGAGAAAAGTTCCATAATATGACCCTGGGTTCACATTAGAGTGTGTTGAATTTAAAGCATTTTAAGACAAACCGTGATATTAGAATTGAGAGGCTCCTTATGGACATTTTCTGGGAGCTCATTAGTTTTCCCAAGAGAAATATAAATATCCACAAAATCTGGATTAATATTTTTTAATATTACCACTGTGCATGCGTCCATATTAAAAATTTGCAAAAATACAGAAACAAAAAAACTAAACCATAACAGGTAGATTGACTATGTGCTTATAACAAATTATGGAATAGACTTTGGAAATATTACAAATTCCTAACCAGTGTGAATTAAGTTCCTCTCTCCCCACCACTACACACAAATATTTAGGAGTGTGAACAGAATTATTTCAAATAACATACTGTAAATTTTACTGCAATATCATGTGTATATCTAAAATTCCCTGGAAAATAATAGATTCTACATTCTATTGAAATATTAGTTATTTTATTCTAGGAAACTTTTGGAACAATAGACTGTATATCTTTGAAATGAAAAAGGTAAAAAAAATAGTAGCATAAATGTTTTAGTGGAAGTCTGTCTTCACAATGTATATATATATATATATATATATATATATATATATATAATATGAAGAAAGACATACATTTTAGAGATTATTTGTCATCAGAATTATATAGATATATATGAATTTATGTGTAGAACGATGTACATTATAGTGAAACAACAATCTTAAAACATAATTAAAATTAAAAAATACATCAAACCAAGTGCCAGTGACTCAAGCCTGTAATTTGAGTTATTCTGGGTAATGAGATCTTATAATTCTGTTCAAAACTAGCCCAGACAGGAAGGTACTTTTTAGGGGGCTGGGAAGGTGGCTTAGTGGTAGAGTGCTTGCCTTGCATGCATGAGGCCCTGGGTTCGATTTCTCAGCACCACATAAGCAAAAAGAAAAAAGCTGGAAGTGGCGCTGTGGCTCTAGTGGTCGAGCTCTAACCTTGAGCTGAAGAGCTAAGGGATAGCGCCCAGGCCAGAGTTCAGGCCCCACGACTGGACACTCGCTACCCCACCCCAGCAAAAAAAGTACTTATTAGATTCTTATCTCCATTTAACCACTAAAAACAGGAGTTACCTCTGTGCCTCAAGTTGTAGAATACTGGATTTGAGCATAAAAAGCCTGAGGGATAATGCCCAGGCCTTGCAAATAACAACAATAATATTTATCACATTAATTTCAAAAAAAGCACCTTTTAACTGCTGTGAACATTTCTTAGAAACATGAATACATGCTCCTGGAAAATGTTAAGTAAAAATGATAGAATATTTACATTTATGTTAAAGACATGTCTATTTAATTTAAGATATTTAGGTAATGATTAGGAATTAAGAATAATGATAATATATTGGGACTGGTCTTTTATTCTATTTTACTATAGTAATAAAATGATATTTGTAATGATTTTATAAAAATACTCTTGTTTGGTAGTTGAGCCATAATAAGTAATAAACATTTTAAATTGTTTTCCATAGGAATAAATCATTTTCTTAATGGTATCAATTCTTTTGATATTTTTTCTTTTCTTTTCTTTTTTTCCTTTTTTTCCTTTTCCTCACTTTTTTAAAATTTTACATTTAATTGTGAACATACTATACAGAGGGGTTACAATGACATCGGCAAGATAATGAGTACATTTCTTATCAAGCATTGCAGCTTCCTCCTTTGTTTACCCTTCACAACCCTTCCCAGGGTATCAATTCTTTTGTAATGTCAAAACAATTAAAAGAATTACTCCAAGGCTGGTTTGCTCTAAGACTATATTTGTTTTCTTGTTCTAGTTTTTATATGTTTGTAGAAATTAAAATTCCAAAAATTCAATGGATATTGGTATTCAGGAACATCTTCATAGGTACTAATATTTAAGTCTCTTAAGTGGAATTGTTTTATTTCATTTGTTATTTTCACAAATAATTTACGATGATTATGTATTTTGTTTCTTTTCACTGCTATTGGCTCTTAACTTAAGAATAATTTTTTTCTTACCAAAGTAGAGAATACAATTGGATTGAGGAAGTAACATATGACTTTCATAGAACGCAAATGCATAAATTTGGGTCTTCTGTCATTTGCTAAAAGTTTCTTCCAGAAAAGGTTATCAATTAATTATAAGTGATGCATAATTCCTAGATATTACAGTTATCATATACAATTTTTGATTGAGTTGTCTCTGTATAAACTAAAAAAAAACGGACCAAAAAAACCCCCCTCAAAATACACAGAAATCACATCTTTGTTTTAAACGCTGTAGTTTACAACGAATTTTTAGCCAACACAGAAAACATCTTTTTAGGTATTCTTCAATTTGTGTGAAGTGTTTTTAACAATAGTTTTCTTTTTTTCCTGCCATGAATTCACATCAATATATAATCTCCTTTTATTGTATACATTTTAGTGCTTTGGAAGTAAATTGTACAATAATAGGTTTTCCAAGCCTAATTTACAGAAACTTGCATTTCCTCAAATAGATATTCTGTAAATTTTAGAACAGACATTAAAATAGATATAAAATTCACTTACAGGAATTTGTCCAGCATACATCCTCTATAGTGTGTCATTTCAAATTTGTTTTTAGGTATTATTTCCAGGGTCTCACACATATTATTCAAGTGCACTGTCAATGAACTACATTCCCTGTCCAAACAAGTTTTTTACTTCTCTTTAATACATACAAAGAAGTGTAATGGCTGGATCATATACAATTCTCTTTGACCTTTTGAAGACTTGCAATCTTACTTGCTAAAATGATCACAGTATTATACAAATCATTCTCCTATGTAGAGTTTATCATTTTCTCTACAAATGCATTACTATATTTTGTGTCATCTTTTATATTAGGGTCATACTAGTGAGTTTTCTTTGTCTTTTTTCTTAGAAACTAAAGAGGAACTTATTTCATATGCTCTTCTTATTGACTATTAATTTATATATGTTCTTCAAAGAAATATCCTATTCAGGTAAAAATTTATATAGAATTAGAAGATATAAAAATACTATAGATTCAGAAATATTGTAGCATTAAAATTGTAGCATTAGCAAATATGTTCCCTGTATCTGTTGGATATGTTTTCACTTCGGTTATAGTATCCTTTGAATTATGAAAAGCTATCACTTGATATAATCCAATTTATTGTTGCTTTTCTTTAGCCACTAATGCTTTCCATGTCAAATTATTAGAAACCCTAAGTGATGCAATGTCATGAAATTTTACATTTATGTTTTATAAGTTTTTACATCTCACATTTAGTTTGATAATCATTTTTATTTTAATTTTTTGTATAAGGATGGAGGTAGGACGGGTGCCTGAGGCTCATATCTGTAAAGCGAGCTACTGAGGAGTCTGAGATCTGAGGATCACAGTTTAAAGCCATACTGGGCCGAAAAGTCCATGAGAATCTTATATCCAATAGACCTCTAGAAAACCAGATCTGGTGCTGTGACTCAAGCGGGAGGGCACTTTTCATTGAGCAGAAGAGCACACAGACAGCGCCTAAGCCCAGAGTTTAAGCCCCATGAATGACAAAAATACAAAGCAAAACAAAAAAGGATTGAGGTAATAGTTTAAGATCATTCTTTAAATCTCGAGAGACAATAGTGTCAATACAACTATTTAAGATTTTATTTTTATTTCATAAAGTCATAGGATAGTTTTCAAAATCTATTGATCATAAAACTGAGAATTTATTTTGACAAATCTGTTAAATTCTTCTATGTATCTGTTCTTATAGTAGAACTAGTTTGAAGGCTGAAGCTACACCATTTTACAAGATTGTTCTGACTGACCTGTATTGTTTGAATTTACATACGAGTTTATTGATCAGGTGGACCAATATTCTACAGAGATATCTAGATATTTGATAGTCACTCATATTTGTACCTTGGAAAAACACAAGACCCCAGATATTATACATAGAGAAATGTCTTTAGAGAATACTGGAAACAACTAAAATTAATTTAGGAATGAGTTAAGATTTAGATAATGCTGTATCTGAATGATAACAACTTGAGCTGTACAACAGAGGAGAGTGAGAGGGGAAAGAATGATGGACCACATAGGAGCTATATGCCATTTCTATTGTGTTTCAAAAAACAGAAAGACTTCAGAGAAGAGAAGGAGAAAAGTAAAGTGTCCTGAGTCAAGTTTCTTTTTAATCCATCTAATAGTTTGGACCAAAAGTCAGTGAAAAATGGGAAAAAAATAAAATAGAAAATAAAGCATTATATATACTTGTTACAATGTAAGGAAATTTAATAGGAATATGATAATAAATTCCCAAAGAAATCAGAGAAAGAATAGCTAAACTCTAAAGGGAGAAAGAATGAAGAGAGACAGGAAGCAAAGTAAAACCTTTATCAATAATAAACACAAGAGTTTGGAAGTGGAAAGGCAGTAGAAATATTCTAAATAACAATAAAAATTGCTAGCGATTTAAAACACTATTTGGATTATAACTAGGTAGTATAGCCCAGTGGTAAAGCATTGGCCTAGCATGTGTGAAGCAATGGTGTGATCTCACAAACATTACAAAGTACACACAAAGCAAACACACACAGAAAAACCACATAAACACACACATACACACACCACATACCCACATTTGGAATATTGATATTATCATATTCAACGGAGGAAATTATCACAAATAGTAAAAGTATGTTAATATATGATATCTTAATATTGCTTGTACAATTTAAAAGTTTACTAGAAATAAAATAATCACAATATACTTGGATTTTAATTGATTAAGTAAATTGAAAATTAATAGAAGACATGAGAATCTTTGCAAATAATTTTAAATAATAAACATTTTGAAACATTTGTCCTTTTATTTTCACAAAAGAGTGATGTTACTGGTGTTTTAACTCAAGATTTAGAATATGATAGCGAGATGCCCTATATAACATTAGCGATGGCTATATCTCCAATCATTCCGTTTTGAATAGTTTTATAATAAGGTCACAGAGTTTCTCAGTATCTCTCGAATTACAAACCCTATTTACAGTTCCCACCATAGCTAGAAAATGGATGCCACAAATCACAATGCCGAGCTCAAACTTTTTTTTTTTTTAATTCAAGTAAAAATATTTCCAAAATGTGGCCAAGTAATGAAGCCTTTCTTAATAAAGTATGTGCTTCTTGAAAATACAGTAAGGATTTGTTACCTGGACAAATATGTTTATAACTATAAGAAAATAAATTTATTTAAAATCATAGCCACATAAAAATTAAGAAAATAATTTTTAAATAGTCACATGTTAAATATTATAAATGCAAAATACATGTGCCTGAATAATTTACATGTGTAAAATCATGCAAAAATAAATTAACTAATCCTACAACTCTGAAAAAAATGAATTACCCTAAAGAAACAAAAGAAATTATTTAAGCCCAAAATTTGAAATTTAGAAAATAAAATGAAGTGTACTCTTTAGTTGACTTAATTAAATGTAAACCCTCTGTATATCGATTTTATAATAAAAATGCATTAACAAAGAAAGCAAAAGTACCCATGGATCAATAGCAATAGCAAAAGCATCAGTAGTCCTTCTTTTGAGTGTACTAAAAAATTGATGGAAGAGATAATGTTCCTTCCCTATGAAGTGTACTCATTACTTTACCTTATTTATGTAACTATAACCCCTGTGTACATTACCATTAAAATAAAATTAAATTGAAATGAAAAATAAACCAAGTGATATACCAATTAAGAATTCTTAGACTCCATTGTTTAAAAACTTTGTAAAAAACTGCCCTAAATACCCAAGGAATAGACTTTGATGATACTATTTAAATACTTCAACTTCAACAGAAAAGCCAAAAGTTTAAAAACTGTTACAAAGTAAAGTAATAAATCAGAATATATTACTATTAATAATAATCATAAGATGAATTTATAGTGGTAGTCAAATATGTAAGAAATGAGGCAATTTGCCATTAATTTGCACTTAATAAGTGAGACAGAATTTTTTAGGTCTTTTTAAATTATCATAAGATTAATGAAGGAACTGTTCTGTCACATCATATGATAATCAGATGTAGCTGATATTAGAGTAAAGAAGAGATTGTATTAAGTTTTTGAATGTTCATGTATATACTTATTTTGGTTGTGGGAAATTGTGGGTATTTCAACTTGGGGTATATTTTTCTTGCTAGGCAGGTGTCATATCAGTGGTTAATTTTAGAATAGGGGTTTCCTTTCCACAAAAAAAATGCACCTGATCTGTCCTTTTAGCCATCTCATCATCAATGGCATCCGAGATGATCACCAACTTGTCCAGACTGCTACCTTGACTGGCCTGGATCCACAATCCATCCAATCATAGTAACTAGATAGTGAAGGATGGTGGAAATGATCCAATGCACCAAGCTATAGATTGACAAGGAATTCCACTAAACTTTTGGCCTGGGTTCTGATCTCAAACCTCCTAAGTAGTTAAGAGTACAGATAGGAGCCCCTGGTGCCAAGCAGTAACAGTATAAAGCTATTAGACATATATATGACGTAGGTTTGTGATTATCTCAGGAAATGAATAAAAGAGCAGTGACATAGAGGACAGCCAGAATTTTAACTAGGTACTCAGAGGATGAATAAGCTTAACTAGCTACTCGGGAGTCTGAAATCTCATGACCACTGTTCAAAGCCAGTCCAATCATGAAAATACAAGCGATTATCTAAAAAAAGAATAAAAAAAAAGAAGTGGCTGAAGTGGTAGACCACTATCCTTGGGCACAGAAAATGAGGAATAATTCCCAGGCACTATCAAGCCTCAAGAATGATGAATGCATGCATGAGCACATGCACGTGTGCGTTTGCATACTCGCATGCGCATGAACACACACACACACACACACACACACACACACACACACACACACACACAAATGAGTATTTCAATGTGAAGTTCTTTATTTTTTACCTTTGCTGTACTTTATTTCCCTGTACTGGCTCACAAATTAACAAAATCAGCTAAGGACATATTTACATAAAATTCATCATGTTTCCCTAAAATCTACACTCTTTTTGGAAGCCTGCTTTTATTTGACCCAAAAGTAAATTATTAAGGAAGTCAATTCTTCACACTCAATTCTATAGTATTAGATTATTGCTTAGGTTCTTCCTAGCAATATGATTTTGTGAAATCCTTCATCAAGCAATATATTTCTTTCACTAGAAGTGAAGCCTCTGTCAAACAATTAATAATAGGTTTTTCTCCTCCTGGCATGCATCTGTAGTTACATTATCTTCATATATTTCATGATCTGTGTACAACAAAGACTACCGTGAAAGTAAAAACACCCTTCTCAGCGTTTAGCATTTTTATACCATTCATAGATATGAAGGTGTTTAAATGTTACTGAAATTGCTTTGGAATAATAATGTTCACCATGACTATCTTGAGAAAAAAGAATTGGTTTCTCAACACTTTAGGTAAGAACATCAGAGAAAGAAACAAAATGAAAAGTGAGGAACAACTCAACACATACATTCAAATGAAACAAAACAAGACAAGAAAACACAAATTAATTCAGTACTCAACAACCTGCAGGAAATGCAAAGATTTTTTAAAAATCAGCTATGACAAGCTTATGAAAATCCTGACTACATGGGAGTGCACTGATGTGAGAACAGTCGCTAAAGCCTAGATTAGACAGAAAAAACTGTACAGAATACCATGCACTTGTTATTCTAAATTCCAGGATGAATAACATAAAGTGGACTGAGGCCAAGATCATATACAAGTAGGAAGCCAGTTTCTATCTGAAAAATTATCAGGATAATTTAGGGCTGGCACATGACAAAGTGGTAAGCACACCCATTTAGGGGGCACAAGACAATGAATTCAAACTGTAATATTAGGGGTATTAAAGAAAAAAACTATGATTTTAAATAATTGGAATAATTATAACACTTGAGTATTTTAGTGGAGAAAAATCCATTAGAGAGATAGAATGAACCCACGTTGCAATGCTACTTTAGTGAAAATGTTTAGTAGTACTTCAGAAAAAAAAGAGTTACCTTGCAGATGAGCATGGATGTGCATTTGGGTGATGGAAATACTCTACTTACACAGATGTAAATTAAATAGATTTTTTGGGTAGATTGTATTTCTTGAACTAAGAGCCTGGGTGATGTCCCTGAGCTTTTTCTTTCAAAGCTACCACTCTATTACTTTGAGCCACATTTCCTATTCTTATTTTCTGTTGGTTGTTTGGAGATAAGAGGCTCATGGACTTTCCTGCCCAGGATGGCTTTAAACCATGTTTATCAGATCTCAGCCTCCCGAGTAACCAGGATTCAAGGCATGAACCATCGATGTTTTTAATAATTTAGTAAACTGTATAGTTACAGAAGTTATAAATTATCATTGTAACCTGTGTAATATATGTATGTATGTATATATCAATACATATGGGTAGAAATAGTTTAACGTTTTTTTGTATCTACAGTGCATATATGAAATCATCCTTCATTATAAAATAAAATGGAAACAAAAGTTAATGAGGAGCAAAACAAAGGGAATTTTTATAAGTTTCTTTTTGTTGAATGAAATATGTATCAGTTTGGAAAAAAAACATCTCTAATTTAACAAAATGGATAATTGCTATTAATTCCAATCCATCTATTTGCCCATATTGTGCATCCTCACACATGAGTGTCAAAATCAAACCACAATTTTTTGTCTGTATTTAACTCACCTGTTATAATTTAAGGGATAGATGATGTAATCAAATATAGATTAAAATAATAGTAAATGAGGCTATGAGTTAGAGCTGAAAAAGATTTTAAATATGATAATCGCTAATTAAAATATGTATTTCTTACTTTTACTCTATTGTTATGTCTCTCATTCCCACATTAGGAAAGTACATAGAACGTTCTCACTAAATTTATGTAAGAATTAAAAATATATTGAAAGAATATGGGCATAGTGTGGTTTTAGCTTATTGAGACATGTATGGGAGAGGGTGTTTTTGAGGACTTGCAATACGTTGTCATGTAGATGAAAGGAAGGTGTGCTTATTCTAGAAAACTGGCTAGAGGATTGCTCTCAGAAAGATAGTGATGAATTCTTCCAAAAGTTTACAATACAATCACTTTCACAACCTTGTTCATTACTGCACTATTCACAACAGCCAAGTTATGGAAACAGTCAAGATGCCTTTTGGCAGAGGGATGGTTGGAGAAATTGTGTCATATATACACAATTGGATTGCACCTATCCATTATGAGCACTGTTACATTATTTACAAAGAAAGGGATAGATCTAAAAATATGTTAAGTAAACTGAGAGCCAGACACACAAAGGACCCATGCTCTGGCGCATATCTGGAAGCCAGACTTTTATGCAAGTTAAACAACAGTATTAACCAAAGTTTTCATTTTTCAGAGCAGTATTTAAAAGGTGTAATTTCTTATAAAATTGAACTTTAATCTAACAAAATGAATACCAGGAAACTATCACTTGGAAGATGTGAGGGGAAGTCAAAGGGAAGGAATAAAGAGAGTTATGGAGGAAAAAAGTGAAGACATAATATTCAATGCATATAATATGAAACTAGAAAAAATCAAAGTGGGGTGAGGTTTGGAAGGGTAGGGGAAAGTTATATAAAGATCCATTATACTTAAAAACTCATTTATTGAATGGAAATTCCCGTATACACCTAGTTAAGATAATAAAAATATGATTAAAAACAATGGAGATATTTGATCTTAAACTGTGTTCTCTTAAACCATGAGTCAATATAATAGTTTCCTCCTCAGAAATTTTCTTTGCAGGTATTTTCCTCATAGTGACAGAAAAGTGATCAATGCAATGAATATCAATACATCACATTGCACATATAAAATCACAGTAAAAATGTTAGAATTCATCACATGATAAAATAACAGGTAGAATTTGCCAAATGCTAATTGATTGTTTTTCCAAGTGCTTTACCTATGGTATATACTTTAATCCTCACAATAATTGCATAAAGTGGAACTCCTTACATTTTTAATTCTCACATGATGATATTGAAGTTTTCAGAGTTAGAATTACTAGTACAGCATTGCACACATGGTAAGTATAAGTTTCACACTTAGCTTCTTACTCCACGATCCACTTGTTGGTAGTGCTGGGATCTTAACTCAGGTCCTAGTAGGACCAATTGGCCAATAAGTCAAGGTGAACACACTAACCTGTGAGCAACTTACGAGCTAGGCCATTCCCAGGATCTGACATTGATTGCCAGGGTGGTCCACTATAGTCATGAATTCATAATTTAAACATACGATCTATATGTTGTACATGTTTGTACAGCATCTTGTGTTCGGTGAACTCCTTATTTTGTCTCTATTTCATGGAAGTATTGTGTATTTTACTAAATATGATGACAGGTATAACTTTGATGACATGGATGACAACCTGTTCCTATGTTTATAGGGTTGCTTATGAATTTCTCTTGTTGGTTGAGACTCAGGACTTTCACAGGAGAGGAAAATGTGTGAAACAACTGGCCTCTGACATCAGGATGAAACTTTTGTGAGCACTGGGATTTGAATTCAGGTTTGGATAGCTCTGTTGCACTGAGGGAGAAGGGGAAGCTCACCATCCTTGAAGACTAGAATGTCAGGTCTGGTTTAGGGCCTGATTTGAAGCCCCAGCACTGGACAAAATAGCAAGCCCACCTTTTTTAAACATAGGATCTCTATTTACCTACAGGTGTGGTACGCTTCTTGCATTCAGTGTAGTTACACTTTTTATTAATTTTCTATTTATCTTATTCATGGATGTATTGTGAATTTTATTGAAAATGGTGACAGATATAACTGTGCTTACATGGATGACAACCTATTCCCATGGCTATTGAGTTGCTTATATAGCATTTTCCATCCTCAATGAGACTCAGGACATTCACAGAACAGGAAAACATGAGCAACCCTAGGTTTTTCACATTAGAATGAATCTTTTGGCAGTGCTGGAATTTGAATTCAAGGCCTAGCAGGCCCAATTGGTGAATGGGTCATGGTGAACACACCAGCCTGTGAACCACTAAGGAAGTTGGCCATTCCTGGGACCTGAGATGGAGTCCTGGTGGGGTCGAATATAGTCATAAATTCATAATTAAACAAAGGATCTATATTTCCAAACATGAGTGGGCGACATCTTGCATTTGGTGTAGTCATTCTCTTTATTTTGTGTCTTAGTCATTGATGTATTGTGTATTTACTTTTTTTGGTGTGGGGGGGTCCGGTCGTGGGTCCTGAACTCTCGGCATGGACGCTGTCCCTCAGCTCTTCAGCTCAAGGATAGCGCTCTACCACTTGAGCCACAGCATCCACTTCCGGCTTTTTTCTTTTTGCTTATGTGGTACTGAGGAATCAAACCCAGAGCCTTGAGCATGCAAGGCAAACGCTCTACCACTGAGCCACCTTCCCAGCCCTTGTGTATTTTCTTTCTTTTTTTTTTTTTTTTGGGTCCGGTCATGGGGCCTGAACTCTGTGCCTGGGCGCTGTCCCTCAGCTCTTCAGCTCAAGGCTAGCACTCTACCACTTGAGCCACAGGGCCACTTCTGGCTTTTGAGTATTTTCTTGTGTATAGGTTGACAGATATAACTGGTGAACTGGATGACAACCTATTCCCATGAATATAGAGTTGCCTATACCTTCTCTATCCTAGCTGAGACCCAGAATTTGCACAGCACATGAAAACGGGTGCAATGACTGGCTTCTCACATCAGGGTGAATTTTGGGCAGTGCTGGGATTCGAACTCGAGGCCTAGGAAGCCCAAGTGCCCATTGGGTCCACATGATCACACCAGACTGTGAGCCAGTAAGGAGCTGGGCTCTTCCCAGGAACTGAGATTGAGCCCCAGGGAGGCCAAAATAGTCCTCAATGCATCATTGAAACATGGGATGTATATTCACATCCGTGTGTGGACTGCATCGTATATTAAGTGTAGTTATTGTCTTTATTTTGTATGCTATTCATGGATGTATTGTGTATTTTCTTGAGTATATGAGAGGTACAACTTGGCTGACATGTATAATAAGTTATTCCTATGACCACAGGGTGGCCCATGCATTCTCCATCCTAGCTGAAACCCAAGGGTTGCACAGGAAAGGAAAACAGGGCAACGATTTGCTTCTGACGTAAAGATGAATCTTTTGGCAGGGCTGGGATCTGAACTCGGGGCCTAGCAGGCCTAATTGGTGAATGGGTCCACACGAGCACACCAGCTTATGAGCCATGAAGAAGCTAGGCATTCCCAGTAGAAAGAAATAATCTTATAAATATGTTAGAAACAATTTCAAGCAAGAAAAAAACATTTCAATACTTATCCTTGGGTTCATTTCACCTATTATATTGATCTGGTTTAATCAATTCTCTGCTTTCACTACCAGATTATTTGAAGAATACATAAGATAATTGCACTGAGAAGTAATTTAGAGAATTAATTCATATCGTTTATTTTTAATTTTTTGAGGTAAGTACTTGGATTCAAATTCAGAGCCTTGCATTTACCAGGCAGGCATCTGACCACGTGAACCATGTCACATACAGAAATTTTTGCTTTGTTGGTGTTTGAGATAGAATCTTGTATTTGTTTATTCCTAGGCTACCTGGATAGTGAACTTCCTAGTTTTATGTTCAACATAGGTAGGATGACAGCCACACATTGGCACACCCAGCTTTTATTGATTGAGCTGGAAGTCTCTTGTATGTTTTCCAGCTTGACCTTGAACTGCAACTATTGACATTTCCATTTTCAGAGTAGTTGGGATTATAGGTATAAAACACCTCATTTGACTTATTATGTATGTTTACGAAAATTCTGAAAGTATGAGAAAATCCTCTAGAGTTACTAACCATATCCAGATTCTAGGTGATACACTAATGATTATTCTGTCAAAAACTTTTTGACATTATTCTGACAAACGTTTTTTAATTTTTTTTTTGTAAAATGCCATACAGAGGGGTTACAATTACATGGGTAAGGTAATGAGTACATTTCTTATCAAGCATTTTTGCCTCCTCCTGTTTCCACTTCTCATCCCTTCCGATCTCCCCTCTCCAACCCCCCAACACCCCACCCCTGGCAAAAGTTGTAAAGTTCCTTATTGGACATAATGACTTGTATAGCTCATTGTTGCAGTGGGTACAATGTATCCCTATTTAAAGGTTAGTTTTTGCCCATTCCCTCCACAAATTATACCAATATCAAATAAAATGGAAGCAGGGGTTATAACATGGGGGAGGGACATACAAAGAAACAAAGAAATAATCTTATAAATATGCTAGAAACAATTGCAACAAAGAAAAAAAACATTTCAATACTTATCTTGGGGTTCATTTCACTTAACATTAGCTTATCTTAACTTTTCTGCTTGTCTCAAAAATATACTACTTATTGCAAATAAGGGAAACCATGGGATCTATATTTTTATGCCTGGCTTACTTCACTTAATTTTTTCCAAGTATTTCCATTTCCTAACAAATGGGACAATGTCATTCTTTCTGATAGAGGCATAGAATTGCATTGTGTATATCTACCACATTTTCTAGATCCATGCATCTAATGAGGGGCATCTGGGTTGGTTCCATATCTTATCTATGGTAAATAATGTTGCAATAAACATAGTTGTGCTGGCAGCTTTAGTATGGTCTTGTTTGTGATCATTTGGGTAAATGCCCAAAAGTGGAATTGCTGGGAAATAAGGGAGCTCTATGTGGAGTGTTTTGAGGAACCTCCATACTACTTCCCAAAGTGGTTGAACAAGTTTACACTCCCACGAACAATGCAGTAAGATTCCCTTCTTTCCCCAACTCCTCCAGTATCAGTTGTTATTAGAGTTCTTCATTATAGCTCTTCTAACTGGGCTGAGGTGGTATCTCAATGTTGGGTTGATTTGCATTTCTTTATAGCTAGAGAGGTTGAGCATTTCTTCATATGTCTATCAGCCAGCCTTCTTTCCACTTCAGAGAAGTTTCCCTTTAAGTCTTTAGCCCACTTATTTATTGGGCAGTTGTTTCTCTGAGGATTTGTTGTTGGAGGATTTAATTTTTTGAGTTCCAGTTATATTTTAGATATGAGACCCTTGTCCATTGTATGGCTAGTGAAGATCATCTCCCAATCCATGGGCTTTCTATCGATCTTGGTAGCTATGTTCTTTGCCTTGCAGAAGCTCTGCAATTTCATGCAATCACATTTGTCCAAATTTTCTTTGAATTGTTGTATTTCTGGGTCTCTATTAAGATAATTTTGGCCTGTGCCAAGGAGACCTGGTGTTTCTCCTATTGCATCCTGTAACGTTTTCAGAGTGTCTGCTTTGACTCTGAGGTCTTTGATCCATTTGGAGTAGATTCTTGTGCAGGGTGATATATAAGAATCTAGGTTCAGTTTTCTACCACGTGATTAACCAATTTTGTCAGCACCATTTACTAAAGAGTCTATCTTTCTTCCATTCTAATTATTTAGCTTCCTTATCGAAAATTAGATGACTATATATCTGTAGGTTAAATTCTATTCAATTGGTCCTGAGGTCTGTTCTTGTGCCATTAACAAGTTGTTTTGATTACTATGGTGTTGTATTAGAGTTTGAAATTTGGTATTGGTATTCCTCCAGCACTTTTCTTTCTGTAAAGGATCTTTTATGCTACCCAGGGTCTTTTATTGTTACATATGAATTTTAGGATTGTCTCTTCTATTCCTTGAAGAATCAATTTGGGATATTGATAGGTATTGCATTGAATTTGTAGATAGCCTTGAGAAGTAGTGCCATTTCCATGATGTTGATCCTTCCAATCCAGGAGCATGGGAGTTTTCGCCACTTTCTGTGTTCTGTTTTGATTTCCTTTTTCAGATTTTTAAAGTTTTCATCATAGAGGTCCTTCAATTCTTTGGTTAAGTTAATTCCTAGGTATTTTATTTTTTGTGGAGCTATTATGAATGGAGTTGCTTTCCTGATTTCAGCCACACTTTTCTCATTCTTGGCATACAGAAAAACCATTGATTTTTGAGGGTTAAATTTATACACTGTTACTTTGCCCAAGTTTTGAATAAGGTTGAATAATTTGGGAGTGGAGTCAGTGGGATTCTTTAAATACAAGATCATTCCATCTGCAAAGAGGGAGAGTTTTACATCATCTTTCCATATTTGGATCCATTTTATGTTTGCATCTTGTCTTTTTGTTGTATCTAAGCATTCTAATACTAGATTAAAGACGAGTGGCGAGAACGGACATCCTTGTCTCGTTCCTGATTTAAGAGAAAATGGCTTTAGTTTTTCACCATTAAATATAATGCTTGTTGTAGGTTTGTCATATACAGCCTTTAGTGTATTGAGGAATGATCCCTGAATTCCTAGTTTTTCCAGAGTCTTCATTATCAATGGGTGTTGAATCTTGCCAAATGACTTTTCTGCTTCTATTGAGATAACCATGTGTTTTATTATCCTTGGTCTTGTTGATGTGATAAATTTTATTAATTGATTTGCATATATTGAACCAGCTTTGCATCCCTGAAATCAATCCTGTTTGATCGTGGTGTTTGATTTTTTGCGTGAATTGTTGAAGTCGATTGGCCAAAATTTTGTCAGAAATTTTGCATTAATGTTCATGAAAGAAATGGGTCAGCCGGGGCTGGTGGCTCATGCCTGTAATCCTAGCTACTCAGGAGGCTGAGATCTGAGGATCACGGTTCAAAGCCAGCCCGGGCAGGAAAGACTGTGAGACTCCTATCTCCAATAAACCACCAGAAAACCGGAAGTGACGCTGTAGCTCAAGTGGTAGAGTAATCGACTTGAGCTGAAGAGCTGAAGTACAGTTCCCAGGCCCAGAGTTCAAGCCCCAAAACCGACAAAAAAAAATGGGTCAACAGTTCTCTTTTTTGACGAGTCCCTGACTGGTTTTGGGATAAGGGTTATGATGTCTTCATAGAATGAGTTCTATGTAGTAGTGCACTTTCTCTTTCAATTTCATTGAAGGGCTATTGGTGTCAGCTCTGCTTTAAAGGCCTTGTAGAATTCTGCTGCAAATCTTTCTGGTCCTGGGCTTTTCTTAGATGGGACTTCTCTTATTGCTGTTTCTATCTCAATGTTTGATATGGGCCTGTTAAAATATTTTAACTCATCTTGGTTTAGTTTCAGCATGTCAATATTTGCTAGGAAAAGGTCCATTTCTGTCAAGTTCTCAAACTTATTAGCATAGTTCTGATAAGTATTCCCTTTTAATGTTCTGAATCTTGGTTGTATCTCTGGTGATGTTTCCATTCTCATCTCTGAGTTTATTTATTTGGGTGAGTCTGCTTCTTTTCCTGATAAAATTTGCTAAGGGTCTGTCAATTTTGTTAATTTTGTTGAAGAACCAACTCTTTGTTTTGTTGATTCGTTCTATGGTTTTCTTGGATCGTAATTAGTTTAATTCTGATTTAATTTTAATTATTTCTTTCCATCTCCTGGATTAGGGTTTATCTTGCTGCTCTTTTTCAAGGAGGTTCAGATGTCTCATTAAATTGTTGGTTTTAGATCTCTCCAATTAGTTGATGTAGAATCTCAAAGCTATAAACTCGCCTCTGAGTACTGTCTTTGCTCTGTCCCAGAAGAGCTGGTAATTTGTGTGCTCATTTTTGTTGAATATCATGAACATTTGAATTTCCTTTCTAATCTCTTCCCTGACCCACTGGTGATTCAACAGTGTGTTGTTCAGCCTCCATGTGTTACAGGACTTTCTTTGGTGGTTTTTGGTGTTGAGTTCTAATTTTATTCCCTTGTGGTGTGAGCGAATGCAAGGTATAACTTAAATGTTTCTGAATTTGGACAAGATTGCTTTGTGGTCTATTTTGGAAAATGTTCTATTGCTGCAAAGAAAAACGTGTATTCTGATGCTGCTGGGTGAAATATTCAATAGATGTCTGTTAAATCTAGTTGATATATGCAGCTGTTTAGATCAGCAGTTTTAGACTTGAGGTGAAGAGGTGAGGGACAATGCCCAGTCCCAGAATTCAGGCCCCACAACCGACCAAGAAAAATGCCTCTGCCACATCTCCCTTGCTTGCTTTGAGTCCCCTGATGTTGGCATACTAGGAGGCAGCATAAGATGAAGCTCCAGAAACCTTTTTGGATAGAAAAAGAAACCACTACATGGGAAGTGAGGGGTGTTTTAGAAGGGATTTGGAGCTGAACACAGGCAGGAGGACTCATGGATTCAGCCGCAGCTGTCTTCTGAATCATTGCTCAGTTTCCAGCTGTAATTTTTTGCTCCAAAATCAATGTGGCAAGTCTGCAATTCTTATTGACTCGTTCACATACACAGACCTAGTTAGGCATCCAGAATGACTTAAAATGTAGATTTCCTAAATCAGAGAAATCTGTACCAGA